>NC_136502.1:18918674-19013674 GCF_053919585.1 Euprymna scolopes
TAAAAAGTGAATGCAGCAAACTGGCCCAAAAGGAATACAAGAACAGACACGACCAAGTCGGAAGGGTAGTTCACTTGGAATTATGCAAACAACTGCATCTTGAACGCACAGACAAGTGGTACAAACATAAGCTGGCAACAGTACTTGAAAACGAGAATCACAAAGTCCTATGGGACATGAACATAGAAATGTAATAAACCCATCCAAGCAAGAAGACCGGATGTCGTAATAATTAAAAACAAAGAAAAGTCCTGTCAAATTATAGACTTTGCTGTTCCAGCTGACCACAGGATGAATATCAAAGAAAATGAGAAATGGAGCAAATACACCGAGCTAAATAGAGAGCTGAAAGGGATATGGAAGATGAAAAAAATCAAAGTAATGCCTATAATAGTTGGAGCACTAGGGACAATCTTGAAAAACTTAAAAAAAAAGAATGGAAAAAATTGGAGTCAAAGGAATGACTGTAAAAGTACAACGAACAACAATAATGAAAACAGCTGAAATATTAAGAAAACCCTTGAATGTGGAAACTAACACACAGGAGCAACAAGCGAGGGCCACACAAACTGCTGCAAAGGAAAAACATGAAACACTACATGGAACCAAGAACACTGAATCTGCATATCTATATGTTCTCTAACCTCAACCCCACCCCAATTGCCACAGTGTGAGACCAAATAACCAAGTAGAGTCAAGGAGGAAGGAAAGACCAAGGAACTGACCAGGCCTCCGCTGAATGAGTGCGAAGAGAACTGGAACCTTGGAGAGGTTTATTGCCACTCAAATTCCAGTGAAGACTAATAGCCACTGCCAACGAGAAATCAATGGCAAGTAGCTGTTGCGATAATGCAAATTTATTTGCAAATTTTATTGAAAGAGGTGGAGAATACTGGAAACCTAGGGATACTTATTGTCACTCAGCTTCCAGGGAACACCACAGGCTGTTTTCAAGGAGAGATCTTTGATAACCTTTGTGAAAGCTCCTTGTGAGCCAATAATAATAATAATCATGACAATGATGATGATGATGATGATGATGATGATGATGATGATGATGATGATGATGATGATAATTGCCACCCAAATTCCAATGAAGACTAATGGTCGCTGCCAACGAGAAATCAACGGTACGCAGATGTTACGATAATGTAAATTAATCTGCAAAGATTATCGAAAGAGGCAGAGAGTACTGGAAATCTGGAGAGACTTGTTGTCACTCAGACTCCAGAAAACACCACAGGTTGTTCTCAAAGAGAAATCTTTATTGCTAGTATGTCTGACTACTCCTAGTGAGTAAAAAAGTCAATACAAATAATAATGATAATGGATTAACACCTTTAGCTGAACCATTCCATCAAAATGAGATTCTACTTTTTTAGATGATTACGTGGCAGAAAGAAAAAAAAAACAATTATTTTAGAATTTCGAGTAGGAAAGCAGTTTTGCACATAACTTTTACATAAAATGATTATCATTTCCGACCCATTCTAATGTTTTTTCTTATTCCTCAAAAATCGAAAATTAAACAAACTTCTGGTAGAACATTTTTGCTCGATTGTTCACATTTATTTGATGTGTTTTTACCAACGTTTGTTTAATTTTCGATTTTGAGCGATTATCAATGGTCCTTGTACAGGGCTTATAGAGCAACCATTTTTTATATTCTAATTCAACATAAATAAACTTATCCAGGTATTTAGGAGAGTCGTACGTTTGATAACATTTATTTGTTACATATTTGTTTTTCATCTCTTTTTTGTTTTGTTAGTTACAGCAACAAGTGCTCGAATCCTATTTTTTTTTTTGGGGGGGGTTGTATAAGTTTAAATGTAGATATAATTTCCTTTTTAATTCAGAAAACCTCCAAATGTTTCCCTTTGGCCATTTTATCCAAGATTTTTATAACCTCATTGTGAGATTTTTATGTGTGTCCAAAGGGAAGAAGTACCATAAAACATTAATTATTTCAGAAGTCTATAACAGACAATGACAGTGTCCAACCGGGGTCAAGAAAAATGAAAAACCTTGTCCAGAGCATTTGAAATATTTTAATATCAAGTGTGAACTCCCTGAGACGTTTAGCGAATAGATGTGAAAACGTTTACAAAGGGAAAAGGTAAGTTAACTCTTGAATGTTTACTTCATTTACAATAATTGACCAATAAAAAGAAATAAATTAGACTCTGAGAATCAATGTTAAATCTGGGAATGCAATTTATAAATCATCATGTGGACCTTAGTCTTATGTTGTAAATGAACAACTTTAAAAAAAAATTGTTTGCTATTTTTTTATTGTCAAGAAAAAAAGTAAAAGAATCGTTTGGGAATCGGAAATTATGCTCAGATTTTTTCCGATTCTGATACTCCAAAAATTCTAATTTTTTTATTCTCGGTTCCGATGATTCCCCCATCCCTCCAGAAACTGGGTTGCAGAGCAGTGTTCCAGCATGACAATGACCCAAAACAACCACTGTTTTACAGAAGAGGCTGAGGGTAAAGATGATGGACTGGCGAAGCATGTCTTCAGACTTGAAGCCAATAGAACATCTTTGGGGCATCCTCAAGCAGAAGGTGGAGATGCACAAAGTCTCAAATATCTGCCAGCTATGAGACGTTGTAATTGAAGAGTGGAAGAGCATTCTAGTAGCTACATGTGACGCTCTGGTAAACTCCATGTCCAGGAGAGTAAAGGCAATTTTGGATAATGATGGTGGCCACACAAAATATTGAGAGTTGACATGTTGTATGTTAATATTGACAACTTTTCGTAAAGGGTGTACTCACTTTTATTACCAGGGATTTAGCTTTTAATGGCTATATTTTGAGTTATTTTAAGGGGGAAATAAATTAAGTCTGTTATATATGTTGCAGACAGACTACTTTTCATTGTGTCAAAAAATCATTGTTTCAGTGTTGTCTCATGAAGAGATATACTTGAAGATTTAAAAAATGTGGGCGGTGTACTCACTTTTGTGATACACTGTATATAATTAATATTATATATATATATATATATATATATATATATATATATATATATATATATATATATATTGATATCGATGTAATGAAATAAGGTAATCTATATAGATATATTGTATAATAAGAAATTCCAATTAATGTTAAAGATTTAAAAAAAATTAGTTTTAAACATGTTCTGAAAATGACTTTTATTCAATTTTGAAATTTCATAGCACAATAGTTCTATCCGTAATATTGCAACCTACGCAAAGAGCACCATCATACTGAGCAAGCTTGACATGAATGCCTACTTCATTAAATTAAAGTGTTTATATATTTTTATGCACAAGATTCACTTCTAAACTAATGAATCGATCATAATTCATTTTCAAACACATCTGTTAGGCGTAAAAATTAGTGGTGTAGGCTATATTAAGTTCCTTTTTGTTAATGTAGACATTGGTTACCTCCCTTGCTTCAGTTACATGGTTACCTCCCTTGCTTGTGGCGATATAAATAGGAGTCGGCCATCTTGGTTTAGTCAGTTCGTTCGTACAGTTTAGACAGACTACAAGTGTCTCAACACTTTTAACTTATGAAAAAGATATATTTAGTTTAATTTAGTTTATGCAAATATGACAAAGAGGGGGGGGGTTGAAGTCCTTCATCATTATTAAGACAAATCCGATTTTGGCAACATTTTTCAATAAATATTAAATATCAAGTAATAACTTCTCATCAGTTTTTCAGTTTCATCAAAATATTTCAAAGGGTCATTAGGGGTCATGATGTAGGTACAACCTGCAACTTGAAAATGTGTATATATATAATATATTTATAATAATAAATATAAGACTATATAATAATAAATATAAGACTATATAATAATAAATATAAGACTTCCGTTAAATTTGATTGATAATCATTAGACACCAGTTAAGCAAGATTCCCTGAATTTCAGTTTTTGTTTTTTTGAAATTTTAGACATTATTTAGAATCAAAATAATGTAATAAATTTAGATCAAAACTGGAATAAGGATTCTGGACATAAGGTTTAGAGGCACTATATCTTAATTTCAATCTTCATTAGAACACATAAAAGTGGAGCAAAACTGTTCTGTTTGGAAAATTAATTTTAGTTCAAATAGATAAGTATGTTATTGCTTGCCACATGCAGACATGACCAGATGATGAAGGACCCTGATGTTGACTTCTCCTGGATTTTCATTAGCGCCCTGATAGCTGAATAAACTGACTCTATTATGTTGCCACTGTCCTTACCATAGTGATGAAGGATTGTATTTTAGATGGGGTGTTATTGTTGCTAAGAAGTAGATGAGCCTGTAATTTTCCTCGCCTATAGCTAAAATATCACCTTGTGTTCAATTAATTCTATACAACTAACCATTTACAATAAATGTTACATGAATGCTGCGGAAGGGTAGACTTGGTAGAAAACCGAAAGAAAAGAAAAAAATTTTTTTTTAACTTTACTTAATTCCAGTGTTATACATTTTTTATTTAAACGTTTGAATTTTAATATTCTTTTAAATAAAATACAATTATAAACATAGTTTATATATAGTTTGAGTAGGAATAGCGCCATACTGTGTTTTAAATAATTATTTTAAAACTAATACTCCAAAATAAAATATTATTCGTGTTGTGCTAATTTTAAAAAAATCAGATCCATATTTAAATTAAGACCAGTTTCTTTTGAATGCTGCATTTAATGTTCCTACTGAAAAAAAAAGAAAGAAAAAAAAGAAAAAAAAAAAGAAAGAAATATGAAATCACTTTTCTATTTATTAATTGAAAAAAAAAAAAGAAAAGAATGAGAAACAATTGTATGTACATTGCCTTGGGTTAAGTTCTTTGTGATTATTCCTGATTTAAAGCCTAGTTTTTTTTATTTTCCACATTATTGGAGATATTAAGTGTTAGAGATGAAAAAAGATGAACTGTCATGATAAAACTTAAGGAAAGAATATATTACTATGTATGTCTCTATATCTCTTTACCCCCTCACTCCCTCTCATAATTATATATATATATATATATATATATATATATATATATATATATATATATATATATATATATATATATATATAAGTCCAGTATATATATATATATATATATATATATATATATATATATAAGTCCAGTTCAAACAGACTGAAGTATATAGAAGCTAGAAATAACGTTAAGAAAGAAATAGCGACAGCTAAGAGAGAATTTACAGAAACCACTAAAAAGTGCATCGAAGCACAAAAACTAGGAACTCGAGACTTCTGGAAAATCTACAACAGTGTAGTAAATAATGGGCAATCAAAAATTCCCCCACTAACCAACAATCACAAGGTTGTCTCCTCAGCAACCGACAAGGCTAACATGCTTGCCAGTCGGTTTGCCTCCAACTCCACACTGGACCCTTCCAACCACCCCCTACCTGACTTTCCTATGCAGACAGACGCCACGCTAGACGATCTGAAAACCACCCCTGCTCAGGTGCATGCTATCATAAAAAACCTTGACACTTCAAAAGCATGTGGACCCGATCTCATCCCAGCTGTGCTATTAAAAAAGTGCTCAGCCGAAGTAGCTCCAGTTCTCTCCAAACTCTACAACAAATGCCTTAATGAAGCTTGCTTTCCGGGCTGTTGGAAAACTAATTCTGTTGTACCAGTATTCAAGAATTCTGGCGAAAGGACAGACCCATCAAATTATCGCCCCATTAGCCTCCTCCCACTTTTTGCCAAAATATTTGAGACCATAATTAACCAAGCTCTAGTCCATCATCTTACAGATGCTAAACTACTGACTGACAAACAATATGGATTTAGACAAGCCCGTTCCACAGCAGACATCCTGTGATCTCTGAACGTATATATCATTCACTGGACAAAGCGGGGGAGGGCAGAGCGGTAGCTCTAGATATATCTAAGGCTTTTGACATGGTATGGCATGAGGGTCTCCTCAGGAAAATCAGATCATACGGTATCACTGGTAGAATACTTAACATAATTAAATCCTTCTTAGATAAGAGAAAAATCCAGGTTGTCCTCGACGGTCGTACATCTAACCAGTATGATATAAATGCGGGGGTGCCCCAGGGTTCTATCCTTGGACCTCTATTGTTCCTGATATTCATAAATGACCTCCCCGACAAAATTGCCTCTGAGATGGGTATATATGCTGATGACACTACACTCTATGGCAGGCACGACAGGAAGACGAATGAACACATTTCTAAAGAAATGGCAGAAACACTAGAGGAAGACCTCCAATCTGTAGTGGAATGGGGACAAAAGTGGTTGGTCGCATTCAATGGTGCCAAGACTAAACTAGTTTCATTCAATAATTACAAGAAACCCTCTCTACCACCCATAGCAATGGCCAACGACTCTTTATCTGAGAGTCCATCTTTCAAACTCCTTGGCCTAACGTTCACAGGAAACATGAGTTGGAACAATTACATTGAAGGCATTGCTAGGGCCGCTGCAAGAAAGGTGGGCTCTCTCTACCGTGCTAGAAAACTACTAACACCCAAAAGTATCTTGTACCTCTATAAGGCCACCATTCGCCCATGTATGGAGTATTGCTGCCACATCTAGCCTGGTGCATCTGCTACTAGTCTCTCGCTCCTTGACAAGGTTCAAAAGAGAGTCGCAAACCTGATAGGCCCTGAACTGGCATCTAAGCTTCAGCCTCTGTCCCATCGACGAAATGTTGCATCACTCTGCCTTTTCTACAAGTATTTTAGTGGTGAATGCTCTGACGAACTGCAATCACTTGTGCCCCCACGACGTGAGCATCCTCGCCAAACCCGACAGGCTGCTAAATCCCACCCCCACACTGTAGAGATCCCTAGATGTAAAAGATCTTTTTACTCCAATAGTTTCTTCCCCAAAACCGCTAGACTCTGGAATTCCATTCCAGGTCCCCGCTTCCCCAACAGTACTGACGTGCAGAAGTTCAAGTGTAACGTGAACTGACATCTTGCTGCCCAAATCCCTACATAGTACCCCAGTAGTTGTTGCCCCTGATAGTAGCCCCCTACACCAAAGTGGCAATTTGCCTTGTTTGGGGTGAAAATGTAATAAAAAAAACAAAAAAAAAAAACAAAAAAAAAATATATATATATATATATATATATATATATATACGAGCAAACAGTTAATAAAACATGTTAAAAAACACTTTGAAAAAGAATTAAAAACATATTTAATCTGAAAAGGAAACACTAGATAAGTGGATAGTCCTTAATCCACGGAGTTTAGAAGAAATACTTTCCTTCTCATCAGAGGGTAGGAATTAGCAAAATGCGGGATCGGATTTTGCATGCAAAAGTGTTTGATGAAACAACAAGTAAGTCAAAGATCTTACTTGAAAACGAAAAAAGTGAAGCAGAGGGAATATGGTGAAGAAAAAGGTGATTACACATGAATGACGAGCTTTTACATCGGGCTGAGATAACTTTATAAATATTAATTCTTTAATATTTATAATATACTTCAATTTTACCATCTTGGATCATTTTGGTAAATTTAATTGTAATTTTTATTTATATATATATATATATATATATATATATATATATATATATATATATATATATATATACTAGCTGTACCCTGCCATGCATTGCTGTGGCTCAATTTGGTGTAATGGAAACTTCTAATAAAAAGAGAAAATGCATGTTTCTTATATTCTTAGTACAGCAAGCCACTCCAAAAAGTAAAAAAAAAAAAAAGGCGAAAATGAAAAAAAAATGGTACTCTTATAGAATTGGGTCCGGATCCTTGGGAGTTACCGTCAATCATGGCTTGGGCTCGACCAACATTCAGTGGATTAAGCCGAACGTTGCTAAAATGTTGAAATGCTAAATAGTTTTTTTTTTGTTATTGTATTAAAAAATGTGAGATTTTAATTAATATTTGGGTGAGGGATACACATATTTGAAAAAGTTGTCCAAAAACAAATAAATGAAAGCAAAGGTAAGGTAAATTATGTTTCTACCTAACTGGATAATTTTTTAGTATTTTTATTTAATGTAAAATGTTTAATTGCCTCAATAAACTCCATGTTTATCGATGTATTTGAAAAAGACGAATGGTCGCGGACTCTGTTGAATACGTTAAGTTTGGGAAAATCAGTTAAAAACTAAAAAATTATATAAAACAGTGCCAGACACCCACTGATTATATGTTATCGTGACATAGGCTGGTATATTCGGTGGGTTTCTGACATTATTTTGTATAGTTTTTTAGTTTTAAATAATTTTCCCAAACTTAACATCATCAACAGTGTCCGCCACCATTTGTATTTTCCAAATACACTGATAAACTCTGTTTTTCGAGCCAACTAAACGTTACAGTAAATAAAACGGGTTTGTATTACTAAACACAGAAATGAAAAAGTTGTCGAAAAATAAATATAACAAATAAATATTATCAAAGGCAAGATAAGCTACTTCTACCTAACTGGATACGATTTTAGTGTTTTTATTTAGTGTAAAATGTTTAATCGGTTCGAAAACATGTAGTGTTTATCAGTATATTTGAAAAATACAAATGGCGGCAGACTGTGTTGAACACGGTAAGTTTGGGAAAAGGAGTTAAAACTAAAAAACTATACAAAATACTGTCAGGAACTCACTCAATATATTTTACCGTGACATAGGCAGACATGTATTTGGTGGTTATAACAGTATTTTGTATAGTTTTTTAGTTTTAACTTATTTTCCCAAACTTAACGTGTTTAACACAGAGTCTGCTGCCATTTGTAATTTTCAAATATAGCAGTGAACACTGTGTTTTTCGAGCCGAATAAACATTTTACATTAAACAAAACTAAAAAATTATCCATTTTGGTAATAAAGTAACATATCCTGCCTTTGATAATATTTGTTATACATTTATTGTTTGACAACTTTTTCGAATCTATATGTACAGTAGTACAAACCCAATAAAAACACTAAAAATTATCCAATTAGGTAGAAAAGTAACTTATCTTGCCTTTGAAAATATTTACTTGTTATATATTTGTTTTTGTTGACAACTTTTTCAAGTCTTTGTGCAAGTACAAACCCGAAGGGGGTATTTTTCTGTCTAATTTTATTTTTGGTACCACGCTTAAATTTAAATTTCACGATATCTTTTTTTTTGGGGGGGGGGTATTTTTTTTTAAATTAGGTCCACTTCCACAATTTTCGACTATGCTGAATAAGAAAATCTCATTTAAAATTTGCAGAGGCAAGTAGTTTTCGAGATATAAAGACCTGTACTATGCACTATAATTCATTGGCAGCCATGAATAAACACTCCCAACCTCCTCATATTAAGAACGGCTTTTGGAATAAACAACACCCATGCCTAACCACGTGTTTTAACCTTATACCTGTCTTTCGTCTGTTAAAAACAGCTTTTGGAATAAATACCACCATTCTCCCCATGTTAAGAACGGCTTTTGGAATAAACACCCCCAACCTACTCATGTTAAAAATTGTGGAGGTGGACCTAATGTGAAAATTTACCTTTTGTTTTTTTAATAAATTGTTAGTTGAAAGCACAGAATAGTGACAAAACACCATCCCTTCCCCTTGGTAAGAATGGCTGAAAATATAACGGTTTTCTTGGTAGTGACTTTTCTGTATTTCACCTAACAATTTCTGGTGCTAATGCTCTTACTGATCCGCGCTATTTTTTAAATCATATTTCCAAGTTTTATGATATGTTTTTTTTATTCAATTGTAAGGTTAAAGTACAGAATAGGTACAAAACACTCTCCTCTCCCCATGTTAAGAATGGCCTTTTAAATAATAACGTTATTATTTCAGCATGGATCACTTTTTGCATGAGTACGTAATATTTTTTTTCAGCCATTCAGAGGGGATGGTGTTTTGTAACTATTCTGTGCTTTCAACTAACAATTTATTATTAAAAAGATATCGTGAAATTATAAAAAAATAAAAAGATATTGTGAAAGTTGAATTTAACTTGAAAAAAAAAACAAAAAAAAAAAAACAGCGTGAACGGCATGTTCAACATTGTAGCCGGAGCTTATTTGGCAATAAGGTCATCTTAGTCGATTAATGGGTGCTAATGCACTTACTGATCCGCGCTATTTTTTGAAATCGTATTTCTAAGTTTAATTTAAAGTTTTATATGTTTTTTTTGGTATTTCTTAGATTACGTCCATCTCCACAATTTTCTTTTAAATGATGACTTTTATAAGTTTCCGACTATGCTGAATGCGGAAATCGCATTGAAATTTTGCTGAAGTAAGTAGTTATCGAGATATAAATAGTTGTTTTATGCATTGTATTCTTTGGCGGCCATCTTTGTTACGCACGTAGATTTGTTTATGACGTGCGCGCAGGCGTGTAAAAAAGATCGCCGCGAAAGATTACAATGCATTATACAACTTTTTATATCTCAATAACTACTTATTTCTGCAAAATTTCAATGCGATTTCCGTATTCAGCATAGTCGGAAACTTTAAGAAGTCGTCATTTAAAAGAAAATTGTGGTGGTTAGGGTTAGGGTTAGGGTTAGGGTTAAAATTTACCGTTTTTTTTATTCAATTGTAAGGTTAAAGTACAGAATAGATACAACCTCATGTTAAGAATGACTTTTTAAATAATAACGTTATTATTTCAGCACGGATCAATAAGTGCATGAGTACCCAATTTCTTTAATAAAGAAAAAGCATTCATAATTTCTTATATAAAAACAACTTCTGTAAAAAAATAGAAAAAGTGTACTTTCAATTTTTGTTAAAAAAAAAACAAAAAAAAACTCCGGAAAAAACCCCCCAAAAAGAAAACATTAATCGGCACTCATACAGAGAAGGATCCGTGCTGAAATAATAACGTTATTATTTAAAAAGCCATTCTTAACATGGGGAGCGGAGGGTGTTTTGTACCTACTCTGTACTTTAACCTTAAAATTGAATAAAAAACATATCATAAAACTTTAATTAAACTTGGAAATACGATTTAAAAAAAAATAGCACGGATCACTCTCTGCATTAGCACCGAAAGTACAGAATAGTTAGAAAACATCCTTCCTCCCCATGTAAAGAGCTACTAAAACGGGTTTAATTCCGTTAAAACGAGTGACATTTTGTATTCGAGATTTTATTTTTCTACATAATCACCACCTTTCTCAATACACTTTTGCTAGCGATGAGGTGGTGGCTGCAGATGGGCACCTGGAGCATACTTTGTCACTCACATCTCTATTGCCATCCCTTAAATGGCACAGTGGTTAGAGTACTTGAAAAATAAATTGTAAAAGTGATATTCCCTTGAGGGTTGAAGATTCAATTCTCAGTATGAGTGACAGAAAATAGAAATGCAAATTACTTAGCACTTCTAACCAGTCATGACTGGTGGAACAAGAGCATGCTACTCTCATGAAGTAATTAAAGGGTTCTGTTCGAAATTCCGTCCAAATTCCCAAGTTTGGCAGAAACATTCCCAAGTTCAACAAGATACAATTGAAGAAGATCGGAGGTTACATCGACTGAAACGTTGTGAAAATCACACTGAAAATAAGAACAGTAGTCTGATGAATCCAAATAATACAAATCTCAAAAATTCAGAAACGTCAAAGAGATGAAACGTTCAGGTGATGAATTCATAAGTTCAATCGTCATAACAATGCAATTTACAATCCTCTCTGATCCATTGAGGTGGAATAAGAAATAGTAGGTATTACTTTTGGAACGTCATGTAAGAAGTAAAAAATCAACATGAAAAGTTCATGTTTACTGCTTTGTATTGTGATTATCTTGAAAATTAAGTGAATACACGGAGATAAAAATAACAAAAACAAATAAGACTTTCTTTCATGTGTCTATTTTTGCTCATATGTCACTACAACAGCCGATGCATTGCTATAGCAATCTTATATTTTTCCACACATATATATATATATATATGTTATATATTGACGACGAGCCAAAAAGTTTTATCAGCTAAAATATGTAGAATAATAAATAATATTTAGAATGAATCATGGCCTAGTGGGCGATGCCTTTTTCTCTTCCCTGCAACCACAGGAGAGGCGTTGCGAGCCTGTCTTGTTTTATCGTTACTTCCATGGCAGGTGCTCGTCTGAGCTCCAATCCCTGCCCCCCCTTGCTGATCTTTCACGAAAAACACCCATCTACCTGAAACCACTGTCAAAAATTTTCCCCACTCTTTATCTGTGCCAAAACCAAAACGTAGATTCTATGAACAAAGCTTCTTTCTTAGAAGTGCACGCCTGTTCGCTTAATTTTCAAGATAATCACAATACAAAGCAGTAACTCTCTTCCGTCTGCCTGTTTCCCACCTGACCACAACTTGGATGTCTTCAAGTCCAAGATAAACAAATTCCTGATGAACCGCCCCCTTAACTAGACACTTTATCAAATCTCAACATTAACGTACTGTACACGCAATAACCTTTATCCCCGAGTGGCTTCCAGGCGTTGATAAGTGGTGACTACCTTGTAAAAAAAAAACAAAAAAAAAAAACTTAAAAATATCATCAAAACAATTTAGTTGACAACTTAGAAATAATGACATGTAAAAACCTTAGGTTATTAAGTTAGTGACGTATACTAATGACGTCATTTAGAGGGGGGGGATGATCTTTTTGAGATACGTGGAAATTACTTAGAGAAAACAGTTAGTTGGGAGAGAGAGGAAGATGGTTGACAGATCGTGATGGCCCCGAGCAGAGGGGGTCAGAAATGGTGATAGTCATGATCAGCGGGTAACATTCCAAGATGGAAAAAAAAAAAAAAAAAGTTGCCAGAAAATAAAGCTCGAGGCTCTGTCGTTCTTGGGGAGAATTTTCACTGCAGCTTTTCGTCAAGACAAGATCCAAGATATGTTTCCCGATTGGTCAGATGTTAAAACTCCAAATAAATGTTATTCTTCTTTTGTGTTGTAAAGGTATATTATTCTTCCGTCATGAACTATGTTTGAATGTACATACATACACAACGAACTCCAGATTAGACGATCACAATGCTAGACGGTCATAGGTGAACACCCGTATATACAGCACGTATATACACCCGCATACAATCATACACTAGATCATAATAGAAACCCATAAATATATACACGATTTACATCCCCCCCCTCCATTTTATAATTCTCCCACAACATTACATTTAAACTCCATCACCATCTTTAATATGTATCGCCATGAAGTTCTATGGATGACAAATAAATGACAAGAAATGATCGAGAGTTTCGGATGTCTATTTGCTCTGACCTAATGAATTTTTTTTTTTTTTTTTTTTTTTACACAGTGATCACCACTTATCAAGGCCCGGAAGCCACTCATGGATAAGGGTTATTGCAAGTACATTACGTTAGTGTGGAAATTTGATGAAGTGTTTACTTAAGGGGGCGGTTCATTAGGAATTTGTTAACATTGGACTTGAAGACATCCAAGTTGTAGTCCGGTGGGAAGCAGGCAGACGGAACAGAGTTCCACAGGCGTGCAGTTCATGGAATCCGCGTTTTGATTTAGGCACAGATATAGAGTGGGGGAAATTTTTCACAGTGGATTCAGCTAGACGGGTGTTTTTCGTGAAAGATTTGGCGAGGGGGGACCAGAGATTGGAGTTCAGACGAGCACCTGCCATGGAAATAACGATAAAACAAGGATAGGCTCGCAACGTCTCTTCTGTGGGAGAGAGGTTGCAGGGTAGAGAAAAGGGCATCCCCCACTAAGCCACAAAGTCTATTTTGTACTCTGTCAAGGCAGGATAGGCTGTTTTTAGCAGCTCCTTCCCAGATATGGCAACAGTATTCCATCCTTGGACGTACTTGGCTTTTATATAGATAGAGAATTGTATCAGTAGTGAGATATCTTCTGGAGCGGTAGAAGGATCCCACCATCTTTCCAGCGACCATGGCAACTGACTTGATGTACGTGTTCCATTTCAGATCAGGAGTAAAGGTCAAACCCAGAAGCTTGTCAAAACACGGGGCCTCACCCAGACGAGAGCCATCCATCACAATTGATGTCAGATGAGGATCAGAGCGTTGATGATGTAAGGATAGGAGTTTGGTTTTGGATGCATTAAAGGTAACCAGCCACATCTTCCCCCACTGAACCACGCGCTCGAGATTAGAGGAGAGAGAATCAGAGAGAACTTTGTCATTTACAGCCTTTGATGTGTTGCCGTAGATGGTCGTGTCATCAGCATAGATGTCAACGAATGATTTAAGTATGTGTTTAGGGAGGTCATTTATGTAGATCAGGAAGAGAGTTGAGCCCAGGATGGACCCCTGAGAGACTCCAGCATTTATATTGCAGGCCTCCGATTTTTGTCCATCTACCACTACTCTTATGAGCCTATCGGAGAGAAATGATTTAATGATTGAGAAAACATTTCCAGTTATACCGGAGCTAGAAATCTTGTGAAGTAGGCCTTTATGCTATACCTTGTCGAAGGCTTTTGATATGTCAAGAGCAATTGCCCTAGAAAGGAAGCCTTTGTCAAGAGATTCACTAATCCTGTGGGATATAACCGTCAGTACATCTGCGGTAGATCTTGCAGAGCAGAAACCATATTGTGTGTCACTAAGAAGGTTATTCCTGCTGAGGTGGTTGACTATTATCTCATTTACATTAAATATTTTTATGGTTTGATTTACGAGATGGTATTTGTTTTTAATTTATTTTAGCACATTGTTTTGCTCTGCATAAACAATAGTTTTATGAAGATAAAAATTAATTAACAATGTAAATTATTTTATTTATAAATTCTATTTATTTAACATAAGAAAAATAATAAAATATTCAGAGCAGGCCTCGAAAAGGGAATTTCTTATTTGGATTCTTCAGATTACTGTTCTCCTCTTGAGTGTTATTTGCACAACATTCCGGTCGATGTAACCTCTGACCTTTTTCAAGTGTCTCTTACCGAATTCGGGAATAATTCTGTAAAAAAATCACAAAAATCACTGGACTAGTTACAACCATTATCAACAATTTCCCCTACTACATGTGTCTAAAACTAAATGCAAATTCCACGAAGAAAGCTTCTTTCCTAAAATTGACCGCATGTGGAATACTGTTCCACTGGCCTGCTTTCTGGCCGACTACAATATCGTAGCCTTCAAGTCTAATGTAAACAAATTCTTGTTGACCCGTTCCCTTAAATAGTTAAATTCTCCCCAAAATTACACCATACTACACTACCACCTTACGTTCCTTAATCCTTATCCTCGAATGACCTTCGGGCCTTGATAAGTGATGATTCCCTTGTAAAAAATATATATGTATGTTTATGTGATTCCATATATATATATATATATATATATATATATATATATATATATATATATATATATATATATATAGAGAGAGAGAGAGAGAGAGGGGGGATATGTATATGTGTATATATCTTTAAATGCAAGTATATGTATTTTTCTGTGCGCGATATTGATATTTATTGGAAGTTAATTGTTTAATGTTTCAGACTTTTCTACTCTTGCAAAATATTTTATTTTCGTTTGGTTCGAAAATAGATTATTGCTGTTGATGAAATCATTCAAGAAATAACACGATCAAATAATTGAATTTCATAAAACAGAAAGAAGGAGAAAAGAAAAAAAAAAGAGAATAAGAATTGGAACGATAAAAATGAGGCAAGAAACGAGAAGAAAGGAATCTGAAATAGAAATGATTCTTTATTGGCCCGTACCCATTGCGTGCGGTTTTCTGAAAATAGCAGAGAATGAGAGCTGAAACGTCTGGTGATGAGAGCATGCAGGCCACTGTACTGATTTGGACGAGGATTTAGAACCGGGATCGGGGGGGGGGGGGGGGAGAGAGAAAAGGAAACCCAGGTCCAAGGAACAGCTGCAAGCACACCGAATGGATTGCATTGCTGGGCGTGATTTCTTCCTAAAACTAATGAATTTACTGTCAATCAACTGCCTACTCAATGCCACCAGATTATTTAAAAGATCTGAGCTGTCTGTTGAGGGATGGTAAAGAGATTGGAGTTATGCGGCAGTTTTAATACTGTCAGTGTGTGTGTGTGTGCGTGTGTGTCTTGATAAAAGTCTAAAAACGTAGATACCTTGAAAATGATGCAATTCTCTACAAAAAATAAATTTGTAAGCATTTTGAGATTAAACGTTGCTTTTCAAAGGTTATCCACGTTTTTGCGTATAAATATAAAATATTAAATAAACAACGTACTTGGCAAGGAGTAAAGTGTAATATCTGTTCTGATACTACACTTCAATATTTCTGTCTTCGGTCAGTGGAGGGAAATCCTTCTAGGGTGAGACAATTTCTATTTTTATTCCCATCCAGCGTGCCCCTTTATGGGGAGCTGGATTTCCCCACATTCAAAACCGACCTTGTGTCTAACTCTGCCCTCGTGGGGAGGCAAGTAAATAGGAATAATATCTACCAATTAAAAATTGGTTGGTTTGAGTGTTTTTTTTTTTAAGGTATATCAATCACTTGGGGGTTATTTAAGCCGAATTTAGTAATTTTGGAAAATGTTTTTATGCTTTAATTTTTTTTTTATCTTCAAATATTTATCCATGGAGTTTGGTTTGGTTGTTTTGTTTTATATTATATTTTCAGAATGTCGAATCAAGTAGTTTTGTGGGGAAATTTTTTTTTTCAAGTTCTTTACATCATCAAATATTTCTTCATGGCGTTTGGTTGTTTTGTAGAAGAAAATTGCTGTTTTTGTTTTTGACTTTGCAGATCATGATTGGGTTTTGTCCAGGGAAATCTAAAAAACAATAACATGAGTGCTTGGTGCATTTTTGGTTAGGAAACCAGTATCTTCAGACAGCATGATCTGGCAGCAGCAAATGTCCTAACAGGTATTATCACTTTGGTCTCAAGTGAACCTGGAAACAATGGTAGCTGAGGGGAAAATGACGTCTTGCTACTGGATGTTTTTTAAGGTCATACTCAGGACTACAATTTAGAAAGATAAAAAAAAATCAACAATGAGATTCAGACAGGATTTGAACCTGCGCTTAAGAATGGGGGAACCACTTTAAGTTGACATCGTCATGACTACTTGGCTACCAATTATCATATGGTGAGTGATGAACGAAATAGAAACTAAATGAATCACACTCCTCGTTTTGTATGGATTCAAGTCTAAAAATGAGAATAACATTTCTGTATGTATGCAGGGTTTCCCAAACTTCAGGACATCACTGAACTCCTGAGCAGGGCAAGAGTTTTCACAGAGCACTAACAAAATAATTTCTAAAATAAATATGAAAAATATAAATTTCAAATTTTAACACCAACTAATAATAATGTTTACAACCATTTTTTTTTTTGTTTTTGATTAATCCAAAATTGTTGCAATTTTTTGTTAATTTATTTTTTATTTACTTTTTCATGAACCATCCTGAAACTCTTTACACCTGTAGTTATGTATCATATCTATTTCCAGTAAAAAAGAATAATAATTAAATTTTGCAGCCATCAATTTCTCCATATTTGGCCCTCTTTAAAAAAGGGCTTCCGGAGCTCCTCAGCCTCACTCACGGGGCCCTACAGCTCCGTGGAGCCCACTTTGGGAAACCCTGGATTAATGTATATTTTTATTTGTATATTTTTAATAAACGTTGTTTTTAACAGATATCCATATGTAGAGAAGAGCTAGTGCTGATGTGATTGAAAAAGCTAGAAGTGGATGGAATAAGTTCAGGGAACATTTGTCATTACTAACCAGCAGAGCATTACCATTGTTAACCAAGGTAAAATTCTATTAGGCATGTGAGCGCAGTATGATGATGAATTAAAGTGAAACCGGCCCAATGAAAGCCAAGGAAATGTGTTTGTATGGTGAGATGGATGTGTAATATGAGTCTTAAAATAGATTTAGATCTGATGAATTCTGCAGAAGATTAAATCTGGAAGGATATGGAGATGTGTGCAGAACAGGAGACTTCTTTGGTTTGGACATGGAAAGAATGAATGAGAGCTCTTAGGTTAATAGATATAAAAAAATTGAGGTAGCAGGATCAGTTGACAGAAGAAGGGTAAAAAAGACATAAGGACGGATATTTTTATTGAATCACCATTTATCAAGACCCAAAGGCCACTCAAGGATAAGGTTGATACATTTTTAAGACAGATAGTGAGACAACATCCATGACCAAATAGACATAATAAACGAATATATATTACACTGCCACCTAAGAAGAAGGTAATCCCTAGGATGAAGATCACAGTTCACTGTCACCTAACAAGGCACGGAGAGAGACCAAGGAAAACATGTGAGAAAGTGATAAAAATGGACTAGTGAGAAAGAAGGTTGAATAAAGACCTGGGCAGAGATAGGTTAGTTTAGAAGTTAATTTCTCAAAGCCGTCTAATGTAAAACGGATGTTAAAACCGAATATAATGATGATGATGAGGATGTTCGTGATGCTGAATAAGTCTGCTTAGAAGCAGATATCAATCGAAATGATCAGAATCAAGAAAGACTAGGAAAACTAATATCTTAGATAAGGGCACACGTGGACACAATTCAAGAGATCGTTGTCAGCATCTGGTTCAAATTGATTTGTGTTTAGAATGCGATGAAAATTTGAATGGACATGCCATTCGTTGTAGGATTACGAGAAGGAATCATCTTCTATCAACGAGAAACAAAGCTGATTATTTAAAGACCCATTCTTGAGTTTCATCATCATTGCAGATGAGTGACATTTCGAATTGTTTGGTTACAATCACATCTGTCATGTTGAGAACAGAGTTTACCAAACAAATAACTTCATTATATCACCGAAGCGTCGAGGTAGAATTTTAATATCTGTCGGAACATTCCTGCTTTAGAATGACAACATAATTAGGAAAACAGTTAATTGACACTTAATAAAAAGAGGATTAAATTTTAGTATCCCGTCAGCATCCCTCAGCGAATATCAATAAACTGGCCTCAAGGAGTGAAAAGAAAAAGCCTGTGAGGTTTGACCTCCTAGAACTGCACAAGACCAGGAAAATATCTCAGCTAACAGAGAAAAAATCATCTCAACAATGATCGAGACTAGTGGTATTGGGGGCTGGGAAAAGTCGGATTCTTCTAGATTGAAGCAGTTTTAATTTTTGTACCAATTCAGAATTTCCACTTTTGAGGGGATGGGTTTTCCCCATATTCAAAACTGACTCGGGGTCTAACTCTACCCTCGTGTAGAGGCAGATAAATAGGGACACTTAAATAAATAAAATTGTAATTTGATTGGTTAAAATAACAGCATGTAAATATTTTACTGCTTTCCTTTTGCACTCATGTGCATAGATGTAATACTATTATAGAAATGGTCAATTTAATCTATAGGACTGGGAATAAATAAAAAAAAATACCACAAAAAATATGGACTCAATATTGCAACTTAGACGCTCGACTAACGAGCTGAATTTGCAAAAACATCATTCCTTAAGTCTTGCAATAAAGTTTGGTTTATATTTTTACCAATATTGAAAGTCACAATCTTCTTAGATTTGTGCCAAGCAGTGAATACAATAACCATGCTATATATAAAACATGTTATATATAAAACCATGTTATATATTAAACCATGTCATATATTAACACATGTCATATATTAAAACATGTTATATATTAAGCATGTTATATATTAAACATGTTATATATTAAACATGTTATATATTAAAACACGTTATATATTAAACCATATCATATATTAAAACATGTTATATATTAAAACATGTTATATATTAAACATGTTATATATTGAAACATGTTATATATTAAAACATGTTATATATTACAACATGTTATATATTAAACATGTTATATATTAAAACATGTTATATATTAAACATGTTATATATTGAAACATGTTATATATTAAAACATGTTATATATTAAACATGTTATATATAAAACTATGTTATATATTAAAACATGTTATATATTAAAACACGTTATATATTAAACCATGTCATATATTAAAACATGTTATATATTAAAACATGTTATATATTAAACATGTTATATATTGAAACATGTTATATATTAAAACATGTTATATATTAAACATGTTATATATTGAAACATGTTATATATTAAATCATGTCATATATTAAAACATGTCATATATTAAAACATGTTATATATTAAACATGTTATATATTAAAACATGCTATATATTAAACATGTTATATATTAAACATGTTATATATTAAAACATGTTATATATTAAAACATGTTATATTTTGTAGTGGAGTCAGGAAAGGTGAAAGTAGGAAAACATGACGACTGGTGAGAATACGAAGAACATTTATATCCAGAACAGGGTTAGTGATACAGGAAGATTAGTAAGTCCGTGGGAAGTCGTCTCTGTACGACATCCAGATAGCTCTCATTGAGCGGTCTATACTTGCTGCTTATATGGCTAATGGACAAGTCCATCTTAGTGATTATAAGGGTGTGCATGTCCCCACAACATCCTCTCCCACGCTTTTTTTGTTCCGGCGGGGGGACGTTAATATTTCTTCCTTTTTGGATCGATGATAAGGGGTTCAGTAACCTTTTCTCTTCCTTGTTGATCGGCGCTGTTCTAAGTTTGCTTGGAGAGGCTCGATATCGAACATACCATATAATGTATCGCTAGCTTCTTCCTCGATTTGAGGTGTGTCTTTGCCATCGTTACGACGACGTCTAATTTGATTTATGTGTCTCTTGTGAGTGATGCCAGGGCGTAGAACGATGTAGATTGTGTTTCTAATTCTTTTGTCAATTGTTCCCTGTTCCCAAAACGATGTATTGTTTCCGTATGCTTTAAAGAAAACTTTTTCTCCTGGGTTATACTTTTTTTGTGGGGACGGTAGTGGTCCTACTTGGATTTGCTTGTTTTGGTAGTAGTTTTTCGAATACTGGTCGTATTTTTCGTGAAAACATGGTCTCTGCAGGAGACGTTGCTTCAGGGGTATTCGGGTTCGGTGTGATCCTGTAAACCTGTAAGAACTGTTGTAAGGCCTTATCTGAAGGTGTTTTCCAATGATCTGTTTTGTGGAGCAAATGAATTCGTCTTCTTGGGCTTCGCATTTTATTTCATGTAGGGTAACTGGTAGTTCTTTAATCACTTTAACTGGCGAAGCGAATCGTACGTTCCTGTTTTTTCCTAAAAACTGGCTCTGCATTTCAGTTTCAGTTAAAATTTGACTGTTGCTTTCCTACATTTACCTAAGCCCGCTGAAAAAATTTCAGGAAAAAGCTTTTTTCGATCCACTTAAAGTTCTTGTTTTTCTGTAGAAAACGATTCTACTTTTTGGCAAAAGGTGTTGATTGGTACATCCCACAGATTAAATTCCTGAAACCAATCGGTCCCAAACAAATTTTCTGTGTTCTTGAGCACAAAGAATTTAAGTTTTTTCGTTGTACCATTAAAAGTGATATTTGTAGTTAGTTCCTCTTCAAAATTTATTTTTTCTCCAGTTACCGTTTTTGCTGACTTGCCAGTTTTATGCATAGTGGGCCTATTTAAATTTCTCCACGTCTGTAAATTTATTATCGATAAGTCCTGTTATATAGTTATTATTATTATTATTAGACGATACCACTTGTGCGTGTATGTTACGTGAGTTCTTATTAGTAATGATATGAGTCTTAGTGAGAGTTCTTGTCTTATTACATATGATGTTGTATCTTAGAGAGAGATGTGTATGTAATGACATTTTATAACACAGACATATAATAACAATACAATTTACCTTTTTGTAGAAATCACAAACACAAAGATGAGCTTTATCCAAAACACATGATAATTTATTTTCTTACGACCGGTCGGGATTTCCTCATTAAGAACTCAAAGTTTCACATCTTAGTTTCTGAAGTGACGTCTCGCTTCAGACGTCCGCCTGTCTCTGTCTCCCCTGACTGTCTCTCTCTGACTGTCTCTCTGACTGTCTCTGACTCTCTCCACGACGAACTAACTCCCACCTCCTATATTGAGAAATCCATGCATCCCGGCCACGTGAGCAAAATTCACGTGTTTCAACATGCGCGACTTTGCACGTTTCCGACATTGATTTCCCAATAACCTATTTTTCTTGTGTTGTTTCCACAAAGGAATTTAACCTACATATCTAATTTATTTAACCATATTTTATTATCCACATTCTTTTAACAATTGAATAGTTTATTTATTATTTATTTCATCCGAATTAACAATTTACTGGACATTCCATTTAAACCTATTGTTCTTTAAAACTTATGTCCAGGGTTCGATTTCTGCTTTCTCTTATTTTCATTTTAACTAATCTCTCTATTTTTATACTTACATGAACAGGGGACAGCCCTTATCATGTAACAGTCCAACCCTGAGTCTAACTATAATTTAACATCCTTGTTTAAAATTCTAACTAAGACATATTTTCGACTGTTATTTTCGTCTTTCTTATTCATTCTCGTCTGTTGGACCCGAATTTTACTTTTCTTCTGCCATTTGCAGTGTGAGTTTTGTGTCCTAGTTTTTTGCAATTAAAACATTCTTTGGTACGAAAAAGGCAACCCTTTGACCAATGCAAGTTTCCGCAGCAAAAACAAAGAGTTGAAGGCTTCTGGTTACCTTGTCTTTCATGCTTAAGTGGAAGATAGCGTTCCGTTTCTGTTTTGTTTTTTGGAGAGTACTCCTTAGTTCTTCTCTGTATGTTCTTTGTGTGGGCAATACCAGCTTTTTCGATGTTCTTTGAGCCCTTCTTGATACTAATGATTCTTTGGCAATCTTCCGCCAGCTTTTGTACAGTTAAGCCTGGTTCACTTTCCAGTTTTGACAAAACTCTTCGACGGATCTCAGAATCTCTTGTCGAAGTTAACCCCTGGACGAATATGAGGCACTTGAAATCATCGGCACTCAATTCTGGCAATTTAAAATCGTCACAGCGTTTTTCAACAATCGAGGCGAAAGTAAAATAGTCCACATCGTCTTTCTTCGTAAGGTTCAAGCATGTCCACCGTCTATGGAACAGCGACGATTTCGAACTAAATAGTTCAGTTAGTCGTTTAACGGTTTCCGTAAACGTCAGATCGCTAGTCTTTTGTGGCAAGATATAGTCGACGAATTTGTCGTGTTCCGTAGCTCCTAATTTGCTGAGTAACAAACGGACTTTTTTTTTGGTCTGCCCAATTTCCACAGTCGATATTGTACAGATCTTCATACCGTCTGAAATACGTTTCAAATGTTTGATTTTCTTCAGGACAGTAGGTGAAATTATTTATTGTACTCTGGGAAAATGCTGTATCGCTCTCTGTAGCTTGATTCTTATTCATTAAAACCTGGAGTAGTGCTTCAGTTCTCTCTTTCTGCTCAAGATGAGTGGAGAGAGAATCAGAGAGAACTTGGTCGTTTACGGCCTTTGAAGTGTTGCCATAGATGGCAGTGTCGTCAGTATAAATGTTTATAAATGATCTTAGAATGTGATTTGGGAGATCATTGATGTAGATCAAAAAGAGAGTTGAGCCCAGGATGGATCCCTGAGGGACTCCGTTTATCACTAGGCCAGGTTTAATAGTTGCGTTTTCAAGGTATGTAGCTGTAGGAATTGCGTAGTTATGGTGGATGGTATATGACTTATGAATAAGAATGTAATTAGGAAAACAGTTAGTTGACAAAATCATACGTAGATTTGATAGAATAACTACATTATTAGGGAAACTTGACCAAAGGAAATCATAAGTTGATCTACAATAATAGCATAATTAAGGAAACAGTTATTTAGCAAAATGAAATCATCTCTTAATCTACCAGAATAAAAGTATGGTTGGGAATACAGTTACTTGATAAAAGAAAATCATATGTAGCCTATCTCTGCTCTACCGCTATTCTCACAGCAAGTGCTAGTTGTCCCCTGCCAAACTTTTACAAAAAGCACTCGTCAAGATACAACCACTACCAACAAATTCTCCTACTCTCCACCTGCCTAACTCTAAACGCAAATTCCATGAACAAAGCTTCTTTCCTAGAACTGCCTCCATATGGAACTCTGTTCTACTGGTCTGCCTTCTAGCTGATTACAACATGGTTGTCTTTAAGTTCAAAGTGAATAAGTTATTGCTATCCTGTTCCCTTAAATAGTACAATTCTACCCAATTTTCACTAAAAACGATCACTAAGCAGTTGTCTCACTGACCACCTTACAGTCATTATCCTCGAGTGCTCCCCGGGCCGTGATAAGTGGTGACTCTCTTGTAAAAAAGAAGTTTGATGAAAATAACAAGATAATTAGCAAAGCAGTTACCTGACATTTGACAAAAGTAAATCATATGTTAAGATATTGTATAATTATACAAGAAATTCTTTGCTATGCTTGCAGATAATTACAATAAATCATGCAAGATTATTGGTTCCGAAAAGGTTAATCGTTGCACATTAAAAATTTCGCACTTTTCTCCCAAATTTTATCGTGTTATTCTTAAAGTGTTGATTTAGTTATGCATTCACTAATCTTCACAATTAGAAAACAAGTCTTCGATGATTTGATGTTGTTATTATTTTAAACAGGACTATGTTGTATACATTGGAAAATAAACTCGTTTGATTAATCAGTTGTAAGAATAAAAGTTAAACTCTAAAAACTGAACGAAGCAATGAAAACAATTCCTTTAAAAGATTATGACTGATATCATTCATGTTATTTTGCATCCTATTTTTTATGGAAATCGCTCCAGACGAGGCATGAAGCCACTTGATGTTAGGAACTAAAAAGAAAAACAAGGTCAAAAATTTCAAGGTCAAAAATTTCAAACTATAAGTGTGAGATAGGCATATTTCAATCCAGAAAGCAGAAATTCTTCTCTCTTTGTCAGAAACATTCTTCATGGAATGTGAGAACCAAAGGACAAAATAAGAGACCCAAGAGTTATGAGGCTGACGAAAGTAAACCCAACGTCCACTTTCTACCCTCGATTTACTTTTATATGTATCATGTATCAGTTTATATTAATCTTATGTTCCTACATTAAGAATTGAGTAGAAGCTATGTAACTGATATGATCTAGTTAAAAGGACATGAAATAATATATTCAATTGCGTATGACAAAATGCAAAAGTTACTTGAAGAAAAGTACAGCGTCTACAATAATGTAAATATGATGACAAATGAAATGAAAGCAACAGTTCGAAACATGCATCAATGATTAAACTTATGTACGACCAATATTACACAGATTTGCTAAAAACTAGTTGAATCTAACCGGTGTTATCCGGGAATATTTTTTACTTTACTTTCAATTTTGCTTTCTTTTTTTTTTTTAATTTAAAAATGCTCTCTTTTTACCAAATAATTTTCTTTCATAAATATGATTAAAAAATCTTTAATTATTATGTCATTGTGTGGTTATTAAATTTTTAACTAAACCAAATTATTATAAAGTCTCTAGATGTTGGAACACTTTTTAATCTCGTAGCATCTTTCCTTGGACTGCTCAGCTTTGCATCCTTGCTTTCTATTTCCTCAAATACAGAAATTTAAATTTAAATGTAATGTGAATAAACATGTTGCTACACAACTTTGGAAGCCTGCCACTTCTATTAATCTGGTTTTTTTTTATCACGTTAATCCCTTATTGGCAATAACCTTTGCTTGAAGCAAATTAAACAAGAAAAAAAAAAAAATTATTATCATAAAGTGGTTTTTATATCGATAAAATTACTTGATGTAAATAACTTCGAATACTTTCAATAAGCATTTAAGAGTTGAAGGCTTTTAAATTTCCCAAAATCACAAAGTAATTTATTCTTGTTTTTATTTTTCAAATACCAACAATTATAAAAATTTGCTTACAAAATTAAACAAAGTGAATTCTGGTAGATTTACTTTTATAATTACATTTTATTTTAAACAGGAATTTTAAAATTTCGTTGTATTTCATGCTATTGCATTTTTTTAATTTCAATAAATAATCGTGCCAGTCACATAGAGGTGAGAATGCCACATACACGTGAGAAGTTTTCTAACAATTTTATTATGAGATAATTTAAATAAAAAATCTTTTTTAATGGACTAAAGTCTTTAGTTTTTGAGATGAGGATTGATAATTCATATTACTCTATCCACCGCGCCACAAGTCCTTCTAGTACAAATTTTAGCATGTTTTGTTTCTAAGTATAAATATCACTATTTATTAGTACATATTATTACTATATATATATACATACATATATATATATATATATATATATATATATATATATATATATATATATATATATATATATATAACAAATACATGACAAAAGTCTATATTCAAAATTTCATGATGTTGGCCATCTTACAATTTATTCCTTTAATTACGTTGACATTCACAATTCTTCACAGCAACTGTTTCGTAGCACAAAATCATTGATTTAATTATATCAATCAATGAATCTATTCTGCCCTAAACTCCTCAGAAGCAAATATCAATCCATTAAAAGAAATTAAAATGTATTTGGGAAAAGTTACATTTAAAGGCTCAGTCCTCAGTGCGGATAACCCAAAAATACAATTGTGAATTACTTAGGCCGTCTATCCAGCCATGACTGACAAAACGAGAGCATGCTACTCTCATGGATTAAATAACGGATTCCATTGAAAATTTTGTGCAGATTCCCGAGTTAAATGCCAAGATTCCCGAGTTGGGCTAGATACATCTGAAGAAAGTGGACTGAAACTTTGTGTAAATAACATTCAAGATAAGGACAGTAGTCTGAAGAATCGAAATAATAATGGAATACATTTTAATTTTCATTGAAAGATTTTGCTAAAAAATACAAAATAGAAAAAAATATTTCATTTCTGCGAGTCGCGAACAAATTTGTTAATGCTATGAGAAAAATGCTTTAAACAGGATATGATATGCATGCAACATTCAGGGTTACCAATGCAACACATGGAATCATTTATGAAAGTGTCTACTTAAGGGGGCGGTTCATCAGGAATTTGTTTATGTTGGACTTGAAGACATCCAAGTTGTAGTCAGGAGGGAAGCAGGCAGACGGAACAGAGTTCCACAGGCGTGCAGTTCTAAAAAAGAAGCTTTGTTCATGGAATCTACGTTTTGATTTAGGTATAGATAAAGAGTGGGAAAGTTTTTGACAATGGATTCAGCTAGACGGGTGTTTTTTGGCGAGGGGAACCAGAGATTGAAGTTCAGACGAGCACCTGCCATGGAAATAACGATAAAACAAAGATAGGCTTGCAACGTCTCTTCTGTGGGAGAGAGGTTGCAGGGAAGGAAAAAGGGCGTCCTCCACTTAGCCACGAAGTCTATTTTGTATTCTGTCAAGGCAGGATAGGCTGTTTTTAGCAGCTCCTGTCCAGATATGGCAGCAGTATTCCATCCTTGGACGTACTTGGCTTTTATATAGATAGAGAATTGCATCAGTAGTGAGATATCTTCTGGAGTGGTAGAAGGATCCCACCATCTTTCCAGCGACCTTGGCAACAGACTTGAAGTACGTGTTCCTTTTCAGATCAGGAGTGAAGGTCAAGCTCAGAAGCTTGTCAAAACATGGAACTTCTAGATGAGAGCCATCCATTTCAATTGATGGGGATCAGAGCGTTGATGATGTAAAGGTAGGATTTTGGTTTTAGATGCATTAAAGGTAACCAGCCACGTCTTCCCCCACTGAAACACTCATTCGAGATCAGAGGAGAGAGAATCAGAGAGAGCTTTGTCATTTATGGCCTTTGATGTGTTACTGTAGATGGTCGTGTCATCAGCATAGATGTAAACGAATGATTTAAGTATGTGTTTAGGGAGATCATTGATGTAGATCAGGAAGAGAGTTGAGCCCAGGATGGACCCTTGAGGGACTCCAGCATTAATACTGCAGGCCTCTGATTTTTGTCATTCAACCACTACACTTATGAGCCTATCAGAGAGAAATGATTTAATGATAGAGAGAATATTTCCAGTTATACCGTAGCTGGAGATCTTGTGAAGTAGGCCTTTATGCCATACCTTGTCGAAGGCCTTTGATATGTCAAGAAGAATTGCCCTGGAAAGGAAGCCTTTGTCAAGAGATTCACTAATCCTATGAGATATAACCGTTAGCACATCTGCGGTAGATCTTGCAGAACGGAAACCATATTGCGTGTCACTAAGAAGGTTATTTCTGCTGAGGTGGTTGACTATTTCTCTATTTAATATGGATTCCAGCAACTTACTCATGACACACAGGAGACTTATTGGTCTGTACTGAGAGGGAGATGACTTATCACCTGAGTTCTTAAATACAGGGCAAACTGATGAGGTTTTCCAAGGTGTTGGAAAGCACTTCTCCTTAAAGCAACGTTTAAACAATTTCGTAAGTATGGGAGCAAGTTCTGGTTGAAGCTTTTTTAATACTATAATTTGAATGCCGTCAGGGCCAGTAGCTTTACTGGAATCAAGGTTCTTGATTAGCTTGGCGACCTCATGCACAGATATTTGTATGTTACCTAGCTTGTTTTGTGTTATAGGAGGAAATATGGGGAGTTGATGGCCTTCGTCGCATAGGGTAGAATTAGCTGCAAAGTTCTTGGCAAATAGTTTGGCCTTATCTGAAACTGACGAGATGACCTCTGATAATGGTTGGGATAGAATGCACACTTCTGTTCAGGATCCTATTTGTTATTTGCCAAAACTGGTGGGAACAAAGCCGTTAATCAGCTACTTTGGATTTAACAGACTGGGCATATAGCTCTCTTGCATTTTTTATTACTTTTTTACAGTGGTTGCTGGTGTTCCTGAAAGCAGCTTTAGTCTCAGTGCATCTATTACGTTGGTAGCTATGGAAAAAGTGATTTCTGTGTGCGATGGCAGCAGCACATTCTGGGGAGAACCATGGCTGGCTGGTATGTTTTTGTTGGAATTTTTTAGATGGTATGAATCGGTCTATGCCTACAATTAACCATTCTTGGGGAATTTTTATTAATATGACTGCATGATATGATGCAAGAGTTCTTATACACATATATAGAGAGGAGGAAATACCTCACTTATGATAGTGGTGGGGAGGACACATAATACTTGGAAAGTTTATACAAGAGTTCTTACCAGATGATGATAAAAACACATTTACCTTTTTGTTGTAAGGAATGACGACACAATTACAAATTATTAATGGCGATTTCTTTATTCATCTGTCGGTCGATCGATTATGCCAGGAATTCAACTTTGATTTACATGGTCTATTTTTCCTCTCTTCGCTTCTAAGGGGCTCTCTTCTCCAACTGACTCTAACTCATCATCTGACCAATTCTTGACTAACCAACTCTTCTAACTTCGAACCCTTAGATTCCTATATTGATAAATCTCCTTTGTTTATGACATCAGAAGTGTGTTTTCATACATGACTAATTTTCACGTCGCTTTACATATATTTGTCCAAACACACTTTTGGCAAACAAAAGAATCCTCAATTCTAATTATAACCTATTTTTAAACAATATAATTTAACTCGCATTGTGCATTCATTTGACTGACATATTTAATATCTAGATTTCTAAAAGAATGGACAATCGACTCTTTTTCCGACATAAACAATATTTACCTATTTCTAATAGAATTAACAATATTTAACTATTTCTAATAGAATTAACAATATTTAACTATTTCTAATAGAATAAACAATAGACTTAATTTCTAACATTCCATTCTCAATTATCTTTAACACTTGCTTACAGGGTTCGATTCTAACCTTATCCTAATATCATTTTCACTTATCTAGTATGTCTTCTTACTTACATGAGAAGGAGACATCCCTTCATGTAACAGTCTTTCTGTGTCAGAAGGATTAACAATAAACGGCGATCAAATTAAACATTATTAGTCATACATAACTAAAACAAGCCAGATCGAAGTTTATTTCTACAAATGTGTTTGGATTTCAAGGAGGTTCGTGAATTGTAATAACGATTCCATGGGTATGATGTTTTTAGGCGTGGGGCAAGTACCCTGTAACTAAATAGATACTATTTATAATTGTGATGATTTAGATGTAATAACTCGATTTTCGATTAACAAATATCATCATTCTATGATTTAAAGTAGAGGTCACCAAACTACATGCTGCAAATAAAAAGATTGCTTTGATATGCATTATATCACAGATGAAAATGTGGGTGCTGTGATATGTGAACGTAAAGTCTATTCATGATCTCACCATCTACTGATGAGACGATCATCATGCCATTGAACAGCGATAAAAGAAAGACTATATTTTTTTTAGTGAACTTCCTCCAGACAAAGCATAAAGTCACTTGATATAAAGAGCTTAAAAAAGAAATCAAAGGTGAGTATTGCAAAGACAGGAGACAGCTATTGACCTTAGTCTCAAAGACCAAATAGGATGAAAACAGTCAGAAAGAAAGGAAGTTCAACAAGCCTGAATTTCTTGGAAAGAAGCTACTGAAATAGGAAACTTAATTATAACAATATATCAAAATGGCAAATTGATGAAGACCACTAGATCAACGTCAAACGAGCTGAAACAAAGGAAGCAGAGAATAAATCAGACAATTCCAAAGAACACATGCCATAATAATATTTATACAAAAGACTGACACTAACAAAATCTCCTCTTGGCCAATATATGCTTTTGAACTTTATACCAAGAAGCCTTAAATGGGACGAAAATTCATCAGTCGAAATTTCACAAAAGTACTTCATGCAAAGTCAGAAAATAGATTTTTATAGCATTGGACATTCGTGACATTTTAGTTGGGATGGTTTGCTTTATGGTATGTGAACCCTTTTCAGGTTATTTAATGCCGATTCCAGTAATTTTAGTATAAGTTTTATGTTTCCAGTCCTTTATATCTTCAAGAATTTATTCATAGAGTTTAGTTTGGTTGGTTTACGACATAGCAATCGTTTTCGGGTTATTTAATGCAAAATCCAATAATTTTGGTACAAGTTTTTATGCTTCAAGTCAAATATTTATTTATGATATTTGGTTTGTTTGTTTTGCAGAGGAAAATTATTGCTTTTTGTTTTCACTTTGGACAATATATTAAAACAGCAAATTGATGAAGACCACTAAATCAACGAGTCAAACGAGCTGGAACGAAGGAAACAGGGAATAAATCAGACATTTTTAAGAATGCAGGCCATAATAGTATTTATAAAAAAGACTGACACTAGCAATATCTCCTTTGTGAGAGGATGCAATACTTGAGTTTTGCAAAGAGAAAGCGCAAAACAATAGCATCAATGTTTGGTGGATTTTAGACGAAGGGGGCCAGTATCTTCAGACAATCTGATCTGTTAGCACCAAGTGTTGTGGAGTGTCATGTATGAAGAAGAATAGACGATTCTTAATATGTATTCCATTTGTGCATTTAGCACTGAAGATAACACTTTCAGTGTGGCACACCAAACTGAAACGTCACAAATCTAAAAATGGGACATTTGTGAGTCTAAAAACGAAAACAGTTTGGTAAATCTTTATGATATAGCAGAGTAACACTCTTCCCCCCCCCCACAAAAATATCTTCGATGTTTTACAATGTTTGCTGATGCAATTCAATGAAATGTTGTTTTGAAACAAAATTATTTGATAGTAATTTTCAGTTTTCATCGATTTTGGCCTGCAAAGAAATCTTTAAATCATTTATGCAGCACACATGTTAGGAAGATTTTCCGACCAGTGGATTAGACATTATGCATTTGAAATGTAAAACGGAAATTAGAATAATAACTATAATTTAATCTATACGATCATCGCTCTAGTTTTGAGTGGATAAAAGATGATTAGATGTACACTTTGTAGTAGTGTGTGCGTCCCACTTTCTTATACGCACACACATACACACACGCACACACTACATATATATATATATAGTCATCCACATACAGTACTGTTTCGCTGTTAATATACTAGCATGGATACCCGACATTGCCTGGGTGGACATGAAATTCGGTTTGGACAGAGCTGCTATACTAAGAATATTATGCAACTCCCCAGAAAAGAACGGAAGAAGAAGGTGACAACCCTCCACCCACCCAATGAATCAAAACAACGTTTGTTTCAATCAAAATAGCAGTGAGTGCCCGTGCGATTGCAAAAAAAAAAAAAAATAGCTGTGGTAGGCAGGCTTGAACCTGAAACGTGAAAGGGATAAGTGGCAAATACCTTTGCCCACCGGACTACGACAACTTATGACGTCATGACCCTGAAAAAGTAACGTTTATAAAGATAAACGCATATGTGACTTGCAAAAATGGCGGCACAAAAAGTGATCCCTCTTGCAAACAATGGTCGAGTTGATCACCACAGAAATAATTTTTTTCTAATTTTCAGATATTATGCCCCCATGGAATTGCTCTCTCACATGGTAACAGTTTCGACACGGTCCAATGTGGCTGACAAAAGTTTTTAGTGGAAACACACAAACCGACGTTTGAGATATATATATATAATAGAAGACAAAAGATGGCGCCCAGGGAAAATAACTCAAAACCAGTTTCTAAAAAATCGATGTCGTAATAATAATTTCAAATAAATTAAACATATAATTAATATAAATCAACTTTAAATAACAATCTTAAATAGAACACTTAAAACATTTCTCTCACTATAAACGGTAACTAACGTAGAGCTATTTAGTAAAATCGATTTTTTTAACATATATATATCAATGGTAAATAAGCCATACAGAAATGTTCACCTTTCATTTCCACAGGAAGTGATTATTTAACCTGATAATTTCTAGTCGCATATAAAGCACTAAAAATGTATACATAATATATTATATTACCTTATATATACATGAAATAGTAATATATATATATATATATATATATATATATATATATATATATATATTACTATTTCATGTATATACATGTATATAAGGTATATTATGTATACATTTTTAGTGTTTTATATATGTGTGTGTGTGATTTGTGTGTGTGTGTGTGTGTGTGTGTGTGTGTATGTGTGTGTGTGTGTGCGTTGGGTCAGTTAATCAGAATCGTAAATCGAAAAAATTCAGAACTTTTCGGAGTATCCGAATCGGTATCAGAATCTGAAGAATTTGTGCCTATTTTCCAATACCAAAAGTGATTCTTTTAATTTTCTTTTTATTTGATTTTATTAAAAGCAAAATTTTCCACTGCTGGTAGTACTAATACATATTTATGTATTTTAAATCACCAGTAATACTAAAATCTATAGATCACCTCCTCACATTTTTACGTTTGAGAAAATATCTGCACATTTGACAAGTGTTTTTATGGTAATCGAAAAGAAATAATAATTCTGTAGTTAAGTATTTCAAGATTTATAAAGAATCGGAATTGGAATTGGTAATTGTATCGGAATCGGAAATTTAGTATGAAATTGGTAATTGTATTGGAATAGGAACTTTAGTATGGAATCGGTAATTGTAATGATAGAATCGTCCCATCACTAATATAACTAATATATATATATATATATATATATATATATATATATATATATATATATATGCAGGCAGTGTATCACATTTCTTCAAATATTTAAGTATATCTATTCATGGGAAAACACTGAAATAATGATTTTTTTATACAATGAAAAGTAGTCTGTCTGCAGCAAATATAACAGAGTTAATTTATTTTCCCCTCATAATAACTCAAAATATTGCCATTAAAATCTAAATCTCTGGCAACAAAAGTGAGTACACCCCTAAGAAACTACACCCCTAAAATGTGAGTACCATCCTAGAAATCTACACCCTTAAATATCTAAATTTAGTACTGCTCCCCCCCCCTCCAAAATGTCATGTGACTCATTAGTGTAACTATGCCATGTGTTCATAGGGAGCAGGTGTATTTAAATTTGTAGTGCAGCTCTCACACTCTCTCTTACCAGTCACTGGATGTTCCAACATGGCACCACATTGCACCACATGGCAAAGAACTCTCTGAGGATCTTAAAAAAACGTATTGTTGCACTACATAAAGATGGCCAAGGCTACAAGAAGATTGCTAACACCTTTAAACTGAGCTGCAGCACAGTGGCTAAGATCATCCAGCATTTTAAAAGAGCAGGGTTCACTCAGAACAGGCCTTGGGAAGGTCGTCCAACGAAGCTAAGCGCACGTGCTGAGCATCACATCCAAATGCTTTATCGGCATAGGAGTGCTGTTAGCATTGCTGCAGAGATTAAAGAGGTTAGTACTCAGTCTGTTAGTGTTTAGACCATACGCCACACACTACATTAAATTAGTGTGCATGGCTGTCACCCCAGGAGAAAGGCTCTTCTGAAGGCAATACACAAGAAAGCCCGCAAACAGTTTGCTGAATACATGTCAACCAAGCCCATAGATTACTGGAATAATGTCCTATGGTCTGATGAGACGAAATTTAATTTATTTAGTTCTGATATCCTTAAGCATATGTGGTGGCGACCAGTGAGGAGTACAAAGATAAGCATGTCATGTCTACAGTCAAGCATGATGGTGAGAATGTCATGGTCTGGGGCTGCATGAGTGCTGCAGGTATTGGAGAGTTACATTTCATTGAGGGAAACATGAACTTCAACATGTACTGTTGAATACTGCAGCAGAATATGATCCCCTCCCCACAAAAACTGGGTCGCAGAGCAGTGCTCCAGCATGACAATGACCCAAAACACATATCCAAGACAACCACTGCTTTACTGAAGAGGCTGGGGGTAAAGATGATGGACTGGCCAAGCATGTCTGGAGACATATATTGTCTCTACTTGGTGAGCTAGATTCCAGATCTCTGCTGTGTTAATTTATAGAGTACGCATCTAAAATTAAAGCATAAAATAATAAAACGTTTTCAATAACAGCAAAAAAAAAAAAAAAATCAACTTTTGAAGAAGATCGTGGGGATTCAAAGTACTTGAGATGACTGAAAAGAAAAACTCTAGAATTGATACTCCATAAATTAACACTTGGAAACTAAAAGAGTAAAGACAACGATCAGGAAAATAACAAAAAGAGAAAATTCCATCGTCTCACACACACACACACACACACACACACACACACACACACACACACACACACACACACACACACACACTATATTGTAGAAAAAAAGTAAAAGTAACTGTACTTGTTCAATTCAATGCTTTGCGATGGACAAAAGAATTATGAATATTATAATTGTGTATGTAAATCTCTTAATTAATATTATATATTTATGTTGTAGCGGTTGTGTCATATGTACTGGTGTGTGTGATTTCTGTGTGCATACGACTTCTAAAGTGTGTGCTTTTTTTGTCTAATTGTCTGTATAATTTTTATATGTCGTGCATTGTTCACGATTTCTAGTCATATGGGAAGGAAGTTTTAGTATTTGATGAAAAGTTCTATAAATAACAGAATCTGAATGTCTGCTTAAATAAAGCGAAAGCAAAAAAAATGCACAGGTGAATTCTTGTCTTTCCATTCGCCATACATAAAAACAGACAAACACACACTACGAGAAAGAAAGAAAGAAAGAAAGAAAGAAAGAACGAGAACAAAGAATGGGAAAGCTGGAATATGAAAGAAAGGAATCTCAGGAGAGAGAGAGAGAGAGAGAGAGAGAGAGAGAGAGAGAGAGAGAGAGAGAGAGAGAGAGAGAATATAAAAGATGTTTCGTCCATAATAAAAGTTTTGTAATCGCGATCTATTTTCAGTCTTTAATTCAATGAATATTCAAATCACTTTTCCAAAGTGCCATACACGACCATTTCTCTGCTGTTGACAAACTGCGTTAGCGCATCACAATGTATTTATATCCAAAATACAATTCTGCCATTCTTAGTAAAATGGTATTTGCAAATTCCATATTTGAATTGCGCAGAAATTCTTAAATGAAATCATATAATTCTTTTTATATATTATTCTTAAAAAAGCTGAAGAATTTTTCCCTTTTATTTTTATATTCAAAGCAGATTTTCTTAGTGCAGGACAGATTTGAAAAGGTATAAAAATTCTGCTTTAGCTGTTTATGAAGAGAGAGAGAGAGAGAGAGAGAGAGAGAGAGAGAGAGAGAGAGAGAGAGAGAGAGAGAGAGAGAGAGTTAGAGTTATACAGTTGTTTTCTATTTTTCAAGTACCAATATTAGTGTCAGTATATCCGAATACCTGATCTATAGAAAGAGAGGACAATAATAAAATATTCAGACATACAAATTAACCTTTATTGAAAACACAATAAATTGTGTCCCGAACAGCACTTCCTGAGCAGTGAAAAACCTGGTGATTAAAGAAAGAGAAACTGCGATCAAATTCTATCGGATCTACTGTGGTCAATATTATTGTACTCATATTTCCATCTATAGCAATACTTATTCATAGGCATGTTAAAATCGGAATTTTCTGCATTAAGTAAGAAAATGGAAATTTCCATTGAAGGTGAAGTAAGCGTTAAGGCTGACATGTACAGGAAGTGATGCCATGACAGGAAGTGATGTAGCAAAAGGGCCAGAAAGATCCTGTCTTTTGGATGTTCAAAGTAAAAACGAACGGACATCTTTTCAAGGCTCTTCCACTTCCAAGCCACACAGAAAATGGATGGAAAGATGATGCGATCATCTTGATGAACTTGTTCTAACAAGAAAACCAAAATAAATCAAGCAGAAATTAAGATTCAGCCCAAAGAAAATAATAGAGTCTGCTGTTCTTTATAATGACTTCCACTCTTACAGACACAAACGAGATAAAAGAAAGAAGAAAATATAAAATAGTACGACTATTACCTATTGAGCTGACTACTTACATGATGACAATGAGACAACATTTACTGTTACATACCGGTTATATACAGTCATAAATATTTATGTATAATATACACGCCGTACTCACCAATGTGTATCTTTTCATGCATGTATAATCTCAATTCAATGTCATGTGCGTATATAACGTATAAAGTTGGTGGGTGTGCGGTTTTGTGTTTGAGTATTTAATCCAAAAAACAGTTCAATATCAGGATGATTAACATGACAGTTCGGTAACAGTTTACTAACCTCTGTAAATACTTAGATGCATGCGTGGCGCACAAACAAAAGGGCATACCTTGCATTACTGGTTCTTTTTGTTTGTTAGCGGTTAGTACTTGCTTTAAGCTCTGCAATAAAGGTACTATTCCCATACAAAGAAGCACCATGACAACTTCTTTTATTCCAGTTCTATGTTTTTGTGATGCTTGGAGTCGCAATGCAAGGGATTATTAGATTTTGCATCTCAGCTGTAATGTCCTCTTGGCTTCCCATGACGTAAAGTGACGATTTATCACCAAGCGAATTTTTCAGCACCTAAAATCAAATCTCCCTCGACCCAGTCGTACCTAATATCATTAAATATACTTTGTCCTGAAACTTGATTGCGTCATCTCTTATGTTTGACTTATTGTTTATTACTTATGTTTTATTCTCCATTTGCTTCAAATATTTAACTTGTCTTTATTTAACTTTTCATTATTTGTTTCAAATTTTTCATTTGTTCTGATTATTATTGTTACAGTCATTCCCTTATCTATCAAATATTTCATTTGTATCCATATAACTCAGCCATGCAAACTGCACACCTAAACTAGCTAACGTACTTGACTATTTTGTAGGGCCTCAATCTATTGTGAGCTGTTTACAATAGTCAAAGAATTGGTCCACTATATTAGCCGTAGGTAATGTGGGGAAAATAGAAACGGACATACACATGACCTACCTGTTAAGCGTCCACGTGTCTGCTTGTCATCCGTGTTGGATAGGAAAAAGAAAAAGCAAGATGGCATCTGTGATATTTAACAGAAACGGTCTCGTGTAATCTCGAGAGATTCACAGGGATGAATGTAATATAAAGTAGGTCGCTTGGAGGGGTTGGGGGAGCTTTGGCTGTTCAGACGCTGAACAGGTGACGTTACAAGACAGACGGTTACTTAGTGCATTGAAACGACTGAAGGAGGTTCCAGTTCAACAGGTAAACTACCAATCTATGTTCAAGCAATTATCTCTACTTATATAAAAAGCACTTTGTCTGTGTGTGTGTGTGTGTGTGTGTGTGAATTCGTTCCCATTGGACTCTGAAACAGGTGGGCCGATTTTTTTTTAATTTCACACAATATACTTTATGCCTCTGTGAGTATTATTTGATAAGTTTGGTGTCAGAATACCTCCGATAGGTATTAAAAATCGATATTAAAAAAAAATCTGATTAAAGAAAGAACAATCCGATTTTAACCAAAATTAACACTCTTATACAGCCGAACATCACAAGTGCATTTGAGAAATTTTATCACGGCACAAACAGAAGAGCCTGACATATAAAATCAACAAGTTTCTTTGATTAGATAGAGGTGCATGCTAAATCAATGTTTCTGTTTAGAGCACAATTAACCGTGATATTTGAATTTTGCATTTTAAACTTTAATTCAAGCCATTATATAAAAATTTATAAAATCATCAGTAGGTTCTCTGCAGTGCAACTTAAACTAAAATATATTAGTGAATAAGTCGGCATATGAAGTTTCCTTTCTGTGCGCTACGGTGGGTGACCAACTAGAACAGGCAATCAATTTGGTTGAAAAATGGGCGATTTTAACGATTTTGATGACAAAAAAAGTATTGGAAGTGTGAAATATTCGTTGATTCTCATTAAATTCTGGGAAACGTCAGATCTCCCTGCTAGTATACTAATAATTGTTTGGAATAAATATTATATCTTTTTAGTTGATTACCCCAAATAGAATTGGTTTGGTACAAAACAAAGAAAGTAAACCCCAAATCCAGTCAGCAGGGATTTTTTATATGAATAAAAACAGATATGGTTTAAAGTGTATAGTAGATTGTTGGGCATCAAGTGCGACATGATACATGAAGCAAAAAAAAAAAACATTTAGATAAAACACATGATACGCTGAAGTAAAAAAAAAACATTTAGATAAAACGCATGATACACTGAAGTAAAAAAACATTTAGATGAAGCACATGATACATGAAGTAAAAAAAACATTTAGATAAAACACATGATACACTGAAGGAAAAAAACATTTAGATAAAACACATGATACATGAAGTAAAAAAAACATTTAGATGAAACACATCTCTAAAATTGTCAGGAAGGACGAGAGTGTCACCCAGCAAAACCTTTTAAAACCTGTTAGCGTTTCCCCAGTCATCTATTGGAAATTCTGTAAAACTATGGTGCGATCACACATGGAATTTGTATCATAAGTCTAGAACACCTATCTTGCTCAGAACATTGATTACTTGGAATTCATTCAGAGACTTGCAAACAAATGCTATCCAACATCTGCCTTAAATTGAAATTCTGATATCAAGCAACTGACTAAGTAAAATCATCCAAAACTATTAACCATTTCACTAACAACGATCCTGAACAACATTTTGATTTCTATGTGGACATGCTTACAAAATCAGAAAACAACACATCTCTTATAACTTTTAAAATTTAATAGAAACATAGAACAAACTGCCTACATCAGTTGTTGGTTGTTTGACTTTCCGAAAGTTCCCTTCCATATACATGCGTATGAACTGTTCATTTTTCTGGCCATTGTACATTATACTATACATGCATTTGTGATGAGTTGATGCAGCTCACAAGCACTGTACATTAGGATCAAGTTTTGCAGCAACATTTAAAGACCTCAGAAAAACATATTGTCATCATTAAAAAAAAAGAAAAGAATTCTGTTTTGCTTTCTCCTTTTTAACTATCTTTAGAACTTTTGAAATAATGAAGTGATTATTGGATTTTGCTTGAGATGCCAACGATAGAAAGAAGGCAAACAAGTGTAACCTTGTAAAAAGTGTAACCATAAGATCATTCTTCTACAAATCTATGTCAATCAAAGTCTAATCTTCACCACACGTCATCGCAATCAGATTACTGGAACTGGCCTATTCTCCGATAATCCGATCTATCTACGGATTTGTGATGCTGCACTTCTGGAAAACAGTGAATGAAAGCACCTGTCATTCTCATCTCTCAGTCATAAACTAAATAGAGATACGTGTAATAATAAGATACAAATATGACACAGTGCAAACTAGAGGAAAAAATCACTTCAGCTGTGCTCTATCAGAACCTTATCCTGTTGAGACATTGATTGCTATTAGATAACCAGTTAAGCAACATTGAGCCAGGTCAGTACTAAATGGGGAATCATTTGGAAATACCAGTTGCTTATGTGCTCTCATTTATTTAGAATTGTTTACGGTCGCCCTGCGGTTCTCCTTGCCAATGAAATAAAGCAGTGTCGATTCAGGAGAGTTGTGACTGGGAATTGCACAACCTGTGTTTCACAATTACATGTGCAGCTCTCCTTACAGGGGTTATCGATTGTCTCTCAAAACAGAACGGGGTCGATGATATCATAACCTTGGTATTGATGGGATTTTTTCATGTCTTATGCACTCGGCATCTCAGATGATTTAGCCATGTACAGCATAGCACCTTCTGCATCAACAACACACATTTTGGATATTTTGTTTTGTTGTACGGCATATCAACCCTTTTCAGCTTAGTTAATGTGGAATCCAGTCATTTTGATAAACGTTTTTATGCTTCAATTTCTTTATATCTTTAAATATTTATTTATGGTGTTTGGTTTGGTTGTTTTGTAAACGAAAATTGTTGTTTTTAGTTTTGGCTTTACAGAACATGGTTGAGTTTTGTAAAGGGAAAAGAAAAAAGCAATAACATCGATGTTTGGTGTATCTTAGGCCAGGAAGCCGGTATTTTCAGACAGCCTGATCTGTTAGTACCAACTCCATGCATGAATACCCCATATATGAATGTGCATGGAAGACCAAGGAAGTAACTTAACTGATATCAACCTTTTATATCGGACTGCATGAAAAGCAAGCATAGATGTTGTCTGGTACTAATCACCCTGGAGTCCAGATGTCTCACAGCACCTTAAATACTACAACTGGGATGATAATGAGACATATGTACTTTAAACGGTATATTTTCATCAGCAGCAGTCTGTCAACACAGAGTGGAGTATACTTAACACTTGTAGCATAAATGTGAGGCCAACCCAATCGAACTCTTGAAAGTCCTACTACAACTGACACATATATAGGCCGTCTCAGCAGGCTGAGGTATGGCTTCAACTTGCTCACATGTAAAACTGTTAACTATACTGTTTGTATCAGAATAAATGCGGATGTAAATAAATCCAACTGTTTTTTCTTCTAATCCTTATTATTGTATTATCATGAAATATGTTACACAAATGGCGGCCTTGTGCTCAAGAAAGATATACCCGAACACATGATCGTTAAAGATGTAAAAATTATTATATAAAATATTCATTAGTTTCACATCTTGCTTATTGACCCTGACCTCAATGGTCCTGATGTCACTTTATTAAAAATGCCAGCTTATGTGATACCTGTCTTGGCTGCTGCTTAATTACCCGCTTTTCATATTGCTAAACACCCGTGACTAATTGCTTGTCAACTCACTAGAGACAGGTGATTTTGAAAAGACAGTTGTAGCAGAATTAAGTTGACAGGTCAGCAGGTAAAAAAGTCGATCAATCTAGAATAATAGGAAGGAAATCTTTTTCATGTGCTTTATTTTTTTTTCCGTGTGCAATTATCATCGCTATCTTATTTAGAGTAATAAAAAGACATGCGAGGGGCGTGCAATAAGTAATGCCTCTGACCAACTTCCAGTTGTTTGATCTAGCTGAAATTTTGCATGTGCAATGATTTATATCTATACGGGTTATGTGACAAATTACAGCTCTGAACTAATTGTGGTTTCTGTTTTACCTTTTCTTTACGTAAACTGCCGGAGCAACCCACTCACTATATTCAATTTTAGCCAGTATACCGATGCTTTCTAATCTGTCTGGTTCCTGATTTATTTTGTTCAGGGAATGCGATTACGTTTCTTTTTAAACACCGGTTGTATGCCAGGTTTCAACTTAAAATCTGTGGCCATTTTTGTACATCTCCCCAGGCCAGGAGTAAATACGTTTGTGAATTCTTTTTTAAAACAAGTTATAAGTTTCTCCGTTTCTGCTGGGCGGGTATCTATTTTCTTGCAGAATGTGAATATAGGAAGATCCCAGAGACGAAACTCCTTCATGGTGTCAGAACAGAATCTTAGTTTTTTTGTTTTCCCCCGTAAAGTGACATTTGTAATTAATTCACCTTCAAAATGATTTTTTGTACTATTAACGGCCGTCGCTGTTCTTTTAGTTTTTTTTTTAACATAGTCGGCTTTCGTAATAATTTCCACATTTTGAGATTTATTATTGAAAGATCCGATCCACTGTCAAATTGGAATTTAATAGCCTTGCCAAAAACGTTAACCGTTACATATTTGCGTAGATTTTCATCTACGACGTCCTTAGTTCTGGTTTGACTACACGGCTTCTATTCTGAGTTTTCCAAAGTGCGAACTTTTATGACCGATCTTATCGCATAAATGGCATCTTTTTGTTAAAAATGAGCAATCCCTTACCCAATGTATTCAACCACATCTGAAACAAGCGCTCGGTGATTTTAGTTTTTCTGAGTTTCGGTGGTTAGTCTGTGTGCCATTACAACGGTTTTTTTCTGAGTAACTTTTTTATATTCGCGATGCCTGCTTCGATATTTCTTTCATCTTTTTTTTTATAATTTCTACTTTTTGACAATCCTCAGTCAATTTTTGAAGTGTTAAGTTAGGTTCATTTTCTAATTTTGTAAGGACTCTGCACCTGATTTCCGCATCTTTTCTCGAACAAACACAAGAATTTAAAATTGTTTGCTGTTAGTTCAGACAACTTAAAGTCATCACAATGTTTGTTCACTACAGCTGCGTAGGTGGTAAAATCGTCATTATCTTCTTTTACCACATTCAAACATCTCCAACGCTTATGGAAAAGAGACGTTTTCGGCGAGAAAAGTTCTGTTAACAAATTTACAGTCTCATTGAATGATAAATCTGCTGTTTTCTGAGGCAAGATGTAATCCATGACTTTTAAATTAGAAATAAGGTGCTTCTTCACTATAGCACCCAGATGAAAAAACAAACAAATTCTTACTCTAGACGCACAGAAAATTCAGCACAATAGAAAATTACTTAAAAGTATCGAGTTCTTTTATTTTAAAATTAGAAAAAAAGGTACTTGTACAGTATCCTACCCAGGAAATAAGGTACTTGTGCAGTATAGTACCCATATGAAAAACAAAGAAAATCTTACCTGTGATGCACATAAGTTATCAAAATCGAAAATCATGTAATATATTGGAGTAGTATGACATTTATATAAGAAATCAGGTGCTTCTTCACTATAGCACTCTGATGTAAAACAAACTCTTACCTGTGATATACAGAAAATTTAGCACAACAGAAAATTATATAAATTATTTTAAATATATGTTGTACATTACCAGGCCTAAGTAAGGAATTTTTTTTCCATATACATGCTGTAAATTTCCTGTCCTAGGGAAGGTACAATTATTTTATATGTATGCTATGTGTAATACTCATCCTATGGTAGGTAAAATATTCTTTTGCTCAAGATGGCAAATGATACATAGACATAAAAATTCCTATATCCTAAGAATAACAAGTAGTTCCAAATTTTTCTCATTGTCTTATATGGTCCCTTGCTAGTATACAAATATTTATAGTCCTAGTCCTACACTGTTGAGCTAGTGAAAAACTTTGTGTGAGAAAAATTTATATTCGATATATATATATATATATATATATATATATATATATATATATATATATATACATATATATATATATATATATATATATATATATATATATATATGTATATATATATATATATATATATATATTAGCAAGTTATGAAAATATATACGGCAATTATGCTACACAGAATTTTTTTTCATCATTTCATCAGGCTAATATTTGGGCTTGATGTTATCGTTTGTTTTTATATATAGACTAGCAGCGGGTATCTGGCGTGGCCCGGGTGTTTGTAGATGTGTGTTGTGGGGGGGTGATCAAAACAACCCTGTTTAAAAAAAAATGTTGGCCGGGTGTTTGGAGGTGTAAAAGAAAAAAATATGTTTTAGTAGGAAAGTAGGCTTGAACCCTGAACCTTTGATATTGAGATGGAAACGAAATGGAAAAAAACCCTGGGACCTAGACATCTCGGACACACAAGAAGAGGAATGAAAAACGTCTTAATTTAACGTTTATAAAATGAAATTAATAGGTGTGAGAACCTTAAGTCGCGTGATGTTTGAGCTTGAAACATGACGAGGCTGCAAGCCAGTTTTCGCTTGTTTTATACTGAAAAGCGAAAGATACACGGGCGCTCTAAAAATCTGGAAAAAATAGCACGTGAAAGTCGGGCAAATTAAATGGACAGACGACCCCCGTTCGTAACTCATATATATTATCATTTAGGCGTGATATAAAAAGTTTTAAGAAGGAATGAGCCGACTGAAAAGTCCAGCAAAAGAAGCCTTTTACAGACGTATACAAAAAGCGAACATACATACATACATACATACATAATACATACATACATACACACAGTTTCGCTTTTATATATATAGATGTGGTATTAAGTTTGCTGACTAACCAATCAGATACTTTATTATTCCTGTCCCTTTTTTTCACTAGCCATTAGCCAGGCTTTTATCAGAAGATCGGTTGACTTCTATTTCACCTTTGCATTGTTCATTTTTGGAGAAGATGAGTCATCTTTCTTTGTGACTTAAAAGGTGATCATGTTGTGATTATTTTTTATATTTTAGGTTATATTAGTTTAGTTTTAATTTATTGTTGTTGTTGTTGTTATAATAATAATAATAATAATAATAATAATAATAATAATAATAATAATAATAATAATATATTTTAGCTTATTGTCATACACTTTTCATAAATTATTACCTAGCTGCACTCATATATTGGACACTGTTGACGTAAATACTGAAAATATTATATTCCCTGATAAATTTTTGTGTGGATATATGAAATAATAATAATAATAATAATAATAATAATAATAATAATAATTGAAAACTGCAGAAATATTAAGGAAAACCCTTAATGTGGAGATTAACATGAATGAACTACAGACTCAAACTGGACATACAGAAACAGCTACTATGTAAAACACAAAGGAATATAACATTTGGAGGGGGGTGTATATCACTATGAACTGGCACCATATCAAATAAGTGAGGAGAGTCAAGGAGGATGGAAAGACCGAGGAGAGAAAGCACTAGTCAGACCTCCACTGGTTGAGTGCAAAGAGGACTGAGACCTTGGGGAGACTTATTGCCACCAAAATTCCAGTCACTACCAACGAGAAATCAATGGTAAGCGGTTGTTGCTATAACGCAAATTCTTTCGCAAAGGTTATCAGAAGAGGTGGAGAGTACTGGAAGTCTGAGGAGACTTGTTGTCACTCAGACTCCAGAGAACACCACTAATTATTCTCAAACAGAAATCTTTGATGATGGCCTATGTGACTACTTCTAGTGTAAAAATGAATACACATTGCTCTTTATTATATTAACTATCTACTGATATAACCACTTGTAATCAAATTAATTTGTTTTTTAACGCTTTACTTTGCTCTAATCCATATATTACACACAATGTCAGCAATTATTTCCTATTAAGAAAAAGAAAGCTCCCTATTAAACCTTTCTACTTCCTTTCTATACCTTAATTCCATATTATCTTTTACCTCTTTTCAGAGTCGTACTAGCAATCCTTTCTTCTGGCATAATCTAACCACAACGAATGACGATAAAAAAGATTAAAAAAGAAGTGCAAAAAGACAAATATACGCTCCATAGATACACTTTTGTCTCACTCATATCATCATCATCATCATCATCATCATCATCATCATCATCATCATCTAATACTAGTATTTTGCTGATTCTATCCCCCATCCCATCCGGTTCGCCATAAGGGAGATAATCGCATGAGTCTCATTTGTCTCCTTGCCCAAAAGAAGGCTTTGCCTCTTCAATCACACACTGCTTATTTAGCCAAAATGGCTTTATTTCTTCATTTGTCTTGATGAATCCGTGGTGGAATCCTTAACTCCCTGCCCAGCCCAGCTCCCAACACTTCCATTGTATCTAATCATAGCTGACTGACAAACCTCAAATGCATCCAGATTGATTGCTTTTTCCAGTGGGTAAGCCTTAGGATTGAGTATTTCAGATTCTCATTGCCTCTATTCCCCTTGTCAAACATTACCAATCATTTTGCACAATGAAAAGGTGTCGTATCTCTTACAGGCAGCCACTTTCACTCCTCGCATAGAGTCTTCAAGCAATCACACAATAAATAGAATATTCTCCTCCCCCTTTCTCTCTCTCTCTCTCTCATTATATATATATATATATATATATATATATATATATATACTAGCAGGAAGATGCGACGTTGCTTGGAATTGAATGAGGATCACTACAACTAGGGACATTCCAAAAGTAATGCCTCCTATTTTTTATTCCGTCTGAATGATTCAGAGCAGATTGCAAACTGCATTGTTATGATGACTAAGCTTATGCAGATATTGATTGAGTGAAAGTCTAAGAAAGTCACCCCTGCCATAGACGTGTGTCAGAAGCAGAGATGCATTATTCAATTCCTGGCAAAAGTGGATTGAGGATGGTGGTGACTATGTAGAAAAATAAATTCTGGAGCTCAAAAGGTTGCTTGTTTTAAAAGTACCACTTCCGTCTTCATAGATCTTCAACTGTTTAAGTTAAAAAATAGGAGGCTTTACTTCTGGAACGACCATCATATATACTTTTACTAATTATCCTAAATTGAAATCTACATGATGACTGTTTTTGCTAATTAACCAAATTACATATTCCGGTTGGATTTTACCATTTTACTATGTAATTTTTTTTTCCGCAGACTACCTAATACCAAAACAAATGGGATTCATTATCTCTAAACTTTTATAGTTGCCAAGGATCCATTTTTTCTGAACTCAGGATTCTATAATTTTGGACTTTACCTTCGATATTGGGATTATTAACCAGTATGGAATATAAAAATAATCTTCATCTCTATTCACGGGACACCATTTGAATTGTGTATCTCTTGTTTAATCCAATTCTCACATTGGATCACATTAATTTGATGTCCTTATCTATGTTTCTTTAAAAAATATTTTAAACTAATTTTCCATATATGTTCTAAATAGCAAAATTTATGATTATCAATAATGATTATTTTGCTAAAGACATTTCGTCTGAAGATATGAGCCATGCTTGGAAAATCCATGGATTTAGGAAAGAACTTTAAATTTCTTGAATTCCCTGTTTCAAATAATAAATTATTTGTTTAGAAATTCGATATTTTTACATCACAAAATTTAAATATGGATCTTACACACACACACACACACACACACACACACACACACACACACACACACACACACACACACACACACACACACACACACACACACACACACACACACGTGAGGGTATCAAAGAGAAATTAGAAAAATCACACACACACACATGTGAGGGTATCAAAGAGAAATTAGAAAAATCAAACACACACACACACACACATGTGAGGGTATCAAAGAGAAATTAGAAAAATCACACACACACACACACATGTGAGGGTATCAAAGAGAAATTAGAAAAATCACACACACACACATGTGAGGGTATCAAAGAGAAATTAGAAAAATCACACACACACACACATGTGAGGGTATCAAAGAGAAATTAGAAAAATCACACACACACACACACATGTGAGGGTATCAAAGAGAAATTAGAAAAATCACACACACACACACACACACGTGAGGGTATCAAAGAGAAATTAGAAAAATCAGACACACACACACACACATGTGAGGGTATCAAAGAGAAATTAGAAAAATCACACACACACACACATGTGAGGGTATCAAAGAGAAATTAGAAAAATCACACACACACACACGTGAGGGTATCAAAGAGAAATTAGAAAAATCACACACACACACACACACACATGTGATGGTATCAAAGAGAAATTAGAAAAATCTTTCACTGGAGACTTATCGTGCTAATAAAAAGCTCAACATATGAGATGGAGCTTAGATACAAAAAGAAAAACTGATAATACAAAAGTATACACTAGTGCATATAGATTTAATAATCATTAATTCTTCAGAGCTACCTAGTACATCATGTCTCCTCTTCTGACGAGAAGCATTAGGCTTCGAAATACCCAGGTATAACGAGCATTTATACCCATCCTTATTTATGTGTTTCCCTTACTGAATTGGTGATTATTAAATCTATATGCAGTAGTATATGCTTTGTATTGTCACACCATTTAAGACATTGCTCGATTTTTCATCTAAATACTTGATCCTGACTCAAGAGTAAGAAATATATTTTCTCTTAAATTCTGAAGAGAAATAAAGATTTGTTTCTTTTATTACTACCCAAATATTTAAATAACTTTGACACTAAACTGGAATACATGCCAATACATGCTGTCTCTGTTGTTGACATACAATGTACACCCTCCCACCCGTCAAAATACCAGCTTTGGAATTGTGGGTAAATTTCACAATCGATTCTGCAAATGGTGTACAATTGGCCCATCAGAACGATGAAAATTATCTGCTCATTCTAGGGATGATGGATAACATGCGCTGGTTTAAATAGATCCAGCCTATCTTGTCTCAACTAGCCTGATTGAGCGATAGGACAGAGTTTAGAAAGCTGGAGTCCAGGTGGGATGTAGAAACTGCTGGAAGTTTACATCTTCCTACGTACAGTCCTTAGTATTCCCAAATGACCACCTATCTGGCACTGGTTAGGCTCAACGTTGCTTAACTTCGATGATGTTATGAGAATTGGTATATCAACGTGGTTATACTGTATTTGATATAACTGGAATATGAATAATCTACATCTACCGGCCATGAAAAGAAAAAAAAAGCACACGATTTGAATGAAATAATACATGAAAATTACAATTATGTATAGAAAACCATCTCTTCAGTGATTTTGAAAGATTTTCTTCATATAACTTGGCAAATCTAATTTGAATTTTCATATTCATTAAAAATTATTTTCCGTCTGATCGATTTATGAAAAAGCAGCTTATTAAAAATATAAGTAGAGAAAGTAATTTCAACATCAAACAGCTGCTGGAATATCTCTTTTCTCTCTCTCTCTCTCTTTCAACTAATATATAAACGACTATAGGTCTGTCGGCCTGTCTGTCTGACTGTCTGTCTCCATATTTTCAAACTCTATCTCCTCTAAAAATAAAAGTCGCGGAGCGGGGCTAGGGGGTCTTAAATGATTGGATTTTTTTACAGGCCATTCTTTTATGGGTCTTTAGCCGGTTAAAATTGTTTTTAAGGGGTTAAAAATGGGTCAAAATTGAAAAAATCGTTAAACAGATTTGCATTAAATTGATCCGTAGTCATAAAATACCAATGTATCAAGATTCCCTAGAATTTAATTTTTTAAAGTCCTTTAAACTTAAGCATTAATTTTTAAATATTTCCTAGAATTCAAATCATGGAATGAATTTTGATCAAAATTAGAATAAGGATTCTAGACATAAGGTTTAGGATAATAATAATTTGATTTTAATTTTCACGACAGTGACATAAAAGTGCTATAAAATTGTTCTGTTTAAGGAATTTATTTTACCCATCTGTAAACGGGTGTTAATTACGGAATAAAGTTTGCAGTAATCTGAATAATCCTAGGAAGAGCCAGGTCTGGATAGTTACTATATATATATATATATATATATATAGACGTATATGTATAGGTATTCCTGTTTGTTTGTTTGTTCACAATTTGATTAATATATACAAAAGTTTCCTTACTTTACTTACTCATTTATTTCTATATATAGTATGATTCTTGCAAACTATATACAATTAAGAGATCATCTCATTTGTATATTACATTAAGAAAAATCGATTTTATTAAATAGCAGTATCTTAGTTAATGTTTCTAGCGAGAGAATTGTTATAAGTTTTCTATTTAAAATTGTTATTTAATAAATTTTAAATAATAATTATATTGATAATACATTTAATTAAATTCATTTGGAATTATTATTCTAACATCGATTAAAAAAATTTTTTTTTTAGAGTTATTTGCCCTTCGGCATATAAATAAAAAAAAAACTATCACCAAATAAAATTTGGTAATCTCAATAAATTTCTAGTTTGAAAAAATAATTCCGAGTTGATAGAAAAATGTTTGGGTTTTATTGTTTTTTTTAAATATTCAAACAAACAAACAAACAAAACACTTAAGAAAAACTGAAAAGATTTCATATGTTTTTTTTTATTATTCTTTAAACGGCTATACAGAAATCGGTAAATTTTTACGATGTGACCAAGCGTTCTTTAACACTTAAAAAAAAAATAAAGATCTACTACCCCCCTCTAAATACCACAGTTTACCCTTTTTTTCTTTTTCCACGTTAATCTCATCAATTACAAACTTAACGTTCTAATTTAAAAAAAGGTAAATTATTACGACGTGATCCAGCGTTGTTTAACCCCTAAAAAAAAATGAAGCCCTACTTTTTTGGCCTAATACGTTTAAACAGCATTTATAAATAATATGAAAGAGATTTTGAAAAAAAGAGAAAATTAACATTTTAGAATGGGGGAACACTTTTCCATATATATTTAACGTAAAATGAGCACCCACTTTTTGGCCACCAAGCGTTCAATGAGACATGTCACCTGTAGCATTTTTTCAAGTTTGGCGAACGAGGGGGGGGGGAGAGCAAAACATGACAAATACATTTTTTTGTGGGTGGAGGAAATACATTTGAAACATAAAATAATGATAAATTTAATTAATTTTTATGAGACTACTCTGTACTTTCACCTAACAATTTCATAAACAAAACGAAATATGACAAATTATATTTGGGGGATTACATTAGAAACATAATATGATGAAATATTTAATTTAATTGTTTTTGGGATTAAGTTTTGGTAAATGTTCATGTTTTTTAGAGGTTCTGCCTATTTGGCTATTTATTATTTATTTTTTTTTTGCAATCGCACGGGCATTCACTGCCATTTTATTGAAACAAAAGTTGTAATGATTTATTTTTGATTATTATTTTTTTTTTGGGGGGGGGGGTTCTTTCCAGTGCTCAATATCCGGAAAATTGTTTCTTCTCTTTGTAGCCCTTCTACCGAAATATCTGGTGAAGAGAGTATCACATGTTTTTATCCGTTCTTTTATTTTTAGAATTGTTGTGGGGGTATCCACGTTGGCTATGATAAAAATGATTAGTATAGCAGGTGTGTTCCAAACGGAACTTCATGTCAACCAAGGCAACGCCGGGTACGTATGCTAGTATATATATATACATATATATATATATATATATATATATATATATATATATATATATATATATATATATATATATAAGCCTCCTTTCAATCTTGGGGGACAATGGATACCACCTTTAAGGATGCCTACACGGGTGTGTATAGTAAAGAAAGGCAGTAAAATCCCCAACCGTACATATGAACCATCATTACTTGAGTCCAGTAGCAAAACATTCAGGACAGTTAAAAACAATACCAGAATAACAGAAAAATTAGTGTAATTGCTTTTTTCTTCTATGAAGCAAGTTTCACAACCAAGGCTTTTGAGTCTAATCTGCCCAACTATTTAATACATAGCTGAAGATAAGTAATATGAATTCCTACTTTTCCCAAAAGTATTAGTGAAAGTGGTACAGTAACACCAACAAAAATCGAACCTAACATGCTAAGCCTACAGTCCGCTTATGTACTTGTTGCACAATGCCAGTTCCATTTTCCATATACATTCTCCTTCATACAAAATCATTTGTTCATCTGGAATAGCTATTTCTTGCAGATTATGGGATAATATTCTTCAGAACAATAACTTATACTTAAAAAAATACTTATTCTGGCTAGAAAGATTGTTAAAACTTAAACAATTTTCCATAATTACCTGACATTATATGCTAACAACATTAGCCTACGGCATAAATAATAAAAAAAAAACTACATTACTTTTGTCAGATTTAAGATAAACAATTATATTGAGAATTATAGAACTATTTTATTTTTTTAATTCTTTATATCTCATAAGACGAGTTGATATAATATTATTCCAAACAATTAATTATATTTCACTGAAATGATACAAGTGGCCGCTTATTAATCCTGAAGAATGTATTCTTTTCAGGCTAATTTTATTATTATCTATTTAATTCATTTATTCCAAAAAGTTTTAATTGCAATGTGTCTTCTTTAAAAGACATGAGAAAACATGTTCTCTTGAAAAGAAAAACATCCTTTACATCGTGTTGTGTTGTAGGATGTGTGCCTATCGAGGACATATAACAGACGGTGACATTTACTTGTGGTTTCATGTTTTTTTGTTTTTTTTTACACATTGGTCATCACTTATCAAGGCCCGGAAGCCACTCAGGGATAAGGGTTATTGCAAGTACATTACGTTAGTGTGGAGATTTGATGAAGTGTTTACTTAAGGGCCCTGTTCATTAGGAATTTGTTAACGTTGGACTTGAACACATCCAAGTTGTAGTCAGGTGGGAAGCAGGCAGACGGAACAGAGTTCCATAGGCGTGCAGTTCCAAGAAAGAAGCTTTGTTCATGGAATCCACGTTTTGATTTAAGCACAGATAAAGAGTGGGGGAAATTTCTTCTGGAGCGGTAGAAGGATCCCACCATCTTTCCAGCGACCTTGGCAACAGACTTGATGTACGTGTTCCATTTCAGATCAGGAGATAACCTAAATGCCCGATTTTTCCAGGAGATATTAACCTAAATAACCAATAAATATTAACTACCCATGCGGGGTCGCAGAAATACCTGGATTAGGACCCAGGCGCGGGGCGAACCCCCTCGGAGCTGATGGACCCGTAGGTCTTCCCAGGCCATCCGTCTAGGAGAAGGAAAACTCTGAAACTAAACCTAGGGGAGGGAGGTCTCTTCAGTCCTGGACGACAACCTTCCTAGAGCTGGTGACTCAAACAAATCACCGGTTGGCAAACCTAAACTGCTTAAGGAGGAGATAGACTCTGTCTATCGCTCGGCTTTCATACTCCTTCTTTGCCTATTGGCCAGGCGTAGAGGTACTATCACAGGGACTCGCTTGAATCACCCAGTGGTTGACCTTGTTTCCTGACTAGGGTAATGAACGCCGCTTTTCCCCACTCCTGCCACATCCCATCCCCCTTAACTGGACACAGTGGGGTGCTTCAGTGCCATATATGTCAGTGCAGTTGGACTGGGCTGGCTTTGCCTAATGGATTGAGGGTACCGGATTGACAGTTCCTGGCTGCTGTTTCCGACTGATAGTACAGGAGCCCTAACTCTTTGGTAGCGCTTAGAGCGGCTGCTCCATCAACAGTTGTAAAATATCGGGATGTTTGTAGTGCCATGTCGCGCATGGAAAGGGACCCTGCACTCATCCCCAGTGGGCTTTCCTGAGGCCACAATCCTGTGGGTGAGGACAGCTGATGGTCTACTTGTATTGCATGTCTGGTATTCTGCACAACTACTTGTCCAGCACCCCCTCACTCATCCACCCTAACTGAAACTTTTAAATAAAATAAAATGAAATGACAGCTCAAGCAAAAGTTACGTTTAAACCAGGACCAAACTCAAAGAAAACTAACCTGCCTCCTCCCTTGAGGCTTGCATTTACTAATATCCGCGGGCTTAGAACTAACTTAGATGATGTTGAGTCATTTCTCCTTGTAAACACCCCGGATATCTTAGCATTAAGTGAAACTAACCTTCACTCCTCCATTCCCTCTAACCACTTTAACATGCCTGGTTATCTCCCACTCTACCGTAAGGACTCGGACAGACATATGCATGGACTTGGAGTCTATATTCGAAACACCCTCCCCCTAACTAGAGAAATAAAACTAGAATCAGAGGGCCAGGCCTTTATGTGCTTCAGACTAAATATGCAACACAATATTAGCTACTTATATTTTCTCTACCGCTCTCCCTCAAACCAAGACTGTACCCTAATAAACAAAGTCTCAGACAGCATAGATATAGCACTCTCCCTCGATACTAGCGCACAAATACATGTATTTGGTGACTTCAATGTCCACCACAGTAACTGGCTAGGATTCTCAAATCACACAGACGTAGCTGGTAGCGCCACATATAGCTTCTCTATATCTCATTCCCTATCTCAGATGGTTACATTTCCGACACGTTTCCCAGACCAGCACGATCAACATGCCTCACTTCTAGATCTCTTTCTGACAACAGTTCCCAATGACTGTACAACAAATGCCCATAGCCCACTCGGGAATGCTGATCACGCTGTGATAATGGTAGAAATCAGCCTAAATTCTCGCCCTAAAACTGAAGACCCACTACTCAAAACAACGAGGTATTACAAAAAGGCTGATTGGGAAGCCATCAGGGAGCTCATCAGAGATGCCCCATGGCAAAATATCTTTACTCTTCCAGCGGAACAGTGTGCAAATGAGACAACTGAATGGTTCAAAACTGCTATTGAAGCACATGTTCCCGCACGGAAATACTATAGCAAGCCCCACTCCCCCCAATGGTTTACTTCTGCTTGTGCAGCTGCCATTTGTCAAAGGCAGCATGCGTTCCGCGGATTCAATCGACATAAGTCCAGCTCAAATAAACAGAAGTTTATAGAAGCTAGAAATAATTGTAAGAGAGTGATAGACACAGCTAAGTCAGATTACTCTGAAACCACCAGAAAGCGCATCGAAGCGCAGAAATTAGGAACCCGGGATTTTTGGAAAATCTACAACAGCATAGTTAATAATGGACAGTCAATTATTCCCCCACTAACAAACAATCATGAGGTTGCTTGCACGGCAACTGACAAGGCTAATCTGCTTGCCAGTCGGTTTGCCTCAAACTCCACACTGAACTTGGTACACCACTCACTCCCTGATTTTCCTCTACGAACAGACGCCACACTTGACGACTTGAAAATCACCCCTTCTCAGGTACATGCTATTATAAAAAAACCTAGACACCTCTAAAGCATGTGGACCAGATCTCATCCCGGCTGTGCTATTAAAAAAATGCTCTGCCGAGGTTGCTCCAGTTCTGTCCAAACTTTACAATAAATGCCTTAACGAATCTTGTTTTCCCGACTGCTGGAAAACCGCCTCTGTGGTACCAGTCTTCAAGAATTCTGGTGAAAGAACTGACCCACTAAATTATCGCCCCATTAGCCTCCTCCCGCTTTTCGCCAAAATATTTGAGTCCTTAGTTAATAAAGCCCTAGTCCAGCACCTAACAGCTGCTAAACTCTTGACTGACAAACAATATGGATTCAGGCAAGCCCGTTCAACAGCAGATATCTTAACTGTAGTTTCTGAACGTATATACCGTTCATTGGATAAAACAGGGGAGGGTAGAGCGGTGGCCCTTGATATATCTAAGGCTTTTGACAGGGTATGGCACGATGGTCTTCTAAGGAAAATTAGATCATATGGAATCACTGGAAGAATTCATAACGTAATTAAATCCTTCTTAAGTAATAGAAAAATCAAAGTTGTCCTCGACGGACGTACATCCAAACAATATGACATAAATGCGGGAGTGCCTCAGGGGTCTATCCTTGGACCTCTATTGTTCCTGATATTCATAAACGACCTCCCTGATAATATTGTTTCGGAGATGGGTATATTTGCCGATGACACCACTCTCTATAACAGATATGAGGGGAAAACAAATGAACACATATCCAAGAAAATGGCAGAAACACTAGAGGATGACCTCCAATCCGTAGTGGAATGGGGGCAAAAATGGTTGGTCTCATTCAATGCTGCTAAGACTAAGCTTGTTTCCTTCAATAACTACAAGAAACCTTCTCTACCACCAATAGCAATGGCCAAGAACACATTGCCTGAAAGTACTTCTTTTAAACTCCTCGGCCTAACGTTTACAGGGAATATGAACTGGAATAGATACATTGAGAGCATTGCCAAGGCTGCTGCAAGGAAGGTTGGCTCCCTCTACCGTGCTAGAAAACTACTTACGCCTGCCAGTATCCTATACCTCTATAAGGCAACCATTCGCCCATGTATGGAGTACTGTTGTCACATCTGGGCTGGTGCATCTGCTGCTTGTCTCTCGCTCCTGGACAGGGTTCAAAAAAGAGTCGCAAACCTGATAGGTCCTGAACTGTCATCTGGGCTTCAACCTCTGTCCCATCGACGAGATGTTGCATCCCTCTGCCTGTTCTACAAATACTTTAATGGTGAATGCTCTGACGAACTGCAAACACTTGTACCTCCCCGACGTAACTACCCCCGACAAACCCGACAAGCTACTAAGTCTCATCCCTTTACAGTGGAGATCCCTAGGTGCAAGAAAGCCTTTTACTCCAATAGTTTCTTCCCCAGAACTGCGGGTCTTTGGAACTCCCTTCCGGGATTCTGCTTTCCCAACTGCAATGATATGCAGAAGTTCAAGTGTAATGTTAACAAACATCTTTCTACTCTTCTCCCTTCATAATGACCCCGCTAATTAATTCCCTAATAGTAGCCCCCTGCTTCAAAGTGGCACTGTGCCTTGTTTGGGGTGAAAATTGAATAAAAAAAAAAAAAAAAAAAAGGAGTAAAGGTCAAACCCAGAAGCTTAGGAGACATATTAATGTGAAGAGATGACGTAGAGGACAGGTCTTTTTAACATGGAGAAGAGTCATTACTTATGAGGGTATATCGTTAACACTTTGGAAGGGAGGGTTCGTACAAAGTTCTTTTACAAAACGAATCACAAAAACTCATTACCTTTTGATCGAAATGATGACGAAGACAAAGGCTTACAAATAACGTAATTATATTTATTATTCCAGCTGGATCAGATGATTAGGGATTCGATTGCTTTGCAGAATTATATTGTTTTGCCTCCCTTTCTGGTTCGATTCCAAAAGGGGTTCGGCTAACTCACTTCTTTCATAAAACAGTACACAATAAATAAATAAATAAACTTCTTCATAAAACAGTAAAAATGAATAAATAAATACATAAACTTCCTCATAAAACAGTACACAATAAATAAATACATAAACTCCTTTCACAAAAAAGTACAAAATAATTAAATACATAAACTTTTCATAAAACAGCACAAAATAAATAAATACATAAACCTCTTTCATAAAACAGTACAAAATTAATAAAAACATAAACTTGTTCACAAAACAGTACAAAATAATTAAATACATAAACTTTTCACAAAACAGTACAAAATAAATAAATACATAAACTTGTTCACAAAACAGTACAAAATAAATAAATACATAAACTTTTCATAAAACAGTACAAAATAAATAAATACATAAACCTCTTTCATAAAACAGTACAAAATTAATAAAAACGTAAACTTGTTCACAAAACAGTACAAAATAATTAAATACATAAACTTTTCACAAAACAGTACAAAATAAATAAATACATAAACCTGTTCACAAAACAGTACAAAATAAATAAATACATAAACTTTTCATAAAACAGTACAAAATAAATAAATACATAAACCTCTTTCATAAAACAGTACAAAATTAATAAAAACATAAACTTGTTCACAAAACAGTACAAAATAATTAAATACATAAACTTTTCACAAAACAGTACAAAATAAATAAATACATAAACCTGTTCACAAAACAGTACAAAATAAATAAATACATAAACTTTTCATAAAACAGTACAAAATAAATAAATACATAAACCTCTTTCATAAAACAGTACAAAATTAATAAAAACATAAACTTGTTCACAAAACAGTACAAAATAATTAAATACATAAACTTTTCACAAAACAGTACAAAATAAATAAATACATAAACCTGTTCACAAAACAGTACAAAATAAATAAATACATAAACTTTTCATAAAACAGTACAAAATAAATAAATACATAAACCTCTTTCATAAAACAGTACAAAATTAATAAAAACATAAACTTGTTCACAAAACAGTACAAAATAATTAAATACATAAACTTTTCACAAAACAGTACAAAATAAATAAATACATAAACCTGTTCACAAAACAGTACAAAATAAATAAATACATAAACTTTTCATAAAACAGTACAAAATAAATAAATACATAAACCTCTTTCATAAAACAGTGCAAAATAAATAAATAAACAATTGCTGAGAGTTTGTAGTTGCATTTCTTGTCATTAGCTAAAACAATCCAAATTTGGTAGAAATGAATGTCAGACTACGTCTGGCCTATACATGCGACTGGAAACCACTTATGAATTAAAATTCCCTAGAAACTTTCTTCTTCAAATGAAACTGACTTAATCCTACTCGAGTTAATGCTGAACTAACTTAAAGATATGTCTGACTTATCCATCAAGTTTCAGACATCAATGTCCAACACTCTTTGTTTTATCATCTTATCCTCTTTACTGATATGCAGGGATACTTAGATGATCGTCTCATCAGTAGGAGGTGTGATCCTAAATGGGAGTTTTACTCACTATACCTTAGCTCTCTATATTATTCTCTGAAACATAATGTATATAAAAACAATTTCCAGACTATTTCTGAAACATACAGAATCATCACAGGCAAAATCAGGGCCGCATCAAGGGAGGAGTATGTCAAAATTATTGGCGATTTTGTATATTGCATCTAGATGTGTTTATTATTAAACAGGGATTCAAGATTACCATTGAGATAAAAATCTGTTGGGGTTAAAATTTGGTGAGCATGATCCCATTCAAAATCATTCCTTCCTTCAATGAGGCGATTACCAAAGTGTCGCTCATATCTGTTGGACATTCATGGCTTAAACTTAGTGGGAAAATTAGGTTTAAACTGAAGGTTCTTCCAAATATAGTTGGATCGCAGAAAGAATAATGCATTTTACTAGTAGGACCTGTGGAAATTCCATAACTGCATATTTCATATGTAATATATTACATATGAAATATATTACATATGAAATATATTTCATATGTAATATATTTCATATGAAATATATTTCATATGAAATATATTTCATATGTAATATATTTCATATGTAATATATTTCATATGTAATATATTTCATATGTAATATATTTCATATGTAATATATTTCATATGAAATATATTACATATGAAATATATTTCATATGAAATATATTTCATATGTAATATATTTCATATGTAATATATTTCATATGTAATATATTTCATATGTAATATATTTCATATGAAATATATTACATATGAAATATATTACATATGAAATATATTTCATATGTAATATATTACATATGAAATATATTTCATATGAAATATATTTCATATGTAATATATTTCATATGTAATATATTTCATATGTAATATATTTCATATGTAATATATTTCATATGTAATATATTTCATATGTAATATATTTCATATGTAATATATTTCATATGTAATATATTTCATATGAAATATATTTGATATGAAATATATTTCATATGTAATATATTGCTGCTGGGCATTCTGTGAACATTCAGTGTGAATGGAGACCTTGCGATATCATTGTAGCCCGTTTGTTAAAACTGTAAAAATATTTATCTAAGTATCTGGATCCTAGTTAGAAGACCAAGAAGGTATATTTTAGTTTAACATACAACCCAAAAGCGACATATTTTTTATTTTAAGTTTTTGTTTTTTACATTGCGTTGCAGTTGATCGGGAGATCCTATTTAATAAAAAGGTGGATAGAAGCTGCTAGCACTACGAATTAGCATATCAAGATACTAATTTAATGTTCCTAGTATGGTATCACCTTTTATCCTCCTTTTTAATGAAAAGGATCGAATAATTTCTAATCTGGGAACTGTGACACATGCACGTTCGTTAAAGGTACTACGGTGTTAATATATGGATTAACAAATTTCATGGTTGGATTTTTTAGAAGATTACCGCCATATGTAAACGATAGAAGTTGTTAATTCCTTTCAATGACGTTTGTTTGAACGAATACACATTTTATAAAGTCTTCTATTGTCAAAGTGAGTTTCTCTAAATGTCTCAGAAAAAAAAAATGATTTTCATTTTTCATTAAAAATTTTTTTTTTATAGCAATACTCGATTTTCAGAAGTTTTTAAATTTAACCTTACGAATAATGCTTTCAAAGAATTTACACGCTAACCACGTGAAACACATCAACTAGATTTGCCTTTGATACAACCGTCAACAAGATCGGACGTTCGATTTGCTCTTCTTGGATCAATCATTCTTGGACTTAACATCACATTAAAATGAAAAAAAAAAACACAAAAACACATATTACAAAATCTTTTATTATATAAATCTCATCTGTCTGTTTGTTTGTGTGTTTGTGCGTATGTCTGGTAAAAACTTTTGACAGACGCATCAAACAATGACAAAATTGGTAGCGTTACAAAGATCAGACTCTCGGAAAAAATATTGAAAAATTGGCCAAAACAATTAATTCTGTCTGGGTGAACTCAGCGGTTTTTTGCTATATATGAGTGTGTATGTGTAATGTTAAATTCCTTACAAAAATGAAATAAAAAAAAACAGAAAGAAACTGAGACATGTGCATGCGAGTATTATGTTTTCTTCTAAACAGCTCACTTCTTGTAAGTAAAAAACAATACTTGAGCTGAGATCGAAACCAAAACCTAAAGAGTCAAGTAAAATAACTATTAGGCCATCTTGACACATATTTAAAAAGTGTTTTCAAACCTACTTAATCTTAAGATAGTGTGAACGATTCACGCATGTGCAGTCGCAAAACAGTTTACAAACAGATAAAAATCCGATGACTCCACATACCAATTTTTCTTTTTTAGCCCCATTAGCAGCCCTTTTTCCAGATTAAAACCGATTAAAAAGTTTTCCACTGAATACTCTATATGCCAAATTTCCAGTCTGTAGATCCCAAATTCGTTGAGTATATAGATTGAGAAGTGTCCTTACACACACACACACACACACACACACACACACACACACACACACACACATTCCCACTTTTATAGATATACTAGATTTAGAAAACAGCTAATAATGAAGGCAATATTTTTAACGCAAAATGTAAGTTTGTTTTAGAACAGCATGCAGAATTTACAAGACATTTCAAAATGATGAATAATGCATCTTACGCATTGGCAAATATGATAATCTATTATAATATTAAATCCCTGCAGGCCAGTTAGTAGCCGAGTTATTGGGGAAATTTATGTATAAATGTTTCTACAATAAGGTTCTCTAGATTTATTTGAGTTGATTCAGCTACCAGAATTCGAGTTATCGATATTTTTTTTTTATCCCCGTTTACTTACCACTCACGAGGGTAGAGTTAAATACAAGGTTACTTTTTAATGTGGGAAAAAATTCAGCCGCACAAAAAACTAGATACTCTAGATTGAGATTAAAAAAAATCGCTTCAGTCTGTAAGGATTTCTCCTTCACTGACTGAAGACAGAATAGATTAACAGTATCAGAACAGATACCACACTTTAATCCTAACCAAAAGGCCAACTCTGTACATTCATAGGAATCTGCAGCATACGGCTTTTGTTTGATTCTGTTGTTGGAATTGCTTTCCCTACATTCTTTTTAGAATCAGGTTCTTACAAGAGAAATCAATGAATGTTGCCCAAAATCCATGAGTGAAAATGGTGTTATGGAGTGGCTAGGATTAAAGTATAGTATCTGTTCTGATTCCATATGTAATCTATCCTGTTTAAGTGAAGCTTGTTTTTGCAGAGCCGACCTTACTCTTTCATTCCAACAAGCCTGATCCAGCAGCAAGGCAAGGTCGATGCAACTGGAGGCCAGGTAGGATGCAGGAGCTACCAGAAGTGTTGACGTTCTCCTACATATAGCACCCGGTTTTCCCAAATGGCCACCCATCTGGTACTGGCCAGGCTCAACATTGCTTAAATTCAGTGATGCAATGAGAACTGATAATGATAACTGATGTGTCACCGTGATTATATGTGCACAAAATGAAAGGTACAAGGTCCCTTAAATAAGTTTTCAGACATTTTTTCGCATGGGCACGTTTGTTGATAGTACACACATGAGACTCTGGTCCTCTAAAAAGTAATCTTCTTCGGTTACAATGTACTTGTTGCATCGTTCCAACAACTTCTGGAACTCCTCTTGTGTGAGTGTGTCTATGACCTTCCTCACAGTCTCTTTCATCTCCTCAATTGTCTCATAACTACAGGCTATAAGGTTTTCCTTGAGCTTAGGGAATAACCAACAGTCACAGGTAGCAAGGTCTAGACTATAGGGAGGATGAGGAACTGTCTTGATGCCTATCTTCATCAAATAGTTTGTTACAAGGATGTAGTTGTGGCCTGATACATTGTTCAGGTGAAAATGTCACTGACCCGATTTGAAAAGTGCTGGCCTCTTCCGACGGAATCTCTTAAAACCTCAACATAGTATTCCTTAGTATTCCTTGTTGACTGCCCGACATTTTGTTGTCTCCCAGCAAGGCTTTCATATGGCAAAGTAGTTGAAAAGGTGTACGGTCTCCTAACTCTTTTTGGTTGCTGTCGTCATCATTGTGAACCCAGGTTGTTTTTTCGTATATTGATACAACACCACGCCGGCACTTGTTTAGTTTATACAAGGTTTATCCAAAAGGACAGAAACAGAAACTTCGCATATGCTCTCTTCATTTTAAACATTCTTGGAACAAACTTCACACAAATTTTCCACGTCTTCAGTTCCTCGCAAATAATGAGAGAGAGAGAGGGAGGGAGGGAGAGTGAGAGAAAGAGAGAGAGAGAGAGAGGACTAAGAGTAGACAAAGATAAAATGACAAACAAGAGGTAAAGAGAGAGAATAAAGAAGAAGAGAGAGAGAGAGAGAGAGAGAGAGAGGAAGGGGTAGAAAGAGAATGAAAACGAGAGAGAAAGAGAGAATGTATATGTATGCGATAGAGAGAAATAGAAATAAAGAGATAATCCAGAGAGAGAACGAGCGAAAGAGAGAAAGAGAGAGAGAGAGAGAGAGAGAGAGAGAGAGAGAGAGAGAGAATGAGAACGAAACAAGGATGAAAGATAGAAAAAAAAGCTAAACGATAGAGATAACGAAAGAGAAACACAAATAAAATAAGAGTAGAATAAGAAAGAAAAGAACAAGCAGAATTAGAAAAAAGAGAGAGAGGGAAATCAGAGAGAGATAGAGAGAGAGAGAGAGAGAGAGAGAGGAGGGGGTTAGACAAATGTAAGAGTATGTATTTGGTCTAAAAACTGATTCAATTTTTAGTTAACGGCGATAACGGTTCTGTATTTTTTCCCCATGTTAAAAAAATATCAATTTAGAAGAATTATTTCGAAAATGATCAATTTATTTTTGTTTCTCAAATGTTTAATTGAACTAATTAAAAAAAAAGTCAAACATGCAATTTACTATTTTTATTTTAATCAAACCTTCATACTAAAATGCTCACTCCTCCCCGCGAGGGAAATTCACCTCAACATCAGCTATCAACACTCATGCAAACGAAAGTCTATTTTGGTTCTTAAAAAAACAACAAGAAGAAACAAAAACAAAAATTTTGACATTATATGCATCATCCAAATGATTTTACAATTCAGTAACATATTTATATTTGTTGTTATCCGTTCTCTAAGAAAACAAACGAAATGAGAACATGACAAATGAAGAAAGTTGGAATCACTGTAACATTTAATGAATATTTATTTCTAAAGTAGCATAATTAATTCTTCTTAGACTTTCTACACAGAAACAACTTAAACGCATTAAAGCATTAACATTCTAAGAGAGTTTTGCACGGCGTACCATACACATATAATGTCAACGCACTAAAACAGAACATATAATCACTGTCCGAATCTAATGTGACTAGGCATGTCATCTCACATGGCATATTTTCATATTTCTATATTGCTTGTAAGAAGCATAAATGACTTAGTTCTCCCGGTTATTCATACTAGCTAAGGTTCGCCTTGGCACCATTCTGGCAACCTAGTATATCCTGATCTATCAGGATGGGATATGGTCCGGCTTAGTCCTAACAGGTGTATACTCCTAGGTATTACTTGCTCTATTAAGAGGGGAAGTTGTTTATTGCTGGTCGCCTGAGATGCCCCTACCAAATGATGCTAACAAGTTCGTTCTTTATGTTTTCGCAGAACAAGAATAGCCCCCTTATGGAATTGGCTTTCCTTCATTTCTGTCCTTGCACAGTTGGAAGTAAGTAAATAGCATAACTATTTCAACAACTCTTCTAAATGTGAATGTATTTATTCAAAACATCATTCGAAAGATAAGTTCAAGTTGTCATCCTACTTATACATAAATTCTATTTAAGTTTTATGCAATAAAACATGATATAAAAATGAATAGTTTTATTTCGTTATTTATGTCATCTTTATCTGTGAATGTTCTATCTGCTGCATCGTAGTAATCGTGTTGGAGTTGAAAAGTTTAGGAGTAAAAAAAGGGTCAGAGAGTGACTTCCGGTGGAAGTTGAAGGTTCCCGTGATTTCAGGTCAAAACTCGCTCACTCTCTTAGATGGCGAGATTTGAACGAGGAAGCATGTGATTTTGCGCGCTGCACCAAAATAAGGAGAGCATATGTCGGGCAACTGATGTAAGGAAACCCTCCTCTCTTTCACACACACACATGCGAAGTTTCTGTTTCTGTCCTTTTGGATAAACCTTGTATAAACTAAACAAGTGCCGGCGTGGTGTTGTATCAATATACGAAAAATCAACCTGGGTTCACAATGATAACGACGGCAACCAAAAAGAGTTAGGAGACCGTACACCTTCTCAACTACTGCTGAGAGACAACAAAATGTCGGACAGCATCATGAGGAGTCTCTGGTTGGGTAAATTACCCCCAACTACCAAGCAAATCCTCGCTCCGATGTCGGAGGAGACAGGAACAAAAAAGCTCGTTGATATAGCTGACAAAATTCATGAAAGTTACCGGAGCAGACAAGTATACGCCTACCAACGGCAACCTGACCAAAACCGAGACGAAGAATTAGCCGAATTAAAGTCTACGGTTGAAAAGCTTTCAAAGCAGCTAGCCGACGTACTTCAAACGCGTCGGCATTATCTCAGAAACTACAACGACACGCGACAAAGTTACAGGCGAATAAGTTTAAGCAGGAACCAGTCCATGTCACGAGATAGACAAGATGTTTGCTTCTACCGCAGGAGATTCGGCGTCGACACGAGAAAATGCACTACACCTTCCATCCAGTAAGGACGACGATTGTAGCTGGAGCACAAAAACAAGGTCGTCTGTTTTATATCCATGACAAAATTCACGGATATAACATTTTAATAGACATCGGAGCGGAAATCAGTATCATACCGATACCACATGACCACCCAACAGGGACCCAATTTTTCAGCCTACAAGCCACCAACGGTACAAAAATACCCACTTTTGGCGAGAAAACTTTAAACTTAAACCTGGGAATGTGAAAGAATTTTTTTCTGGAATTTCACCATAGCCAGCGTGACCACTCCAATTTTGGGGGCAGACTTTTTAGCTCATTTCAACCTGTCTGTCGACATGACTCATCACACATTGACAGACAATGAAACGAAGATTTTGGTGAGAGGAACTACCTCGAAATTTTTAACCACCGGAATCAGTGCTGCCCTACCTGAAGAGTTACATATCCGCCGGTTACTCCAAAAATTTCCTCAACTTTCCCAGCCATTTAAAAACACGGACCCCATCAAGCATAGCGCTAAGCACTATATTAAGACCACAGGACCGCCCGTCTATTCAACCCCCAGACACTTGAAACCGGATAAATACAGATTGGCAAAATCCGAGTTTCAAAACCTACTTCACATGGGGATAATACGACCCTCGAAAAGTGCTTGGTCATCACCACTCCACATGGTGCAGAAAGCTGACAACACCACATGGTGCCCGTGCGGAGATTTTAGATGCTTAAATGCAAAAACAGTTCCAGATAGATATCCTATCCCCCATATCCATGACTTCGCCAATGGACTTCAAGGCGCCACAATTTTCTCCAAGCTGGACCTTGTAAAGGCATATTTTCAAATTTCAGTCGCAGAAGAAGACATTCATAAAACTGTACTGACCACACCATTTGGCCTTTACGAGTTCCTAAGGGTGCCTTTCGGGCTTAGAAACGCCTGTCAAACTTTCCAACGTTTGATTGACAAAGTTTTCAGAGGTATGCCGTTCATATCCACAGATGTGGACGACGTTTTAATCGCCAGCAGAAACCTCGAAGAACACCGCCTACACCTAGAACAAACTTTCGAAAAACTGTCACATTTCAGTCTGAAACTAAGCACCGATAAATGTGTTTTTGGCCACCAGGAAGTTCAATTTCTCGGACATTTAATCGACAAGGATGGAATCTCCCCTTTGCCTGAAAAAGTAAGTGCCATTTCAAATTTCCCTCTACCGATATCTGTCAGACAAGTACGCCGTTTTGTAGGCATAATTAACTATTACCAACGTTTTTTGCCTAACTGTTCTGTGTTACTCGCACCTTTAACGAACTTGTTAAAAAAACAAACCAAAAACCAACAGTTAGTTTTGGAAGGACCTGCACTACAGGCCTTCGAACAATCGAAAACTGCTTTGGTAAACTTCACCAAACTTACATATATCCAAGATAGCGATACAACGGAACTTACACTTACGACGGATGCATCGGAAATAGCAGTAGGAGCTGTCATTCACCAAATTTCTGACAACAAAATGACCCCTATTTCATTCTTCTCTGCCAAGTTAAACAAAGCGCAGACTAAATATAGCACTTTCTCGAGAGAGTTACTTGCAATTTACCTTGCAATTAAGCACTTTAAACATCTCCTCGAAGGCAGAAAATTTTCCATTTATACGGATCATAAGCCCCTAACATTTGCTCTACACACACATGTCGACAAATACGGTCCACAAGAAATTCGACATCTTGACTATATAGCTCAATATTCTACCGATATACGGTACGTAAAAGGGCATGGAAACGTTGTAGCTGACGCTTTATCTCGCGCAACAATTGCTTCTTTAAATTCCACTCCACTAAGTATGGAATTAATCGCACAAGAGAAATTAGCCGATACCACGCTCCCAGCTATAATGGACAAAACTTCACTGAAGCTAAAAGAAATGCCAATACCGTTCGGAACAACAAATTTCTATTGCGATGTTTCACAAAAACACCCTCGCCCTTATATTTCCCCCAGCCTCAGGCGACAAGTTTTCCATCACTTCCACAATTTGTCCCATCCAGGAAAACGCGCCACCGTGAAAATAATAGGGGAACGTTTTGTTTGGCTAAATATTAATACGGACATCCGTAGTTGGACTAAAACTTGCATTCTTTGCCAAAAAAACAAAGTTCACACGCACACAAAATCACCTTCAGGAACTTTCAGTGTACCAGATGCTAGGTTTACTCATGTTCATATAGATTTGGTTGGACCCTTGCCAACTTCAAAAGGACACACCCACGTCTTGTCGATAGATTCAGCAGATGGCCGACAGCAATACCAGTGAAAGACATATCAGCCGCAACAATAGCCAAAGCGATTTTACAAGATTGGATAACGATTTTTGGAATGCTCTCCATAATGACAACGGACAGGGGATCACAGTTTCAATCAACTCTTTTCGCTGAATTCAACCATTTTTTGTTGGGAACAAAGCACATTAAAGCTACTGCCTACCACCCTTATGCAAATGGTATGGTGGAACGGTTTCATAGACAATTAAAAGCATCTTTGGCTATGAACGAAAACAAAGCGGACTGGTCAGAAAATTTGCCACTCATTCTCCTAGCAATTCGCAACACTGTGAAGGAAGATTTGCAGAGCACACCTGCAGAATTAGTTTTCGGTTCAGCACTGATTTTACCGGGACAATTCTGCAAAAACAATACAGACATTTTCCCAACGACAACTTTTGTAACGGATTTAAAACATAAAATGTCACGATTAAAATTCACCCCAACCAAAAAGCCAGACATGAACATTTTTGTTCCAAGCAATATTCACACCTGTAAATACGTTTTTATCAAGAACGACGCAGTCAAAAAAACATTCTGTCCAAATTATTCCTGACCTTATTTAGTTCTCGACAGAAGTGAAAAGTACTTTACCATTTTAAAAAGAGATAAAAAAAAAGACACTATTGCAGTAGACAGACGTAAACATGCATTCATAGACGAAAAATTACAAATTTATCCTAGTCCAATACAAGGACATACACACTCACAAACTGACAATGAAATTACAAAAAACAACACACCACAAAAGACAACAAAAACAGATAGAAAAGTTCATTGGCCAAAACATTTCAAGCAACTTATTAAAAAATATATATATACATAAAAAAATATACATAAAAACGAAAAAACAAAAACGAAAAAACAAAAACGAAAAAACAAAAACGAAATACGTTCCTCTTGTATATATATATATATATATATATATATATATATATATATATATATATATATATATATATATATTTTCTCCTCAGGAGGGGGAGTCTTTTCGAACATAATTTTTTCCCCCTTTTGCCTTGGTTCGTCAACCAGACAAGTTCGCATTCACAGCTTGTGGCCTGAAGACACTTCCACGTGGCCGACTGCTACCATGCACGCGGTGCTTTACTGAGGTCAGCCCTCTCTCTCTTTCTTTTTCTACATACTGGACTGCCTTTTCTCTTTCCCCTTCTTTATTCCTCTTTTTCCACGTGCGTAGTCGGCAACGACTGAACTGAACACGTGTTCGACCTAAACCATTTAATTTCAACAGAAAATAAACAACATGCTTATTTTATTCAGCAACTGAGTTATTTTCCTTCCTTCCATTCATTTCATTATTTTCTTTTGTAGCGATTTAGGATTATTATATCCTGGTCCGCAACAAATACAACAGGAACATAATGAACTAGTTAATATAGCTCTTCTGCAATTTGATAGGCTGCAATCCTTTGGGGATTCCTTGAATTGGTCTTCGGCAATACTCTGATGAAAAGGCATCCCACTTCTCTTTAATTTTTGTCCAAAGTTTTTCAAGACTTGAAATTTTATCATTTCGTAGCTGTTGCTTTATGTAATGCCATACATTTTTGATATGATTGAGGTCTCGAGATTGTGCAGGCCAATCCAAACACAGAATATCATGCTCTTCAAGGAATCTCTTGACGTTTCCAGCTGTGTGAATGGGAACATTATTCTACATGAAGATGAGATTATCATTTAAATTCCGACCAAAGTAGGGTAGAAAATGCTCAGTCAACATATTAATCTACTTGGTCGAATTAATTCGACCTTGCAAGCAAACTATAGACCCTGCACCATTGACACTAATAACACCCCACACCAAACTGAACCTCCACCACCTTGAAGCGTTGAAACTGTGTACCTAGGATACAATTCTTTGTTCTTCCTTCGACAGATGTACTGCCTACCATCACTGCCTAGCCTATTGAACTTACTTTCGTTGCTAAAAATCACTTTCGACCAATATGAAGAGTCATGATCTTCATTGAATTTGACGAAGTCCAGAAAGTGATTTCTGTTCTTTACAGAAATCACTGGCTTGCATCTTGCAACACAGCCTGACAAATTAAATTCCTTTAGTCTGTTCTTAACTGTAGAAAGAGAGCATTTTTTAACAAGATTACATTGTTGTTGGATTTGGGGAACCGTTTTAAATCTGTTTCTGAGGCTGTGAATCTTGACAGCATTGTTTTCCCTGTAAGAAGTAACTCTAGAAGGATCAGCTTTAGAGGTATCATGAATACTGCCGGTGTTTTGATGCTTTTTTACAGTCATTCGTACTGTTTTCTCCTCACATTTCAATCTGTGGCCGATTTCTCGATTGGATCAATCAGAACGGTGGAGATTAATGAGCTCCTGACGATCACAAAGAGAAAATCGAGTTATATGGACTAAATGTAACGTTGTATAACCTGGAACAACAACAATTACGATTAGAGATGCTTTTTTGCCTAAAAGGTGGATATTTTAAGCTAGTTTTAAGTTTATTTGTTGCTGCGGAGTTTCTTTTTGCCTTCTCGATTTAAAGCTAATTTTTTTAAATTGAGGTGAGCACTAGGATACTTCAATTAAAAGTCAAATACGAACAGGTAAAATTATAGAGGAATAAAAGGCGAATCAAATGAGATATAGGTTGTTTAAACAGTTACATTCAATTTAGCTTCAATTTGCGGGTTTTGAAAAAAAATTACAAGTGCGGACTTTCTTTTTGGTGCTACTGTATATATATATATATATATATATATATATATATATATATATATATATATATATATATATATACTAGCAAAGTCCCGACCTTAACATTTGACTTTGACCTTGAAAAATAGTGTGCACCAATCTTAGGTCGGAGACCATCATTATGTTAGGTTTGGTCATGATCGGTTTAGTAATGTGAGCTGTAGGAGAGTATATAAACATAAACTATAACCTTGGCTTTTGACCTGAACTTTGAAAAATGGTGTGCACTATCCCTAGCTGGGGGACCATCATCATGCCAGGTTTGATCATGATCTGTTCAGTGGTTTGGGCTGCAGGATAGCTGTACACACATACATACACACATACGCATTTAGGCAGCATGTCTGGTTGAAAACTACAGAGTTCTCTCTTTTTCTGATCTTTCTGCTGATCCTCTCAATTTGTTGAGCATTTCTGTTGGTCTCTAGTGACAAACTGTATAGTATGTAGCCGAGTGATTCTGTGTCGGTAATTTTTCCTCAAGGGCTTCCAATCCATGATGATCATCAGGAGTAGTTAAAGAGGCTTTTTTCTGTTGTTTTTATAGAGATAATTTATCTTATTCTTATTTTTATTTGTTTTATTTTATTCATTTATTTATTTATTTTAACTTTATAAGGGAGAGAAGGATAAGAATAGTAACCGTTGTGTAAATTTTAATTGAAAATTGATAGAAACGTATATATATATATATATATATATATATATATATATATATATATATATATATTAGCAAAGACACCCGAATGATGATTATTGAATATTTTACACTTCCATATTTTTATTTTCATCGAAATCAGTGAAATTTTTCAATCAAATCGATTGATTGCCTACTCTAGTTGGAGACACATTCTGGTGCACTAGGAGGAAGCTTCACATGCCTCCTCACAGTGATGTAATTTGCATTGCATTGTAGAGGGCCTACTGTTAATTTTATAAAATTATTTTTTTTTTAATATAATGGCTTCAATTAAAGTTTAAAATGCAAAAGTCAAATATCATGATTCAATTGTGCTTTAAACAGAAACATTCATTTCAGAAACATCTCTGTCATATCAAAGCACATACTGGTTGTGAGCTAATAAAACTTCTCAAATGCACTTGTGATGTTAGGCTGTATAAGGTGTTAATTTTGATCGAACTTGCCTGTTCATTTTTTCATCAGATTTTTCAATTTTTGATATTTGACTTTTTTCATTTTAAACTTAAATTCAAGCATGAGAGAGAGAGAGAGAGAGAGAGAGAGAGAGAGAGAGAGAGAGAGAGAGAGAGAGAGAGATTAGATACAAGATAATCATTTACATACTTTCCAAGAATTCAACATAAAGAACAATTTCATATATGATCGTTTCTGAGACGATATGGGATTTATTTATATTATCCCTGAGTGGCTTCCGGGCCTTGATAAGTGGTGATCACTGTAAAAAAAAAAAAAAAAAAGTATCATATGTACAGGATGTTAACATTCAGATCTAAGTTAATATACAGCATCATTACCAATATGAAGACATTAAACAGTTCTGCATCAAATTAGAAACTTATAAAGCCAGTATATCAAACATACAATAGGGCACAACAAGGAAAACGAATATTGTTCTTTATTACAGGTATACGTAAAAACAATAATATTTTAGCAATTACTAAGATTTTCTGGTGAGAAATATTTCTAAACTATAATTATATATTATCAATTTTTAGCAGGTAATGTAATAAGATTCAAATAAGAATTTTAACTCTGCAATAGAAACAAATGAATGCTCCTTCAATAAGTAACCCTAACTAGCTTATAGGCAATAGGTATTAATTTAAATATACTTATGGTTTTAAATACATATTTTTTTTAAATCCAGTAATAAAACGAAATACCCAACAGTTTAATAATAAATGATACGATTGCTTCCCCCAAAACAAGATGGCCGCCCCAAAATATGAAATACATTTAAGATATATACAGAATTAGTTTTGTATCCACAACTTAAATAAGCCTGTGCCGATTTAAAACCTTAGTTAACATAAAGATATAACAGTTATTAGTTTAAAATAGAATAAAATAGTTTTATATAAATTTTTTATATAAATAGAAATATACTATTTAAACCCATACAGAAATAAGGATATGAATAACTTTTCCCATGAAACAAAGATGGCAGCCTAGTAAGTAAATGCACAATGTGATTTCTTCTACACGTTTCATTTTCAACATTACATGGCCATGCTTCTTTCTTTCTAATGAAAACTTCTGTTTTTTCTGCTGAGTAAACGTAAGGAAAAATTCAGTGTTAACATACATATATTGATTGTTCCACGAAAACGAAACGGATCTGTAAATAAATATAGCGATGTTTAGTATGTTAAAAGAATGATCGTTAAGATAAATAAAACCTTGGAACTTGGAATGTAGCAAAATTGTTATTAATTTATTAATGCTCCGCGGTTATATTCAATAAGCATAGAGCTTCTAAACAGAAAAAGGATTGGTATACACAAAAAATGAAATATAATTGCAAAAGTGTATTTTCCCCAAAACTTTATATATATATATATATATATATATATATATATATATATATATATATATATATTTTTTTTTTTACACAGTGATCACCACTTATCAAGGCCCGGAAGCCACTCAGGGATAAGGGTTATTGCAAGTACATTACATTAGTTGGAGATTTGATGAAGTGTTTACTTAAGGGGGCGGTTCATTAGGAATTTGTTAACGTTGGACTTGAACACATTCAAGTTGTAGTTCGGTGGGAAGCAGGCAGACGGAACAGAGTTCCACAGGCGTGCAGTTCTAAGAAAGAAGCTTTGTTCATGGAATCCGCATTTTGATTTAGGCACAGATATAGAGTGGGGGAAATTTTTCACAGTGGATTCAGCTAGACAGGTGTTTTTCGTGAAAGATCGGCGAGGGGGGACCAGAGATTGGAGTTCAGACGAGCACCTGCCATGTAAATAACGATAAAACAAGGATAGGCTCGCAACGTCTTTTCTGTGGGAGAGAGGTTGCAGGGTAGAGAAAAGGGCATCCCCCACTAAGCCACGAAGTCTATTTTGTACTCTGTCAAGGCAGGATAGGCTGTTTTTAGCAGCTCTTGCCCAGATATGGCAACAGTATATATATATATATATATATATATCTTGCCCAGATATGGCAACAGTATATATATATATATATATATATATATATATATATATATATATATATATATATATATATATATATATAAGAAGGTGGTTCCAAATATATATATATATATAAGAAGGTGGTTCAATATATATATATATATATATATATATAATTATATATATATATATATATAATTATATATATATATATATATATATATATAAATTTTGATTGGTTTAATTAATACGTTTGATATTTATAATTTACAAACAGGGTTTTATGGGTTCCTGGGTATCCTGATTTCCGTAGATTACAGAAAAACAAAGTAAAACTATGTTCTGAAAATTTTGAGGTGAGGATTGATAATTTGTATTATTTAGACTACTGTTCTCATCTTCGATATTATTCTTACAATGTTTTGGGTGATGTAACTTCTGTCCTTTTTCATGTTTATATTGCCGAATTCAAGAATCTGTACAAAATTTCAAATAGAACTCTTTATTTAATCCATGGGGGTAGCTTGTTCTCAATTCGTCAGCCATGACTGGGTAGAAGTTTTAAGTAATTTGTAATTGTATTCTTAGTATCGCACACACTGGGATTGAACCCTCAACCCCCAGAAGACTGTCACTTAGAACCGATTATGACTTAGCACTTTATCTGTTACGCCATGGCATAACAGACAGTGTTAAGTCATAACCAACCCTGTGGATTGACTAAAGGGTCTCATTCGAAATTCCATACAGATTTCACAGTTTCACAAAAAAGATTCATAAATTCAACAAGATACATTTGAAGAAGGTCAAAGGTTAAAGCAGTGAAAATGTTGTGAAAATAACGTCCAAGATGAAAATTGTAGTTTTAATAATCCTCAATCTACAAAAGTAAAACTTAGACAATTTCTTTAATATTGTAATTTGATATGCTTACATTTATTTTAGGATAAAATCAAAGAAAAGAATACTTATTCCCTGAGTGAGGTTAGAACTCACAACCTCTGTCTCTTAGTAAGACATGTTAACTGGTCAAGCTACTATGGAAATTAAAATTGGTGACTTTGTTAACTACATAAACCAAAACCAGTGACTGGTGCTGCTTTAACTGGAGTTCTTTCTCTCTTCACTCTTTTTTTTTTTATTCCTCTCTCTTTCTCTCTTTCTCTATTTCACACCCATTTTTCTTCTGTTTCTTTATCTTTCTTTTAGTCGAATGTGAGCGAGCCGTTTATCAAAAATGAAGGATAAGAGAGGCGATTAGCCAACAACAATGTTTGAAATATCATTTACTACTGGTAAATATAATAAAAGTAGCTCATTCCTAGTGTTATGGATGACAGTAGGAGGACTTCTGAATATGAGAGTTAAAGCTCCCCTGTTTTCCTTTATTTAAGATTAATAAAAAATTAGATATCAATTAGGATGTGCTGATAGCCAACAATGACACCATTGTGAAAGTTGCCTTTGCATTAGAAGCCACTGAGAAGTAACGCTTCCCACTTTTTGCTAAAATTTTTGAGACACTAATTAATCACGCACTTGTTCACCACCTTGCAAAAGCTAATCTTCTTTCTGACAAACAGTATGGATTTAGGTAATGTCGTTCCACTGCAGATATTTTAACAGTCATCTCTGAACTCATATACAATGCACGAGATAAGGTGGGCAAAGGCAGGGCTGTAGCCTTCGATATATTCAAGGCCTTTGACAAAGTCTGGCATGAAGCGCTGCTAATGTAAAAAATTAAATCATATGGTATAACAAGACGAATACTAAATATAATTAGATACTTTTTAGACAATAGGACCATCCAGATTGTCATTGATGGACGTTCATCCAAGCAGCATAACATTAATGCGGGAGTGCCTCAGGAGTCGATCATTGGACCACTATTATTTCTGCTATTCATCAATGACCTCTTTGATAATATTGTGTCTGAGATGGGTATATTTACTGATGATACAACGCGTTATAACATGCATAAGGAAAGAGCAGATGTACACAAATCTAAGACAATGGCTGAATCATTAGAAAATGATCTCCAGACAGTAGAATGGAGCCGTAAATGAATGGTAACATTTAATGCTTGTAAGACTAAGCTACTCTCCTTTAACAATTACAAGAAGCCTCTCCAACCACCGATTACCATAACAAATAATACCCTACTTGAGAATTCTTTCTTCAAACTCCTCAGCTTAATATTCACAGGAAATATGAACAGGAACAAATACATTGAGGACATTGTGAAGGCTGCTGCAAGGAAAGTGGGCTCCCTCTATGGTGCTAGAAAACTAATTACACATGAAAGTATCCTGTACCTCTACAAAGCCATCATTCGCCCATGCATGGAGTATTGTTGCCACATCTGGGCTGCTGCATCTACCACTAGTTTCTCCCTCTTGGATAGGGTCCAAAAAAGGGTCTCCAATCTAATAGGTTCTACTTTTTGTCACTTAGGCTCCAACCCCTGTCCCATCGCTGCAATGTTGCATCCCTATGCTTGTTTTATAAGTATTTTAATGGAATGTGCTCTGATGAACTCATGACACTTGTGCCCCTTTGACGTACATGCTCCTGACAAACCTGCTTAGCAGCAAAATCACACCCATTCACTGTTGAGGTCCCTAAATGACAGAAAGCTTTTTATTCTAATAGCTTCTTTCTTAGAACAGCTAGACATTGTAATTCCGTTCCTGCTACCAGCTTCCCCAACTATACTGATACGCAGAAGTTTAAATGTAACATAAACCAATACCTTGTTAATCTTTCCTAAGCATGGTTCCAATTAGTAGCCCTCTACGTACAATGCCTTGTTTGGAATGAAGGTGAGTAAAAAAAACAAAAAAACGAGGAAAAGGCCGATCATGTGATGGACAAACACTCTGCACAAAGACCAACATTCACTGGACCAAGACTGTGATCATGTAAATTGGAGACCAAACTGTATAATGGCGAATCCAGCCTTAGCTCGGGATTAATGCATAAGAAAAAGAGAAAGAAAAATTAGGATTAAAATCGGTCGAAAATACACTTGGGAAGGGCACAGACAAGTATTTTCATTATATGACTGATGAGACAGGTTTAATTATTATCTTGAAGCAAAGAAACTATTGATCACAAAGGCACAGAGAAAATACGACTTCAATTTTATATAGAAGATAAATATCTTATATCATCTCAAGTAGTTGAGCACTCTGTCAGTGTAACTCTCCATATCAGAAATGGGTTCATTTTAATTTATTTTTCAGTTGCATTTATATGAGTTACAAGTTAGTTAGTTTTGCAACCTATTGTTAAATATTGACCGGACAACGCCGGGTAACCTAGTCCATTATTATTATTATAAAAATAAAACAATTAGATTTTAGAAAATGTTTATTTACAGCTTGGAATATTTAGTTGGAATATATATATACCATGCTCCAGTCGAATGATTGCTTTAGCGAAACAATAAATTCAGAACTAACAGAGTGCCAATTATTTTAGTGAATATTAACTCTGTCCTTGTAGAATTGAGTACTATTTTATTAGACTAATTTGTATGAATCAATCAATTTAGTTTAGCCCAGGGAGCGAATTGTTCTGGCGTTCCCTCTATTTCCTTCATCAGTATTTTTGCCTGATGAGATCAATAATGATTGAAACGGTCTGCACATCATAGCAAGATATCACTATATTTACATAAAGAAAACACACACACACACACACACACACACACACACACACACACACACACACACACACACACACACACACACACACACACACACACACACACACACGCGCACACACACAGAAAGTCATGATACACATGTGTGCATTTAATATTTGAAAAAGAGAAATTATTATTAAAAGAAGACAATTTAATTCTTTTGGCTGTGTTAGATTCGCCACAGTTTCTATTATCTGGGGAATAAAATAGAAAATAAATAAGTTAAAAATAGACGGGCATAAATTAATTTATATATATAAATATTAAATCTTACACTTACATATGGTATATTAGTGTACACCCTCGAATATTGTCTTCTAATCTCTTTCTTTGTCTGCTCCCCCACCTTCTTCCTCCGTGTACAATTCAAGGAGGGAGAAAGGGGAGAAGCAGAAACCTTGTTTTCCTCTACTTTACATATGGTCATTAATTATGACTTAGCACTTTGTTTGTGTTATGTTTATGGGAAAAGTTATTCATATCCTTATTTCTGTATGGGTTTAAATACTATATTTCTATTCGGTTTTTAGTTACAAAATATTATATAAAACGATTTTATTCTATTTAAACTAATAAATGTAATATATCTACCTTCAAAGACAGTTCAACGAACGGGACATATAACATCTTATCAACAAACATTTCCTTAACAACAAAGAGACGGAACATCTGGGGAATAATATCCTGCCAAAGAGGAAAACATTACCTTCATTTATCCGGTATCTTGGTTGACGAACTGGCTAAAGTTGAACTGCACATTCCTTCCAAAAAAGTGACCAAAAGTCTCCAGTTATATTCTCAAACAGCTTTTATTCCAAATGTTTTCCTGCTTTAGATCCTGCATTTCCTCCATACAGGGCCATTACAGTTTCTGTCTCCAATGCTCCAACTCTCTACATCTGTCTAGCCCTCTCTCTAGCTCTCTTCTCTTTTATATTCTAACTTTGCTTGTATATATTCAAACTAATCCTTGCTATAACGTAATTAAACTCAGATTGTTTAACATGTGACTTTGAATCACGTTTTCCATCTGTTATTTTAAAACCAATTTTGTTCGAGTATTTTAACACTCAACTCCCAAGACCGCATTCCTGGTTTGAAAAAAACTATTTTGTTTATGTCGATCACATCCTTTCCTTGTTATTGTTTCTAAGTTAACTTAAATATTTTACTAAACATTGTTTCAAAACATTCTCTCTGCATACTTTTTCTACATAGCAGTTTAAAATAGTAATAATGTTCGTATCTAACATTTTATTTATTTATTTATTTATTTGCAAACTATTATCCTCATCTTCTAGTTGTTGTTTCACGATGCTTCGGCCAATTATTCTGGCATTCGTCAGTTGGTAAACCATGATGGGATATGAATACTGAGTCTCTTAACTGTATATCCTATGTATTCATATCCTGTCATGGTTTACCACCTGACGAAGGCCATAGGAATAGTTGGCCGAAACGTTATAAAACAAGTAGAAGATGAGACTAATAGTCTGAAAATCAATAAATCTAATATATAAACGGCTATATGTCTGTCTGTTGATCCGTCCGTCTGTCTCCATATTTTCAAACTCTATCTCCCCCGAAACTAAAAGTCATAGAGCAGCGCTAGGAGCCTCAAATGATTGAAATTTTACCCGCCATTCTTTTATGGATCTTTAGCTGGTTAAACGTGTTTTTAAGGAGTCAAAATTGAAAAAAAAAATCGTTAGACATTTTGTACATTCATCTTAGTTTATTTTTAATTTTTAATTTTTAATCAGTTCATATGCGTGTCACGTTGGTATAGTGGTAACGTCACCAACTTTGAATGCTACAGTTTCGATTCTAGCTGATGGCACCTAAATACTTTTTTTTTTACTTTTGAAATAACGACTCTATAATATTATATATGAAATCTGGACAAATTAAAATATGATATTTAAGCGCATTTTATGCTCAGGCGAAACCGCCCCCCCTCTCCCCGCTAGTAAATAAATGTATAAATTACTTATCTTTAAAGGATTCAAATAATAAAAATATCTAACATTTTACGTTTTAATCATAATAGTCGATTTTCCTAAATCGAATATCAGCAAGGCAACCTGCTGTCGCCCGGCATAATCTAACAGAGGGAGAGAGATATTTTAATCTAAAGATGTTACACACACTATTTAACTTCTAATTATTTTTTTATGGTTCTCACATTAATAAAACATGAATAAAACAAACATTATGACGCGTGTTTCGCAATTCTTGAGATTGGGATTCATAATTCGGATTATTCTGACTATTAGCCTCATCTTTGTCATTATATTCATAATGTTTCAGCCGAAGTAACCTCCGACCTGCTTCATATACATCTGTTGGAAATTCAGAACCTTCTGAAAACGAGAAAAATTTATAGCAAACTCAGATACCAGGCTGGAATTCCAAACTGTACCTTTTATTTCATCCACATGCACCCATGGTCTAACTGTTAAAAACTTTGCTTAACAATCAGTTCTACATTACAATATTCTGGAGGTTGATAAACTAATCTTTCTTAAATGCGATTAAAACTTCTATTTATTCTGTCTTTTAGTCCTCACATTCCATGAATGATGTTTCTGACAAAGGGGGAAGAATTACTGTTTACTGGATAAGATGTCTGAGTGGGCGGGTTGTGGAGATTTTCAATTCGTCAGTCAACTGTCAATACATCCATCTTAGTAACCTATATCCTCGAGTGCACTTTTGGCCTGAATAATATGAAAAACAGACAAATTCCCTTTGTAAACCATGTTTAAGATGCATGTATTTTTTATAGAAAAATCATAAATTTTTATCTTATCTTGACATTTTTCTCATTAATTTTGGATGATAAGAAAAGCGATCATCAGAGAAAAATAAATTAAATGTTAACACGAGGTACACAGAGATCTATGTGAGTCATGCAGGGTGAGGGTCTTCCTCCTTAAAAGAGACAATGCCATTCACGTAAAAAAGAGACAATGCCATTCACGTAATTGTCAATAAAGTTCAAAGTCCTTTCTGCAATTCAACTATATTTTGTACAAATAAACTTCACTCTATGTCTGACTTGTCCACCAAGTCTCAGTCATGAAAATCAGGTAGATTTTGTCTTTTGTTATTCAATGCTATACAGTGACACTTTGGTGATTGTATTACCAATAGGAGATGTAATCCGGATTGGGCTTCACATACACTGGACCGTCATCCTCTCTCAGATTCTTATCTGTATCCCCTTCCAAACGATTGCCACTTATGAAATCTATACTTATATAATTTTTTTTTTGTATATTGATATTTATATTAAAAACCTTTTTTTGTATTTATTTAAAAAGAAAATACAACTTTGTTATATATGTGTCATGGAATTGCATTCATCTGCAAAAGATCTAGCTAATTTGCATATTCTTTTAAACATTCATTTTAATTAATTCCCTATTAGGTTTTTCAGTTTTCTTATGCGATGAATATCTTTAGTTAACTATTACATGTAATTATATTCATGCAAATATTTTACATGATTTATACTTGCGTAATATTTGTGTAAAAAGGTTATAGTAAACACAAAACTCTTTCTACGTATATTTATGTATGTCACTGTATCCCTCTTTCCATATATATTTATGTATGCCATATATATTTGTTTAAAAAATGTTGCCTACCAAACTCCTCTGTCAGGTTTTGGTTTATAGACATGAAACTTAATGTATAAGGTATTCGAACCCATGCAAAACTTTATATTTGTGTTTTAGCCGGGAAAATCGGTGCAAAAGTGTAAAAATGAAAGAAATGAAATTTGCCAGGTGAAGGTCGAACGACAGCATTACGAATATGCATGCATTACGTAATAGCTATTAGTTCATGTTTTGCAGCAAACATGTCTTCATAGCTCAGGCATTAACGTCAAAGGAAAAAGTAAATTGTAAGCTAAACGTTTTGATTTCGATTCAAGGTGGCACATAAGTAATTTTTTAAAAACTTTTTAAATCATTACTATATACTGAGTCGAATATAATATAATAAATACGAAATCTGCATTAATCAAAATATCATATTTAAGTGTATTTTACGACCAACCTGCTAGTCGTAAATAAAATTCAAAATCCTTTCTGCTATCCAACCATATTTGGTACAAATGAACTTCAATCTATGTCTTACTTGTCCACCATGTTGCAGTAATGAATGTTCAACAGTTTTTTTCTTTTATCACTGTTCAATGCTAAATACACATGTAATAAAACACACAAAAGGTTCAATAACTCTAATGCACTCCTCTTTTGCCTGATTTGATCATTCAGCAATAGTCTGGAGATTGTTTATTGTTTTGATAGACTTTCTCTTTGAGCTAGCACACAGCTAAAAACATCTGGGGCAAGATCCGGTAAGTGTAAAGACTATTCAAGATTATATCACCAACTGATGAGACTATCACTAAAGTATCCCTGTTAGACATTCATGATCATGATTGAAAACATAGACTGAAGGTTATTCCATGAGATTGCCGAAAAGTTTGTGAATTTTAGTAACAATTCTGTGGATGAAATGTAGTCACCTTTTCATAAATAAATTGTTTTATCATTTGGAGATATACAAATAAAAATTAAATGAGAATATCATGTGGAGATTTACAAATAAAAATTAAGTTAGAGTATCATGTGGAGATTTAATAATAAAAATTAAGTGAGAGTATTATGTGGAGATTTAAAAATAAAAATTAAGTTAGAGTATCATGTGGAGATTTAAAAATAAAAATTGAGTGAGAGTATCATGTGGAGATTTAATAATAAAAATTAAATGAGAGTATCATGTGGAAATTTAAAAATAAAAATTAAGTGAGAGTATCATGTGGAGATTTAATAATAAAAATTAAATGAGAGTATCATGTGGAAATTTAATGATAAAAATTTAATGAGAGTATCATGTGGAAATTTAATAATAAAAATAAGGTGAGAATATCATTTGTAGATTTAATAATAAAAATTAAATGAAAATATCACGTGGAGATTTAATAATAAAAATTTAATGAGAGAATTGAATCAAAATTAAATGTTTTCTATTCTTTTACAACAGTAACTACATGTTTTTACATTTCTTTTTTCTTTAGATCCAAGAACTAAGGAGCAACATTTTCTTCTAAACCACAATGAAACTGTTTCTCTCAACTGAACAAGTCACGTGGTTTATACTCTTTCTATTTCAACTGTTGGTCATGAAGACTTCTCAAGCTGTAGACCTTACCTATTATGTAGAAGAAGGCAAAAGTCCTGGAACTTACTTAGGGGACATTGCTACCGATATACATTTAGTAGACCTTGTGCAACCTGAAGAATACCACCTTGTCTCATTCAGTCAGCTTAAACAAGATATGATGGGAAGTTCCCAGCTGTTCCACGTTTCCAAGAAAACAGGTAAACTTTATACGGCTCAAACACTTGATGCGGAATTCATATGCGAACAAGACACAGAGTGTGTGAAGAGGATGGATGTCGCGATTCAAAAGGATTCAACGTTTATCAAACTGATAGAAATTAAAGTGATTGTGAGAGATGTCAATGATCATCAACCGGAATTTCCTTACAAGCAAATTGAGCTGCAGTTTTTGGAAAGTGATCGGATTGGATTGAGAAAACCAATCCCAAATGCTGTAGATAAAGACGTCGGCATTTCTAATTCCTTGGTCACATATAAATTAAAAAAGGCCCCAGGTGAACCGTTTAAACTCTCAGCGCAGACATGCGTTGACGGAACGTCAGAACTTGGTATTGAACTAGAAGATCTTTTGGACAGGGAGAAAAAAGAATTATATGAGTTGCAGGTGATTGCGACGGACAGTGGATTCCCGCCGAAAAAAAGCCTCCTTTTCATTCAGATCTCAGTGTTAGATGTTAATGATAATTCCCCAGCTTTTAAGCAAGAATTGATCAACGTTACAATTGTCAACCAGCCAAGTGAACTTTCACCAATTGCAAATGTATTTGCAAAGGATGCAGATATGGGTGAAAATGGACAAGTTTCGTACCATTTCAGTTCAAAAACATCCGGTGTTGTGAGGAGCCATTTCCATCTGAATGTTATGACTGGTGAGATTTTCTTACGCCGGAAGTTTATCTGGGGCCAGGATCTGCTGCATAAGATCTATGTAAAAGCATCGGATGGAGACACGTTTCCTTTAAGCTCCATAGCCATGGTGCTGGTAAATGTCATCAATATTCAAAACCATCCGCCAAGCGTGGCACTAAACTTTTTCTTGCCATCGACTGGGAGGAAAATAAACATTTCAGAAGATGTGTCAGTTGGTACTTTTGTTGCCTACGTGAAGGTCACCGATCACGATGCTGCTGAAAATGGAGAGGTCAGCTGTGACCTTTACGATGATCACTTCAAACTTCAAAGTTTAGGCGATAAAAAATTTAAAGTAGTTGTTAAAACACCATTGGATAGGGAAATGGCAGATCACCATGACATTATTATCGGCTGTAAGGACAAAGGATCTCCGCCTCTTTACACGGAACGTAGGTTCTATGTAAAGGTAACTGATGTCAATGATGTAGCACCACAGTTTCCGACTAAGCTTTTTAATTTCTGGATTTACGAGAACCAAAAAGCTAAACTTCCTATTGGTTCAATAAAAGCTACTGATCCGGATTTGGGATCTGGCGGACAACTTTCGTATTCTCTCATAACTAATAGCAAACAATTTTTACCGTTCCAAATATCAAATAACCGAGTGATTTCCACCATTAACTCTTTAGACCACGAGTTAAAAAACATTTATAAATTTCAAGTTCTGGCTCAAGATAATGGGTCGCCTTCTCTGAACAATACCGTAAACGTCACAGTTGAGGTAAGAGACGAAAACGACAATGCCCCTTATTTTACATTCCCCGGAATCAACCCTTTTAATATGAACGTTGAATACCTGCCTCAGTACACAAAAAATATATCAGTTCTGAAAGCGGCTGATAGTGACAGTGGCGAAAATGCATTTATCACGTTTGAGCTGGTGAACGGGGATGACAAGGATCTTTTCACTATTAACAATTATACTGGACTTTTATTCTTTAGTCGAGAGGCTGGACCATTGGATGCTGGATCCTACGAGCTAGAATTTGTTGCCAGAGACAATGGGACTCCAGTTCTGTCAGCCATGACAACAGTTGTTTTAAGTCTCACAGTTAGCAATAAAACAGTTGAAATATCGAACTCTGTCCAGATTCAAACAAGCAATTTCTTGCAACCCAATCTATTAATCACCATAATTTTAATCTCCGTAACTGTTATATTGGTGGTTGCGGCCTGCATATCTATCTTTGTGATCCAGTTCAATAATCACCAAAACACTCCACACGGGGACAAAGGAAATTCTTCAAAACGGTGTACAGGCGAAATCCGGCGTTTGTTGTGCCCTTTTTACCAGCCGCCCCCCTGGGATGATGTGCCCGTCACTGTGGCTGTTAAGCCAGATACAATCAAGGATCCGACAGTGGCAGAGAAACACTGTCAACTTGTCGAAGAGATAAAAAGTAAGATGATAGTTTCCAGTGTGGTAACGACAAAGGAACCTGTATCATTGGACGTTTTAGATCAGGTACGTTCACATATTTATCATATCCTTTGTTTATGTGGCTGCATATCCAATAAATGGTCTCGCCATTTTGTATTGATGTGATTGAAGCATGTTTGTTTGCTATTAGTAATATCTAAAAGCATGACACAAAATACACTTTGTTTTTTTTCTTCTTTGCTTTGTTCGCTTATACTAATAGATTCTGATTCAGTTTGTTTGTTTTGTGCCTAGAAATTTATGCTCAATTAAGTGTTCCTTTAGACGTTATCGATTTTCATCTATCATTATTATAATAATAACTAGAATAATACCTGTCACAGAATGGGTATCAGAAAATTAAAATAACTGATTCTCTCTCTCTCTCCCTCTCTCTCTCCCTCTCTTTCTTTCTTTTATATATATATATATATATATATATATATATATATATATATATATATATATATATATATGTATATAATGTTAAAAGTCCACGTATGCTTCTAGGATAGTGATTTAAAGGTTATGAGGGGTTTTTGAAGCATGAAAAACGATGTTACTTTTTGTATTTAATATTTTTATTGTTATTTTTTATATTTCAAGCGGACCTCCGCTCTTAGTCACAAAAAAAGTATCGAAATGAAAAAGAAAAAGAAAACCGTTGAAAGAACTGGAAATTTGTAGTTTGGACAGCGTTCATTCCTAGCAATCATGTACGAAAAAGTTCACGTGAATTATTTAAGCCGTTACTTAATTTTATATATACAGACATGCAAATTAACGTTTGTTTCGTTTAGACTATTTTCCTATGTACTTTAAAATGAAATACAGCGTAAAATATATTTTAGCTCTGGGATTGAGTTATGTTTTAATTATTTAATTAGCGATAATTTATAATTAACTGACCAAGTCATTTATCGCTCATGTAACTATGTATTTCTCTCGCTCTATCTCGCTTTGATTCAACCCCTCATAAATAATTCTGTAATGTTTCTATTAGCATTTAGAAAAAGTACTTTTATATCTAATTTACATACGCGTGTTTGTAAAATCCGCTAACAGATATGTAAATTAAAAGGCTATAAAATAACGGCATGCACATTTGAACACAGAAACAGAATCACTGGTGAAAGCCATACAAAACAACACAATCAAGACAAACTATATCAAAACAAAGATAAACAAAATACAGGAAAAAGTAAATCTATATTCTGTGGACAGACATCTCATCATAACGAATGCAGCAAGATAGGTCAAAAGAAATATAAAAATTGATATGATTGCGTTGGGAAGATCGTTCACTGAAACGTTGCAAACGAACGCAATTTGAAAATGCAGACAAATGGCAGAGGCACAACCGGAGCCAGTATTGAATAATGAAGATTTTAAATTCTAAGTGACATTAAAACACAAAAATAACAACTCATTTGATCAAAAAGACAGGCATGGTAATAATTAACGAAATGGGAAAAAATGCTCAGCAGTTCACAGGGTGAAGCTGAAAGATGCAGAAAAGTCAAGAAAATACATGAAGCCTGACAGATCCTAATGAAGCATGCAACACAAAGTTATCACAATACTAATAATCGTAGGAGCAATATAAACATTTCTAAAAAGACTTGTAAAGCAGAGTAGGAAAAATTTGAATAAAAAAGAGGGTTGACATTATACAAAGCATAGAAATAATGGAAACAGACGAAATATTAAAAAATAATCCTTGAGTGCAGAAACCAATCTCCATATCCAAGTGACATGGACAATTACTTGCAAGTTGAAAGAGAATATAGTTTGTAAACGCAACTAGAAATCTAAATAGAACATATCAAGAGGAGGAATTCAAGAGAACATAAACTGTCAAAGTATATATATATATATATATATATATATATATATATATATATATAAATATATAGCAACTAAAATTTTCCATTGGAATATAAATATTAACAACATAAAGTTCATTTAAATAGCTCAATAGTGCGATACTAGAGCTGTAAATACTTTAAATATTCTATAGGTTCATTTTGCACTGGAAACAGACACTGCTTATGTTAGCGCAAACAAAGAAAAAACAATAAAAATTCAAAAACGAACTGTTTTAGACGAACATAATCAGCGTCTGTTCCCAATGAAGTCTTTTAAATAAAAAAGTTATTTAAAAAATATTAAAAGTCTTTTAAATATTATATAAAATATATTAAAATATTAGTAAAAAAATATTATTAAGAGTCTTTTAAATATATTATTAAAGTATTTTAAATAAAAATATTATTAAAAATGTATTTTCAATAAAAATATTATTAAAAATGTATTTTAAATAAAAATATTATTAAATAAATATAATAGTTTAGTTATTATTTTTAGTTATGCTAGAAGAAGGTCTTAACAATATGTCACAGTTTATGACAAGCTGGCCAGAGATGGATTGAGAGTAGATCCTTACTCCACATATTGCGAAAGGTAATGAAAGAGGAACAGCCAAGCATGTCTTTTTCGCGAGCATGCGACTTTGCTAACTCTTGTTGTTTGGCACTAGGATTCCTCCAAGATGCCCACTACCACAAGTATTCTACCCTCGGTCACTCCTAAACTGTTGCATCATATCTTGGAAAACACCATCCATTCCCATATTGCACCCCGATCTATCTTATTTCATCATCCCACTTTGCCTCCACCTCCATCTAGAGAGCGACCTGATTGTTTTCAAAGCACCTGGAAAATGGTGGAAGACTTTACACTTAGCAGAGGGTAGGGAAGGTCCAACTAACCTACATTTTTTTTTCTTTTTTAAATATCTGCAAATGTTGTCCCACTCCCATGATAATGTTTTTTGTAAATAAAATCCTTTTTAAAACAAATTAGGTATCATCAGAGTGAATGTGGTATTTTGGTAGAATAAGCTCAATAGGCTTTGAAAATATTAGATGGCCATCAACTCTCCCTCCCCATACATAGATATAACAATGCTTTAGCACATCCATTTTTTGTGTTAGATATTTACAATAAAGAATTTTTATCAGTATTTAAGTGTTTGAATGGCTTATGAGTTAAAAACCAAGCGTTTCCAGACCTATATACACATATAGAACATAATTCCAAAGTTACGTCATCAATTTTCCAAACAGTATGTATTACCAAATAAAAGGAGAACGTTTTTTCTACACAAGATAAATATAAATGCATATTTATTATTATTATTATTATTATTGTTATTATTATTATTATTATTGGCCACATGGAGCTTTCACACAAGTCAACAAACGATCTGATTAGAAACCTGTGGTATTCTCTGGAAGCTGAGTGACAGCAAGTCTCCCCAGACGTCCATCCCTCTCCACCTCCTTCGATAGCATTTGCAAATGAATTTGCATCATCGCAACAGCCGCTTAACATTGATTTCTCGCTGGTAGTGGCCATTGGTTTATACTGGAATTTGAGTGGCACTCAGCCTCCCCAAGATCCCAGTTCTCTTTGCGCTTGTCCAGCCGAGGTCTGGTTGGCGCTCGCTCCTCAGTCTTTCAGTCCGTCATTTCTTTTAAGAAAAGAATAATAATAATCATAATGATGAATATGCAGGATTAAAGTCTCCCAGAGCAATTTGAAATAGTCCCTATTTACCTGCAACCCCATAAGGGCAGAGTTAGATTCAATATGAGAAAAGCTAGCTTTCCAAAAAGAGGCACTCTGGATTGAACAAAAAATAAAAATTGTCTTAGTCTAGAAGCTTGATAGCGGACAAAAAAGATGAAGCATAATATCAGAACAGATACTGCACTTTACTCCTAGATAAAAAGTCAAGTCACTATCCTAAATAGTTTGGCAACAAAAGGAAACTATTCATTTAGATGGACACTAGAAAAAGATATTGTTTTGTCATTCAATTTCAATGATAACCAGGAGTTACTTTTAGTGCGAGACCGCCAATTAAGAATAGACTTTTTTTCGTTCATGTTCTGGTAGATAGAGACACATGCAGAAATTTCAGTGCAATGAAATAATATTTCCAACGCCGCAAGAAGGCACCAACACACGGACACAGTGTATTTTATGCTGCAGATTTCGGCGAGTTTTTCCGCTTCTGCATGATTACTCGCAGTTGTATGTGAATATAAAAAGAAAAAAAAAACCCTCCTCTTCTTTGTCACACACACAATGAACATGCACACACATTTATGAAAGAACTTGAGTGCCTACTGGAGAGAACTTGAATGCCTACTGAACACTACTTTAGAGTGTCTATAGTCTCTCTGTCGCGGGGTTTGTCAGGACAACTTGGTATGAGGATATTTTTCCTTAGAAGTAAACCCTGACAAAATATTCAAAATAATATAGTTTTCATGACCAAAATAAGATCTCCTCGGTATGATTAACCCACACTGGCTTTTATGAGGAATGCTGCACCTTCTCTAAGTGTTGTTCGCTCAAGTAACAGCACGAAGCTGGATACTCCACCAGACTAGATTAATTCATGTCCTGGGAACTGGTAAGATCAAGAAACCACAAGAAAGGTATACTCCGTTCAGCCTCAAGAGACAATGGATACCCCCTGTAAGAGTAGCTGTGCATGTAATTATGAGACAAGGGTTGCGCAATCACCAACCAAACTTCTCCTGAATTGGCACTGCTTGAATCCAGTGGCAAAGAGAAGTGTTTAACAGCTGGAAATAATGCCGAGATAAGCAGAAGGCAAATACAGCACCTGGAATTTCCAAATGGTCACCTATTTTAGTACTGACCAGGTTAAACGTTGCTTAATTATGGTGATTTAATGGGAACCGGTGTGTCAACGTGAATTATACCGTATAAGGTATACTATAACATATTTAAATGGTCAAGTGAGGAGAGTATAATTATGTTCTCAACTCCTTTACTAACTCAGTGTTTGAGATGTAAAGAACTTTAATGGAACATTCTAATATCTACGTATCTCATATAGAGATCAAGTATTAACCCCAGGAAGGGATGCTCTTGATTTCAAAGAATTTTGACTGAAGAAAAATGAAACAGAAAAAAAAAATACACATCTACAAAAAATAATTCATACACGTTTAAACTTTCTGTTTTCTTCCCTGACGGAACTCAGAGCTATAAAAAGCAGTAGTAAAATTTTAAACAATAATTTTTTATACGAATTGACATTTTTTTTGTTTCTAATATAAATATATCTATTATACAAGGGTAATTCCAAAAGTAAAGCCTCCTATTTTTTTTAATCAAATACTAAAACGTTGAAAAGCTACACATGGGAGTGGTGTCATTAAAACGAGCGACCTTTTATGTTCCACAATTTATTTTTCTACATAGTCACCACCATTCTCAATGCACTTCTGCCAGCCTCTTTTGATGCCTCAGTCGTAAATGTTTGGAGTGTGCTTTATCACTGACACCTATGTCGCCACACTAAAATCGATGAACTCATCTCCTAATTGTGCTGACATCAAATGCATCGGCTTTGTAAACGTTCAACAGGCGCCGGTGAATGTTAATCGGTTCAATTTTTTTCTGTATGGAGAAATTCAATGATGCATCTCTGCTTTTGATGCACGTCCATGACAGGTGTCGCCGTTTTAGAGTCTTACACCGCCAATATCTGCAGCAGAGAGATGGAACATTTATGTTACGAATGCATAAGTTCAGTCATCATAACAATGCAATTTTTAATCCCTTCTGATCGTATAGATAGATTATAGAAACGAAATAAATTTCTGGGAAGTATCCTTACTAAAACACTTGGTTCACTTCATAAACAGAAAAAAAAGAACTTATGAATATGACGAGCAGAATCAAGAAACTAATGAGCATGCATAATAGACAACATCTGAACGAGCATCCTGACTATGAAAAAAAGAAAAGAAGGAGGAAGAGGACTGGTAATTACTGAACTTTAAATGGACACCTACAAAGAGGCTGATGAACACCACTAAAAGCAACGCTACTATGAATAATATGGAGAGCAATGAAATAGAAAACCAAAAAATCAAAGAAAAGAAAATGAGGATTAAAAACGGACATAATTACGGAATGAACACTTGAACACAGAAACAGAATCACTACCGACAGTCATACAAAACAACACAATCAAAACAAACTACATCGAAACAAAGATAAACAAAATACAGGAAAAAGTAAATCTGTATTCCGTGGACAGACATCCAAGGCATTTAATCTCATCATAGCGAATGCAGCAAGATAGGTCAAAAGAAATATAAAAATTGATATGATTGCGTTGGGAAGATCGTTCACTGAAACGTTGCAAACGAACGCAATTTGAACATGCAGACAAATGGCAGAGGCACAACCGGAGCCAGTATTGAATAATGAAGATTTTAAATTCTAAGTGACATTAAAACACAAAAATAACAACATTTGATCAAAAAGACAGGCATGGTAATAATTAACGAAATGGGAAAAAATGCTCAGCAGTTCACAGGGTGAAGCTGAAGGATGCAGAAAAGTCAAGAAAATACATGAAGCCTGACAGATCCTAATGAAGCATGCAACACAAAGTTATCACAATACTAATAATCGTAGGAGCAATATAAACATTTCTAAAAAACTTGTAAAACAAAGTAGGAAAAATTTGAGTCAAAAAGAGGGTTGACATCATACAAAGCATAGAAATAATGGAAACAGACGAAATATTAAAAAATAATCCTTGAGTGCAGAAACCAATCTCCATATCCAAGTGACATGGACAATTACTTGCAAGTTGAAAGAGAATATAGTTTGTAAACGCAACTAGAAATCTAAATAGAACATACTAAGAGGAGGAATTCAAGAGAACATAAACTGTCAAAGAATATATATATATATATATATATATATATATATATATATATATATATAAGCAAATAGTTAATAAAACAGGTTAAAAAAAACTCTTTGAAAAAGAGTTAAAAACATGTTTTATTAACCATTTGCTCTTATTATAAGCTCTATATCCTAGTTGATTTTAGCAAGCTTTTACATCTGCTTGAGATTACTTTATAAATATTAATTCTTTAATATTTATAATATACTTTAGTTTTACCATCTTGGATCATTTTGGTAAATTTAATTGTAATTTTTATGTTATATATATATATATATATATATATATATATCAACTAAAATATTACATTGGAATATAAATATTAACAACACAAAGTTCCTTTAAATAGCTCAATAATGTTATACTAGAGCTATAAATACTTTAAATATTTTATTGCATCATTTTGCACTAGAAACAGACACTGGTTATATTAGTACAAAAACATAATAAAAATTCAATAAACGAACTTTTTTAGATGAATATAATCAGCGTCTCTTCCCAATGAAAAATAGAACAGTAAATTATTAAACACACAGTAAAGTTATATAATAGTCAATTGTTAAAATTTTTGCATATGTATCATTTTTATTAGAATAGTGCTGCATAAACATAATTAAAAATATACTAAAAAATACTAAGAAACACAAGAGAATATTAACTTCCAGAGTAGATATATATGGACGAGAGAAACCCAAAAAACAGAGTGATGCAATATCGGATGAAACCAAAGAAAATGGTTATGAAGTGTTTGATAATATGGAAGACGAGGGGGGAAATAATTTCATTGAGAGAACACAAAGAATCCTGGAATTCTAAAGAGGCTTATAGTCACACAAATTGCAGCAGGAATTTAATTGCAGGAATTTAATGGTAAATGGCTGTTATGATAAAGTAAAATAATTTGTAATGATAATTAAAAGAAGCAGGGAGTAGTAGAAATCTGTAAAAAGTTGTCATTCAAAACCCAGGGAAGACCACCAGTTTTTGACAGTGGGTATTTACTTCACGTGAAAACTAATAACTAAATTGTTTTGTTTTATACATGTTAGCACTGTACTTTGTCAGTTTTCGCCAGAAAAAAGGCGCGCAACGTTGAAAATCGAAGTTTGGTTTCGAAATCTCTGCGAAAAAAATTCATGTATGCTGATTATTTCAACTTTGGTACTTTTTATTTGTATTCTCTAGTTATCATTTCAGACTTTATTCCTGCGAGAATCTTTCCAGATACAATCAGCCATTTCCATTTCTAACCCTTTGGGGATTTGGTTTCTCCATATTCTTCAAATGGGAGCAAAAGAATACAAAAATTGTAAATAAAATTCTTTCTAGGGGGGAAAATAATTCTTAGAATAATATAAGAATAATGTAGACAAAATCCTCAAAATGGATTTCAGGAAAAATGCCTTTAATGAAACTCAAATGAGTTTTACTCAGACTTTTTCGATAATGCATTTTATATGGGAAATGTATGATGTATTTGGGGACAGATTTATACACACAACAATGACTCTTAGAAACAGATAATAATGTCGTTTTAATAATAAAAAAACGTGTTTTAAGGATAAAAATATATTACATTATCTTATTGCTTAATATTTCCTTCAGCTTCCACAAGAAATTTTGTGTACGGTATGAATCGATTTCATGAATGGTCCTTATTCATATTGGACATTACTCTAACTATGAAAACTGAATTATCAAACCTGACATAGTGATATGGGACAAGAAGGAGAAAGAAGCAACCTTAGTAAAAGTTTGTGATCCCCAATTATGCTGGCTTAAATAGAGATGAAAGGGAAAAAATAACGAAATTCCAAGGTCTTTTGCACGGGATGAAAGAAACTGGAATCTTAGGAAGATCTCCATCATTCCAGTAATTATAGGAGCAACCGGATTGATGAAAAATAATTTCAAATATACCTGGTGAACCAAGTGCAAGAGAGATTCAAACAATTGCACTTAAAGGGACGGTTACAATCTTGAAGGGATCTCTTGGTTGGAATGCATGAGATAGCAAGTGAATGTTTGGCATTCGGTAGGATGCCCCATCAACTTAAACAAAATGACAAGAAAATTAAAAAACAAAACAAAAAGACGACGAAATCTTTTAGGGATTATTTACTGTTCTAAAGGTGCTCATTGGTCTTTTTCTCAGCTATGTTCCAGACATATTAGTTTAAAAGATTGAGATTTAAGAAGTGAAATGTCAGAGGTCATGTGATTATAATTAAAAACTTTGTTTACGAATCCATTGACTCTGATTGATTTACTTTACCTTTTCTGACATAAAAATAGCTTTTATTCATCATATAACTTATATCCGACGTGTTTGTGAACATCTCAGATTGTTCCTCCTGACAAACGGCATTCTTTTGCAATCTACCTCAGAGTTCTCTAGAATTACTATTAACGGTGTGCTGTACAGCCGAATGAATTCAGCTGCTTTAATGTTATCTAATGTGTCTAAGATGTGCCTTTCATTGCATTATCATCAATGGAAAATCCAAAATGGTGTATACACTTGCTGGGTATATATTTATTTATTTTACTATACTTATGTGTTAATAATTACATCCAAACACTTTATATATATGATTACTTATTCATCATTTTTTTTCTTTTGATTGTCATTTAATTTTTTTATCAGATCGATTTTAATACTTAAATATTTAATCCTGCTCAATATTTTATTTTTGATTAGTAATAAATAGAGCTATGACAACAAAATATTCTTATTGTTTTGACTCTCGTGTATATATCCGACACAGTTAGACACAGTTAATTAACCGAGAACCACACCACTCTTTATAAAAGCATATAAGATATTAACGGATACACAATCGAGAATGAAAAGAATATTCTGTTGTCCTAGCCCTAGTCTTAAATAAAAGAAAAGAAAGAGGCTTTTACCATGATTCATAACACCGGGAATCCATTTAATAACTGAGAAATTTTCGATAGTTACCGGCAATAATTCATAAGTTTTAGTTGCTTTTGTTGAATAATTTAAAATGGATTCTTTCAAGAAACATTTTTTTAATTAACTAGTTAAACTAATTGCGATTAAGTTGAAAACATGAATACAATTATTAGAGTAAAAACAACTTATGAATTTATTCCTGAAAATATAAATTTAAATTTGAAATTTATCTATCATCACCGGGATGCATCCTGGTTTATGTGATTAATAGTGTTGTTATTTTGTAATTGTCCTCGTGGTTCAGGCGATTAACACATCAGATAGAGGTTGCTAGTTCGAATCTCACCCGAAGCATATGTATTTTAACTTTGTCCCTAAAGTAAAAAATTTCAAATTACGATATTAAACAGGTTTATTTTTACTTTGTTTCCATTTTTAGTTGTTTTTTTACGTTTGTTTACGCCATTTACTAATCGTGATAGCATAAAATATAACCATCTAGCAAACAGCTCTTTTACTTTTCAGTGAACTTACATGTAGTAATACTTCGAAACCCGGATGCCAGATTTCTTTCAACAGTGATCAGCAGTGTAACGAATCATTCCTTATTCTCCACAATGTCATAAATTTCAATGAACGTTTATTTCTATAGAAATAA
>NC_136502.1:19016174-19051174 GCF_053919585.1 Euprymna scolopes
GATAAAGAGGGAAAGGAAGAAGAAAGAAGGAGGGAGCGAGAAAGAAAGAGAAGAAAGAGGGAAGATAGGGAGAGGGGGAAAGGGGGTGGAAGATGAAGAGAGGGAGGACGAAATAAAAGAAGAGAAAGTAATTAAGAAAAAGGGGAGCGAAGAGATAAAGGGCAAAGGAGAAGAATTGAGAGGGAGATAAGAAAGAAAGAGAAGAAAGAGCGAAGAGAGAAAACGACAGCACAAAAGAGGGAGAGAAGAGAGGCGGATTAAGAGAGGGGGAGATAAAAAGGAAAAATGGAAGAGAGGGATGGAGCAGAAGAAAAAGAGAAGAAAGAAGTAAAACTATGAAGAAAGAGGGAAAAAGGAAATGGGGAGAGAGGGAGGAAAAGGGAACGAATTAAGCAAAAAGGACGATAAAGAGGCAGAGGACAAGGGAGAATGAAAGGGAGGGAGAGAAGAAAGAATAAAAGCGAAGGATAGATGGAGAAAGAGGAAGACAAGAGACACGGATTAAGCGGGTAGATAAAAAGGAATAGGGAAAGAGAGAATGGGTTGGAGAAAGAGAGAAAGAAAGAGAGAGAGAGAGAGAGAAATTGAGGATTAAAAAGGTAAGATAATTTATGGGAAAGTATACGGTGCATTATTTATGTGTTTGTGTAGGTGTTTAATATGTGTGAGTGCTGCTGTTCATGTGTGTGTGTGTGTGTGTGTGTGTGTGTGTGTGTGTGTGTGTGTGTGTGTGTGTGTGTGTGTGTGTGTTGGAGATATAGAGAACAGCGAAGAAAGAGGAGAGTAAGGCTTGAAAGAGAAAGAGAGTATAATCAGACACGTGTATGGGTGAACCCAAGAACATAAAAAAGTAATAATGCGGGTGTGTACGAGTGTAGATTTGTGTGTATGCTGGTGTATATTTGTTTGGGTGTATGTATGCGTGTATTAGTTTGTGTGCGAGAGTATATCTTTGTATGCGTATGTGTGTGATAATTTACATGTATCTGCAAATGTATGTATTTTTTTAAATAAAAGATCGCTCCAGACAAGGCATGAAGCCACTTGGTGTAAGGATCTTAAAAAAGTAGACTACTTCAAGGCAAAAAAAAAAAAAATATATATATAGCCAACGATAAGTTTTAGGTGAATAGATTCCGACCTAGAAAACAGTAATTCTTCCCCTTTTGTCAGAAACATCGTTCATGAAATGGAAAAACTAAAAGACATAAGGGAAGTGACAGTTATGAGGTTGTCAAAAGTAGACCTAAAATCTATTTTATACTCTTTTAAATCTTAATTTTCTTATCACCTTGTTTTTGCTGGGGATGGAGTATTCTACCGGATGCCAAACATTCTCCTATTAGTTTAGTTACTCCAACCGAGAGATCTTTTTAAGATTCTAACCGCCCCTTCAAGTGATATTGTTTGTATTTCTTTTGCACTTGGTTCACCGGGTATATTCGTCAGATAGTTTTTGAAATTCTTTTTCATTAGCCCGGTTGCTCCTATAATGACTGGCTAGATTGACACCTTCTTAAGATTTCAGTTTCTTTTCATGTCGTAAATAAGTCCTTGGTATCTTGTTATTTTTTCACTCTCTGCTCTGTTAAGGCCAGCATCATTAGGGACGCTGACTTCAACTAGGGTTGTCACTTTCTACCTGTTGTCCAGTATCAGTAAGTCAGGCTTAATATCCCCATTTTCTAGGTATGTAGCTGCAGGAATTTCGTCGTCATAGTGGATAGTGTACTGTATGACTTATTTCCAACGATGTGTGTACGTGTTGCGGACGTATGTGTGCGTGCGTGTGTGCATGTGTTTGTGTGTGTGTGTGTGTTTGTGTGTACGGCAGTGTATAGTTTTACGTGAGTTTTAAACGGTACTGCACAATAAATAAAATGTTTTCTTTTTATTTCATATATGTGAGAAGACGATAGAGAGGCGGAAACTATAGTAATATGTGTGTCTTACAAAGTAGGAGAACAGTAAAACAATCGGAAGCATGTGTGTGTATATTTTTATGTATGTGCGTGCGATTTCTATCAACATGTAGAAACGATATGATGATATTTGTGTGTGTGTGTGTGTGTGTATGCGTGTGTGTGAAAGAGAGAAAAAAGAGCGCATGCATATGTGAGTATGTGTGAAAGAAAGGGCATGACCGTGCATATGTGTGTGTGTGCGTGAGAGATAGAGAAAGAGATAGCAAAATGAGAAGATAAGATGTGTGTGTGTGTGTGTGTGTGTGTGTGTGTGTTATTTCGAGAACAGTGAATCAACTAAAGTTTGTTTAATTTATCGGATATAAATCCTTATATATATATATTGTAAATATTTTATTGGATACGATTTGTTGCATACAAGCTACTATTTTAATTATTTTCTAATATGAAAATAATATCACCCAAGCAGAGACATCGAAAATGAAATAAGATTAAACCATTAAAAGGTAAATTCTGCTTCAAAGGATGGAACATCACTGACTTAAAAAAATATATATATTTAGAAATAAACTATCATGACGATATGAATAAAATAGAGTTTATATTGTCATAATGTTGAGAATAAAATGAAGTTCAAATTTTTATAATTATCTCTACAATTATATAAATGCCTGTGTGTGTGAGAGTTCGTTCCTTATAGACTCCGAAACGGCTGAACAGATTTTCTTTGAAATTTACAGAACTTTAGTGTATAAGTCAGGGAGTGATCTTAGTTAAATTTTGTCTCAGAATACCCCGATAATTACCGATAATCGATAATCGAATCGGTAAGCCATTTTTCCATGTCGTCGCTTAGCAACAATGATAGAACAATGGGCTGTAAAAATTCTACTGTGGGTAAGTTGATAGCGTGTGTTTTTTTTTTTTTGCATGATGTGTAGGTTCAAACTCCGTACGTAAATTTCTTAACTTTTTCTTTGACTGCAAAAAAATTTTATGAGACTTGAAAATTTACGTGTTTTTTTTTTTTTTTTTTTTTTTTTTTTTGCATGATGTGGTCAGTAGGTTCAAATCCCGCACGCAAATTTCTTAATGTTTTTTTTTCGTTAACTAGAAAGAAGTTTATATAAAATAATTTTATAAAAGAAACAGTAGATTCTCAAGAGTGCAATGTAGAATAACATATATTTTGGACTAAGTTACTGCATGGAGCCATGTGAAGCTTCCACCCGGGCGATTTCACGGATTTCAATGACAATAAAAATATAGCAGTGTGAAAAATTTGTTGATCATCATTCAATCTCGGGCAACGTCGGGTCTCCCTGCTAGTATGATAATAAAATGAAATAAAATTTTTATAATGATATAATAATAAAATGAAATTCAAATTATCATGAAGACAAATGACATGTTGAAATTATAAGTATACTAGCATGGGTGCCCGGCGTTGCCCGGGTGTTTGCAGGTGTGTGTTGAGCAGAAAAAAAAGTGGTAGTAGGAAAGCAGGCTCGAACCTGTACACCGAAGGTGGAAAAGAACGGGGGAAAACGTGACGTCTTTGCTGCTACGACCACCACCAAACCGGAAGTGATGTAGGTTTAAATTAAAGCTAGACAATAGTATTATAATCTTCAAAAAGCCTGCAAACTTTCATGTAGTTTCGTCCAACAGAACCAAAGATATTAGCATTTCAATATTCAATTTGGCTCTCTCTCTCTATATATATATATATATATGAATAAAAAAGAATACGAAAAGTATAAAAGCTTATAACTTTTCTTTATTCGTTTTCAATTGGTGACGTGCAGGAATACAAAATAATATTATGAAAAAAAATTAAAAAACTTTTTTTATAAGTACATAATTTTCGACCGATCCTTCAGTCTTCATCGGTGTAGTGAAAGTATGAGGATGCACGGGGAAAAGGGGAATGGGAAAGGAAGGAAGGTAGAGGAGGAGGAGAAGAAGGAGGAGGAGAAGGAGGTATAGCCAATGAGAAGGTGCCACGTCAGTCTTAAATATATGATGATTGCAACGTCTTGTCAGACGAGTGCCACTCCCTGAGACACTGAAAGTTCATGAGCCTGAAAAATGACATATAGTCCTGCCAGCGAATTCACATGCTCAAGCAGACATGACACTAAAGACGGTCATTGTTATACATACATATATAACACTCACACACACATATACATGCGTACATACACAATACACAATACGCACACATACATATACATACACACACACATGCAAACATAAACAAGACGGTCATTGGTATACATACATATAAATGTATACATGCATACATACATACATACAAGTCTATTAGCATACGCTCATATATACCCATGTACATACACAATGCATAATACACAAACATACATATACATACCCACATTCATACATATACATCCACATATACAAATACATACACACATATACTTACACATACATATACGTACACATATGCACATATATATACATACACTTACCTACATATACATACACATCCATATATATGCATTAATACACATACACACATACATGCACACATACAAATACATATACATACACACCTGCATACATACACATACATGCATATACACACATACATGCATACAAACATTTATAAATGTATATATGTACACGCACAAACATATATACACATAGACACATATACATACATATTACACATAGATATAAATACATATAAACTCACATGTACATATATAAATATACACACACATACATATATAAATATACATACACATACATAGATACAAATAATGATGGCAGAATAATTGTTACATGCATCCAGCATTACAGGCGTACACACGTCACAGCTTTTTTTATCGCAACAGGACTTTTTTTCTTTTTTCTTTTTTTTATAATAGACAAATAAATACCTGAGAGAGTATCTATACAAAGATGATGTTACAGAGTTTTAGCTTTGTACGACAGCTAAATCTCTCTCTCGGTTCAAAATGTTGACATCCAGCAACAAGCAAGAGCAAGATAGCCAGCAACAAGTCAAACTGCAGACCAGCTTAATGCGGGTTCTGGTCTCCCGCTTTTTTTTTTTTAAATAAAAAGTTTTGTTGAGACAGACACTTTTGGAATAGTAACTGACGATGATATAAACAAATTCACACATTTTTTCACAAATAAACTCAGCGACGGATAGTCAAAATTTAAACTCAGTCCACCGACATAAATTTAAAAAAAAAAAAGTAAGCGTCTTAAATATATAAACATATAAGTACGCACATACACACATGCACACAGTACACATACACATACAAACGAAAAATTAGAAATTAAACAGTAAATAAAAATGAGAAACGCGTTTTAACTGTCTAATTTTTTGAATTCTAACGATATTATTTATTCTAAGAGAGAATAAGAATTCAAAGGATATAAGACGTTATGAGGAGAAACGCTATGATGCTCATTTGTAATTTAACGGCTATTTCTCGTTCGAAAAAGAACGAAAACGTCGTTTCTAAATTCAACCGTTTTAAGACAAAAACGAAACGCTACTTTTTATTAATTCGTATATTAATATGTACATATACATACGTATACAAACAAATACTCACATTTACAAATATATACATATATATATATATATGCACATATGCATACATAAATGCATGCATATATACACACATACATATACTAACAGGCATACATGTACATACATAAATGCTTGCGCATACATTTACACGTAGAGACAGCTGTACATATATACATAAGTTTACATAAGCGAATGTAGGGAGAGAGAGAGAGAGAGAGAGAGAGAGAGAGAGAGAGAGAGAGGAAGAGGAGAAGAGAGTGACGGGAAAAGAAGTATAGGTGTGCGAGAAATACATACACATATATACACATATACATATACAGTAATATGAAGAAAATTAACTCTTAAAGAAAATGTGTATTGGAAACATACACACATATATTCGCACACATACACATATATCCAAATATACATACATATATATATATATATACACATACACATACATATACATGTATATACATATACTGACCTGTATATACACTTTCAGGTACGTGTACACATACACTCGCACAAATACATACAAATATGCGTACATAATGCGCACACACATACACATGCCATGTGTATGAAAGGATAAAGAAAGAAAACATTAGGGAAAATGTAAAGATTTCGGAAAGAGTTACCCCAGTTATATATATATATATACTAGCAGTTCAGCCTGGCTTTGCTTGGGTCCTATGTACTGTTCATAACTTTATATTAAAAAGTGTGAATATGTACGGAAATGCCTTTCTATATAATAGGTTTCCCTGACTATCATAGAGAAAAGTTGGTAGAGACCGCCGAGGTCGAATTTTTTTTAATTTTGACCCCTTAATATTTATTGTTTTGAGCTCAAATCAAGTTAAGATGCTTGATCCATGTCCAAGTAATCTACAACTATAATGTCAAGTGTTTAGACCCAAAATTGACGGAGGAGTTTGGTAGAGTTTGCGAAGGTCAACTCTGCCAACTTTGACCTCTTGCCAGCCAAATTTTCGCCCAAAAACTGATTAAAAAGCTAGCTGCATGTCTGAATACCCTTTATGTACAAATTTCAAATGTTTAGACCCAAAATTGGCATAATAGTTTGTTAGAGTAAAGGTAAAAATATTTTGAACTTAGACCCCTTGAAAGTCAAATTTTCAGAAAAAAAACCCGATTAAAACGCTAGCCCTAGATCAGAATACACTTTATGTTAAATTTCAAATATTAGACAAAAAATTGGCTGAATAATTTGGTAAAGACTGCAGAGTCAATTTTTTTAAAAACTTTGACCCCAATTTTGACCCCTTAAAATTTATTGTTTTGGGCTCAAATCAAGTTATTAAGTTAGATCCATGTCCAAGGAATCTACATCTAAATTTTCAATTGTTTGGACAGAAAATTGACGGAGGAGTTTGGTAGAGTTCTCAAAGGTCAAATCGTTGAACTTTGACCCCTTGACAGCCAAATTTCTGGCCAAAAAACGATCAGAAAGATCTCAAATCTCAATACCCAATCTCGAGTCTGTAGACCGAAAATTGATAGAGTTATTGAGTAGGGAAATGTACACAGACAGACAGACAGACAGACAGACATTTTCACTTATATATATATATATATATATATATATATATATATATAGCCACTCTGATGAGTCGTAGACGACGAAACACGTGTCATTGGATAATTACATTTTTAGAATTATATATATATATATATATATATATATATATATATATATATATATATATATATATATATATATATATATATATACATTGTTGCATAGCACGGAGTGTTTTTGCTTAATGAGGTTTTTTGTATTGTTCAATTTTTCAATTTGTGGAATTGTCGTTGCTCTTTCTCGGTTGAATCTGTGCAAGAAAATCGAGAAATAAGAACAATTCGAAAAATTGAACAATTACAAAAAAATTTCAATAAGCAAAATCACTCCGTGCTTTTTAACAATACTTATCTAAATGATAAAATGCTGCCTAAATACACACAAGATATATATATATATATATATATATATATATATATATATATATATATATATATATATATATAATAAAAATAAAAATTACAATTAAATTTACCAAATATATATATATATAATGAATGAAATGAAAATTACAATTAAATTTACCAAACTGATCAAAGATGGTAAAACTAAAGTATATTATAAATTTAAAGATTAATATTTATAAAGTAATCTCAACCAGATGTAAAAGCTCAATAAAACCAAATAGGAGATAGAGCTTATAATAAGAGCAAATAGTTAATAAAACATGTTAAAAAACACTTTGAAAAAGAGTTGAAAACATATTTAATCTGAAAAGGAAACACTTAATAAGTGGATAGTCCTTAATCCGCAGAGTTTCGAAGAAATACTTTCCTTCTCATCAGAGGGAAAGAATTAGCAAAATGCAGGATCGGATTTTGCATACAAAAGTATTTTATAAAACTGCAAGTAAGTCAAATCGTTGAACTTTGAACCCCTTAACAACCAAATTTCTGGCCAAAAACCGATTACAAAGATTTCCCCAAATCTCAGTACCCTGTATATCAAATTTCAAGTCTGTAGACCGAAAATTGACAGAGATATTGTGTAGGGAAATGTACACAGACAGACAGACACTTTCACTTATATATATATATATATATATATATATATATATATATATATATATATATATATATATATATATACTAGCATGTGTGCCCGGCGTTGCCCGAGTGTTTGGAGGTGTATGCTGAGCAAAAAAACAAACAAACAAAAAAAAACGGTCATTTTTTTTTAACTTTGACTCTTATTATGACCCCTTAAAATTTATTATTTTGGGCTCAAATCAAGTTATTAAGTTAGATCCATGTCCAAGGAACCTATATCTAAAATTTCAAGTGTTTAGATCCAAAATTGCCGGAGGAGTTTGGTAGAGTTCTCAAAGGTCAAATCGTTGAACCTTGAGCCAAATTTCTGGCCGAAAACCGATCAAAAAGATTTTCCTAAATCTCAGTACCCTGTATATCAAATTTCGAATCTGTAGAGTAAAAATTGACAGAGTTATAGCGTAGGGAAATGTACACAGCACACAGACAGACAGACAGACACACAGACACTTTCACTTTTATATATATATAAATATGTCTGTGGAGAGAGTGAGCGGGAGGGTGAGAGAGGGAGGGGGAGAGAGAGCGGGAGGGAGAGAGAGAGAGAGAGAGAGGGAGAGGGGGGAATTTGTAGGAAATCTTTTTAGGAAAACCATTTCAAAGAATTTTGTGAGTAGTCCTGGTCTTTTTGTGTAATAAAGAAATTGGCTTGAATCAACATTTTATTGCATGATTAGGTCAAATGTTGAACTGAGGTAAGTACAATGCGAAATAGAGTTAACAAAGATGTACCCAAAAAATTAACCCGCAATGCATTTATTAGTATTAGTGAAAGAAAAGAATTCTCAAATTTGTTTTTTTTTTCTACCCACTCGTCACACTTAAGTCCAATCCTGGTGACAAACACTGATTATAAAATTATTAATGACATAAACATAGGGACGGACATCAAAAGTGGAATTGAATTCGTTTTTAAATCAACAAATAAGTGATTGATAAAATCCATTAAAATGTGTTAATTATCCGATTTTAATCATTTTCATATTGTATGAATCCGAAGCATTAGTTAGCATTGGCTTCCCCGATATTTTTTAATCAGAATACTTTCTAGAAAGATCAAATACTACGAGAGGGACCACGAGAAGGTTTTCACCATTCTAAGTGAAAGTGATTTTTTTGTGGAACGAACTGGATTCGAACTTGAAACACCCAAGTCGTCAGTCTGCGTCGTTAACCACTTGACATTGTGATTTCATTGAACATTTTCTGTATTCTTTAATCGATAAATGAAATGTTTATATATACAGTATTTATTTCGTTAAAAAGACTTTATCATTTTTACATTTTAAGAACGAAATGTATCATAGTCGAAACCTTTACAAAGAAATAACGTCTTTAATATGCAAATGAAATGAAAGTTTTTTCAGTGCAACTAGTATTTAAAGTTTTAAAGATATTTAAGTTTTTTACAGTAAAACATCAGAATTATTCGATCTTTTCGAAATGTTAAATATTTATTAATTAAATTAATGTTAATATAACGTATTAATTCTATTTAAACAATCTTTTAAATCATTTGAATTACTTTACACACACTTAATTTTAAGGACGAAGTACGTCTTGTGAAACTCAGTGATCCTCTCCACTTCTGTACAAAAATAAAATAAAATAAAATAAAATAACATAGAAATTAGGAACCTGAGACTTCTGGAAAATCAGTGAAGTAAATAATGGGCAATCAAGAATTCCCATACTATCCAACAATCATGAGGTTGTTTGCTCAGCAACCGAGAAGGCTAACATGCTTGCCAATCGGTTTGCCTCCAACTCCACACTGGACTCTGCTAACCAACTCCTCCTAGACTTTTCTTTGTGGACAGAGGGCACACTAGATGATCTGAACATCACCCCTTCTCAGGTGCATGCTATCATAAAAAATCTTAACACTTAAAAAGCATGTGGACCTGATCTCATTCCATCTGTGCTATTAAAAAAGTGCTCCGCCGAAGTAGCTCCAGTTCTCTCCAAACTTTACAACAAATGCCTTAATGAATCTTACTTTCCTGCCTACTGGAAAACTGCTTCTGTGGTACCAGTTTTCAAGAATTCTGGCGAAAGAACTGACCCAGTAAATTATCGCCCCATTAGCCTTCTCCCACTTTTCATCAAAATATTTGAGTCCATAATTAACCAAGCTCTAGTCCATTACATTACAGATGCTAAACTTTTGACTGATCAACAATATCGATTTAGACAAGCCCGTTCCACAGCAGACATCCTAACTATTAACTATAATCTCTGAACGTATATACCATTCACTGGACAAAGCAGGGGAGGTTAAAGCAGTAGCTCTAGATATATCTAAGGCTTTTGACAGGGTATGGCATGAAGGTCTTCTTAGGAAAATCCAATCATACGGTATCACTGGAAGAATACTTAACATAATTAAATCCTTCTTAGATAAGAGAAAAATCCAGGTTGTCCTCGATAGTTTTACATATGAACAATATGATATAAATGCGAGAGTGCCTTAAGGGTCTATCCTTAGACCTCTATTATTCTTAATACTCATAAATGAGCTCCCTGACAAAATTGTCTGTGAGATGGGTATACGAGGGGCGTGCAATAAGTAATGCCCCTGATGCACTTCCCATTGCAGTAGAGCAACGAAACTTGGCACAGTTATTAGTTTTTCTCTACATAGGAACCACCCAGATTTATGCATTTCTCCCATTGTTTGATGGAGCTCTGGAGACTGCTTTTGTAGAACACCCCAGGTTGGTCCTCCAACTACGACGTGACTTCAGAAATCAAGGCTGCATCATCTGGGAAACGCTTTCCTTTCAAAAACAACTTCATGGCTGGGAAGAGGTGAAAGTCAGAGGGTGCAAGGTCAGGAGAGTAGGGAGGATGGGGGAGGATTTCATAACCACACGCCTGTACTTCTGATCTGGCGACATACGAGTTGTGGACCGGAGCGTTGTCCTGCAGGAGGAGGGTACCTTTGCTGATCTTGCCCCGCCTCTTGATTTTGATAGCTTCCCTTAATTTCCTCAAAAGTGAAGCATAATAGGCTCCTGTAATTGTGGTACCCTTTGCCAGCCAATCTATCATCACTACTCCGTCCTGGTCCCAGAGGACTGTGAGCATGACCTTGCCAGCGGAGGGCTGCACCCTTGCCTTCTTTAGGGGTGGTGACTCCAAGTGCTTCCACTGCATTGACTGAGCCTTGGTCTCTGGATCATAGTGATGAACCCAGGTTTCATCCTGTGCAATCAGTCTTTTGAAAAACTTTCTCATCTTCTTGGCACATCTCCAAATTCATCCTCGAGCACTCGCTTCTGGAATGGTGTGAGCAACCTGGGAATCCATCTGGCAGACACTTTATGCATATGCAAATGGTTATTAATGATAGTTTCCACAGACCCTGTACTAATCTTGACATCTTGGGCTATTTGGCGAATAGTAATGCGCCGATCTTCCAAGATGCCTCATCAATAGCAGAAGGGGAGCGACCAGGTTTGGGGAATGTATCCACAGACTTCCGGCCATGTTTGAATTCACGATGCCAGCGTTTTACAAGGTCATATGATGGGGCATTATCACCATGTTTCTTTCATTTCATCAAAAGTCTCCTGTGGTGTGCGTCCTTTCAAATATAAAAACCAGATCACTGCTCAACATTCAACAGGCTCCATTTCACTCCTGACTCAGTTCAAACACCTGTAAAACAGAAACCACAATTAGTTCAGAGCTGTAATTTGCCACATAACCCGTACAGATATAAATCATTGCACATGCAAAATTTCAGCTAGATCAGACAACTGGAAGTTGGCCAGGGGCATTACTTATTGCACACCCCTCGTATATGCTGATGACACCACGCTCTATACCAGACACGATAGGGAAACAAATGAACACATATCTAAAGAAATGGCAGAAACACTAGAGGACGACCTCCAATCTGTAGTGGATTGGGGACAAAAATGGATGGTCACGTTCAATGCTGCCAAGACTAAACTTGTTTCCTTCAATAATTACAAGAAACCTTCTCTACCTCCAATAGCAATGGCCAAAGACTCTTTATCTGAAAGTACATCTTTTAAACTCCTTGGCCTAACGTTCACACGAGACATGTGTTGGAACAATTACATTGAGAGCATTGCCATGACCACTGCAAAGAAGGTAGCTTCTCTCTACCGTGCTAGAAAGCTACTAATGTCCGAAAGTATCCTGTACCTGTATAAGGCCACCATTCACCCATGTATAGAGTATTGTTGTCATATTTCGGCTGGTGCAGCTGCTGCTCCAAGACAAAGTTCAAAAGACAGTCGCCAATCTGATAGGTCATGAACTGTCATCTAAGCTTCAGCCTTTGTCTCATCGACGAAATGTTGCATCCCTCTGCCTGTTCTACAAGTACTTTAATGGTGAATGCTCCGATGAACTGCAAGCACTTATACCCCCTTGACGTAAATACTCCTGACAAACCCGCCAAGCAACTAAATCACACCCCTTCACAGTAGAGATCCCTAGATGCAAGAGAGCCTTCTACTCCAGTAGTTTCTTCCCCAGGACAGCTAGACTTTGGAATTCCCTTCCGGGTTCCTGCTTCCCCAACTGTACTGACATGCAGAAGTTCAAGTGTAACGTGAACCAACATCTTTCTACCCAATTTCCCACATAGTATCTCTGTAGACTATGTCCCTGATAGTAGCCTCCTACATCAAAGTGGCAATGCACCTTGTTTGGGGTGAAAATGTAATAAAAACATAAATAGAATATCTTAAAGATGCGAATGAAAACTTAATCGATGAATAAAAACACAAAAATATCTTTTTTGAAATCAATTTTCGGCAGAAAATGATACTAAAATACATTCAGATCTTTAAATACTAGCTGCCTTAATTTTCATTTTCCTTCGCACCTTTTAGGGTGTTATCTTTTTGTGAAGATGGTCACTGAGTTTCGAAAATGTATTTCGTTTTTCTAATGAAAATGGAGGAGGGTAAGTAATTTCACTGCCATAACACCATCTGCCATTTTATTTAAAACATACTTTATGTTAACATCTGTTTATTTATTATTGAAATAATCGTACAATTTGGCACAATGGTAAAAAGTGTCTGTTAATAAGTTGGGAGACCGAGTTCAATCCTCAATTAAGTCATACCAAAGAATAAAAAAATGTACTCGATGCCTCCTTGAAAATTACTTAGAATAATAAGATGAAGATCAAGGGTAAGTGGATTGATTCGGGAAAAGGAGTGGAGCCTTACCCTACATCTCGTGTAGTAACTAATGAAAGTAGAGCTTTAGGGTCGCCGTCGATTATGTTCGACCTTTTACTAATTAATAAATACTGAACAATTCATCACGATCGAATAATTATCTGATTTTTTTTTATTGATTTTAAGTTCATTTTTAAATGAAATCGATACTTTATATTAACATTCATTTATTTTGAAATACGGAAACAAGAAAAAAAACGAAAACAAAAAAACAAAAACAAAATCAAAAGTAAATTGATGGAATTAAAAATAATTCCTTATAAATACAACATACGAAGATCGTTCCAAATTTAAACCCCTCTATTTTTACTAAAATAGTTGAAGAACTACATAGACGGAACTAATAACATTAAAACGAGCAACGTTTTGTGCTCCAGAATTTATTTTTCTACATAGTCACCATCATTCTCAATGCACTTTTGCCACGAATTGAATGACGCATCTCTGTTTATGATGCACATCCATGACATGTGTTGCTTTTATAGAGTCTCACGCCGTCAATATCTGCAATAAAATGATGAAACTTTCAGGTCATGAATGCATAAGTTCAGTCATCACACCAATGCAATTTGCAATCCCCTCTGGCCGATTTTGGCGGAATTAAAAATAGGAGGCATTACTTTTGTCACACTCATCGCAACGTGTATCAAAGAGGCGTATTTATTTACAGAAAATGTAGTCTAAAAATATTTAAGTCTAAAAAAGTCTAAAACTATTTAAGGAAGTTAGAGTTCTTTTGTTTTTAATTTTGGGAGCTCTGCTATTAATGTTCACAATTAAAGTAACTTTGAACATAGAATCTCAAAACGACATTCTTCATATATGTCGATAAATATTGATATTATAGACATGATTTAATCACTAAAGTTAAGCGATGCAGAGCCTAGCTAGTATCAGAATGGTGACCATTTGGGAATACTAGATGCTGGATTTGAGGAGATGGCAAAACCTCTCCGCAAAAAAAAAGAAAAAAGAAAAAAAAGACTGCAGTCCTGGAGATAGTTTTAGAAAGTACTCTGTATAATCTATTAATTCATAGATGAGTTGACACAACAGGGAGTGGAAATTCAGTTCTCAACTATATAACGAAGCCCTCTAGAGAACGAACGCAATCCGGTTTTGTTTATGGAATCGTGTTTTTGTTGTGTTTTCAACTAGGGTATGAAGAAAGAATGTTAGTTCAGTTTATGTAGCTGGTAGAAAAGGAATGAAAACAGAAGTCTACCTAATGTAAAAGTAAATCCACATTTTATTTGTAATAATAAAGCTGAACACGTGTAACCGTTAGAAGACGCAGTTCTGTTTATGCATATTTTTATCTGGAGTAAGGATTGTAAAGCTGTAGACAAAAGCACACAAAATCCGGATCTCAACTTTAATAATCGCGTGATCGGTTGTTGGAAATTTTCTAAGTAGCGTATATGGAAAAAATTTAGAAAAAAAGGATGAAAAAACACAATTGGTTTGTTTTAGGCTATAATGAATGCATGTTTGATAAGGTCTAGCGTGCTCATTCAATAAAGAAGAGTTATATTCGCAAACAAGCATTTGTACAACATGCAGCCAATGAGATTTGCCGGAACTTGGTAAGGGATAAATTATTATTATTTTAACTGGAAAAAAGAAAGCTAATGGTTTGTGTAGAAGTTTATGAGTCAGTTATGAAGTTAGACGGGGCGATGTATATATAAAGTTCCTGGTGTAGACTGGTGGCGGTATCAGGGCTTTACTTTTAGAGAGAAAAGTAGTAACTACTTCCTCTAAATATGTAGGCGATCGTGGTGATATTTATCCTAGGCTGTAATATAGGATTTTATTATACTGAATAAATGTGTATAAAACGGCGTTCTTTAGTTACATAATGTGGTGGATAATAGTTTAGACATAATAAATTTGTATGTGGCATACGGTAATTTGGTTCAGCCATTAAAATATTATATATGGATATTATATTGGACCCAATATATAAATGATTTAAAAAATTTAAAAATAAAAATGACTTCTATGCCACCACCGGGAATCGAAATTAAAACGTTTAGCTTACGATTTACTTTTTCGGTTGACGTTAATGCCTGAACTATTAAGACATATTTGCTTCAAAGCAAAAAATTAAAACATGAACCAATAACTATTACGTAACGCATGCAAATTCGTAATGCCGTCATCTGACTATCACTTAGCAAATTCCATTTCTTTAATTTTCACACTTTTCTACCGATTTTCCCCAGCTAAAACCCAAATATAAAGTTTCGCATGGGTTTGAATACCCTATATATTAAGTTTCATATCTGTATATAAAAAACTGACAGAAGAGTTTGGTAGGCAAAATTTTGTAAACAAATATATATATACATACATAAATATATATAAAAAGAGGTTTGTGTTTACTATAACCTTTTTACATAAATATTATGTAAGTATAAATCATGTAGAATATCTGCATCGCCTACATATTACACATAATAGTTATCTAAAGATGATCATCCCATAAAAAAACCGAAAAAACTAAGAGGGAATTAATTGAAATGAATGTTTAAAAGGAATGTGCAAATTAGCTAGATCTTTTGCAGGTTAATGTAGTTCTATGGCCCATATATAACAAAGTTGCATTTTCTTTTTAAATAAATAGAAAAAAGGGATTTTAATATAAATATATTCTTATTATATTAGTGTTGGGATGATTATTCAGAATTGGAATGAGGAAATGAAAAAATTGGAACTTTTGGAGGTATTGGAATCAGAAAAATTTGTGCCTATTTTCCATTGCCAAAAACGATTCATTTAATTATCTATTCTTACTTAATTTTCTTTAAAATAAAATATTCTACTGCTGGTAGTAACTATAAAATAATAAAGATTTATTATCAGTAAAACTAAAATCTTTAGATCACCTTCACAAGTGTGTTTTTACGTTGAGAAAACATGCACATTTGTTTTTACTGTAATCTGGAAAAATAAGAATTTTTAGTTAAATATTTAGAGATTTATAAAGAATCGGATTGAAATCATTAATGTTATCGGAATCGGGAATTTACTATAAATCGGTAATTGTATCGGAATCGGAAAAATATTGAAATCGTTCCATCACTAAGATATATATATATATATATATATATATATATATATATATATATATATATATATATATATATATATATATAAAATATTTTGGATTATTTTGGACCATCTTCCAATTACGCGATTCCCTTGGATTTTACTTGTGCGAATGGAAATTTAACTAACTTTCTTGGATTGGCATTTTTGGATTTTACCGTTATTGGATATTTTACCCTTCACCAGAATATCCATTCACGTGAAATCATCTTTTTCTGCACCATATTCCCTCTGCTTCACTTTTTGTTATCAAGTAAGATCTTTGACTTACTTGCAGTTTCATCAAATACTTTTGCAAGCAAAATCCGATCTCGCATTTTGCTAAATCCTACCCTCTGATTAGAAGGAAAGTATTTCTTCGAAACTCCGTGGATTAAGGACTATCCACTTATTTAGTGTTTCCTTTTTAAATTAAATGTTTTAAACTCTTTTTCAAAGTGTTTTTAACATGTTTTATTAACTATTTGCTCTTATATATATATATATATATATATATATATATATATATATATATATATATATATATATATATATAAGTAACCTTGTCTGTCTGTCTATTTGAGGAACGATCTCTACAAAACTACTCTGTCAATGTTTGGTCTACAAACTTGAAACGGTATATAGGGGATTTGGTTGTTGGTTGTTTTTGTTTTACAGCATATCAACCTTTTTCAGGTTATTTAATGCCGAATCCAAAGACTTTGAAAAAAATGTTTTTAATAAAATATATTTATTGTTTTCAAGTCGGTTTCTATTCAACCCATATTTGGGACCCTAACAGGTGCTACCACTCCGGGTCAGAGCGGACCTGGGAGCAATGGTAATTAAAGGGTAGCTCCACACTCCCCAAAGCCTGCAAGCTGGGGCCTCATCACTGGATATAGTTTAAGGTCATATCCAGGACCAGGGGATTTGGACATGTGAAACAAATTCGATTTGGTTATTAGTAAATAAAAGCTAGTATCAAAATGGTGACAATTTGGGAATACTAGGTGCTGGATTTGAGGAGATGGAAAAACCTCTAAGCTGCTAAGGGGTCAAAATTTTTTAAAAATTTGAACTTGGCAGACATAAGTCGACTTGAAGTTGTTCTCTATGTATGCACAAATATACATTTAGATGTTAATATTGGTTAATCTTTAGCGTTTTGATATCTATACGTTGGTGGCCCAGGTGGTAACGAATAATGCTGGAGTGCTAAATGTTTTGGTTTCAATTCTAGTTGATAGCACCCAAATCATATATATATATATATATATATATATATTTTAACTTTTAGAAATCACTATTATATATTGGATACAATATAATAATTAATAGAGTATTAGCTTTATAATTATAAATCTGCATAAATTAGAATATCATATTTAATCATATTGGTTGGTCTGCTAGTTAAAGAGCTAAATCTAAACAGGGGAGATAATTTGGTATTAATTCAGAATCTGAACGCAAATAATATGTGAAACGAATTAAATATTAAAATCCAATCGATAAGAGAGAATGTACTTAATGTGATAATGACATTTTTAGACAAGGTGATCCATTAGAAAAATTATCCTGAGACAATAATAGATTAATGCAGAAAAACAAAAACTAACAAAACAACAACAAAAAACTATAAAATTTATTGTTTTCTAAATCAAAGTGGACAATATTCAAATTGCTTTAAACAAGAAGATTATAAAAAAGTAGAAAATTTTAAGCATAAGAATAAAATTGTTAAAAATTATAAACGTTTATTTAAACATATAAACTCCAAAACTAAAATTTGTAAAAACTTGAGTGTATTAAAATATAATGAGACGCAAAAACATTACCGCAAGACAGCTTCACTGTAGATTATAACATCGTTGTCTTCAAATCCAACGTCAACAATATGTAGGGTATTCAGACACGTGGAAAACTTTTTAATCGATTTTCATCTGGAAAAAAAGGGCTGCTAACGGGTCAAAATTGAAAAAAAATGGTACTTGAGGGGGGGGTGATCGAATTTTACTCTGTCAACTGTTTCACAACTGCGCATGCACGAATCGTTCACATTATATTAACAATAATAGGTTCGAAAAACTTTTTAAAGATCGCGTCAAGCTGGCCTAATGGTTATCGTACTTGACTTACTGTCCTTAGGTTTTGATTTTTTTTTTTACTTAGAAGAAGTAAACTGTTTAGAAAAAAAAAACATAATACGCGCATGCACATGTCTCAGTTTCTTTCTGTTGTTTTGTTTTAAATTCATTTTTTAAAGGAATTTTACGTTACGTTTAATACCGGGCAACGCCGGGGACATCTTCTAGTATTATATAATATTATAAATTGTGTTGATGTAAGGAGCTAAAAAAATACTACTTAAAAATCTAAAACTAGCCAAGGATAAGTGTTAAGTGCAATAGATACAATGCAATAGATGCAACCCAGAAAACAGCAATTCTTACGCCCTTTATCAGAAACATCCCTTATGGAATGTGAGGACTAAAGGACAATGAGGATTATGAGGCTGCTGAAAGTAAACCTAAGTTTCACTTTCTACTCTCTTGTTTTATTTTGTATTCGTGCTGAAATAATAACATTATTTAAAAAGCCATTCTTAACATGTGGAGGGGAGGGTGTTTTGTACCTATTCTGTACTTTAACCTTATAATTGAATAAAAAAACATATCATAAAACTTTAATTAAACTTGGAAATATGATTTAAAACAATAGCGCGGATCAGTAAGTACATTAATACCGAGTTGTCTATTATTTGTTCTGGTGGTAGATATGTTTACGATATATGTTTAATACAGATCTGCAAAACAAGTGATCTTCATATTCTAGCAGGACTATGCGACATGACAACTGCATTATTTGATTAAACAAAACACTACACAACATATTTCAATCTGCAAAATATTTAAAGAAGAGTATAGTGGAGATGAATGTGCATGTATGCCAACAGTATTCATTCTAGGCAGATCGAACCGACTTTCTCCGAAGGAGGAAGTGTTACTGTCGTTAATATCAATTCACAAGTGGTCCCATGTATATCCTGGTCGTAGATGACGATGTTAGTTTTTTTTTTTTTTTTTTTACAGCTCTTGCAGCGAAATGTTGACATCCTCCTACATATAGCGCCTGGTATTCCCAAATCGTCACCCATCCGGTATTGGTCAGGCTCAACGTTGCTTAACATCGGTGATCTTACGAGAACTGGTGTGTCAACGTAATTATGCCGTATATGCTGCAAATGTGTACGTGTATATGTATAGGTTAGTGAGACATGTTTATTCTCGATTGGTTTTTGGTACAAAAGGGGATGCTGAATGAAAGATAGCTGGACTGTAGGTTTGTGAGTTAGTGTGAAGTCAGAAATCAAAGGTTTATTTGGAGTTGAAATAATGCTGCATGGATATAAATGGGTGCCGTACATTTTATGCACAAAAATCAATACGGTTTAGTTTTTATAACCTAGCATAACTTCACTCTTTTTTTTTTTTTGCTAAAAAATGAGTGAGGAGAGTGTTCATTGGTTGATAAATATTGCATCCATTAATTTTATTTTTAAGCAGGAATTATGCGCGTTGCATCAGTGCACAAAGACAATTTTAGGCATTTTAAATTTAACCATGGCCGAGTGAATTTCCGGTTTAGAGAAACATGATTTTAGTGCAAACTCTTTGATAAATTAAAAAAAAAGAAAAAAGAAAAAAAGAAATCCAAATCCGAAGAGAAAAAAATGAGTATTTTTTTTCTTTCCATCTGTGTTTTTAAGAGAACAGTTAGAAAAAAAGTGTCTTTGTTTTTCTGTAGATCTTTCCCGCATATCCAATATGGTTTTTAGGGGGTTGATACTCTTCTCCTGAACCTTATCGATGAAAAGAACCCTCATTATATTTGGTTGTTTCGTTTTACGGCATAGCAAAACTTTTTGGGTTCAGTCACTTTAGTAAATATTTTTTATGCTTCAAGTTCTTTATATCTGCAAATATTTATTCATTGTGTTTGGTTTGGTTGTTTTGTTTTACGGTCTATGAACTCTTTTCGGGTTCAGTCATTTTGGTAAGAGTTTTTATGTTTCAAGTCTATTATTGTATCTTCAAATATTTATTCATGATCTTTAGTTTGGTTGTTTTTCAGAAGAAATTTTCTTTTGTTTATGGCTTTGTATAATATGATTGAATTTTGCAAAGGGAAAAGAAAAAAAAACAATAACATAAATGTTCGGTGCATAATGATCAGGAAGCCAATGCCTTCAGACACTTTGTAAATAAATCAATGTTCGATTTTTTTCTTTTAAATCATGGATGACAATTTCAGCATTTATTCAATGAATTATATATTTTATAAAAAACAAACTAGTAGAATATGCGTCTCAAACGAATATAACCAATAAATATAGGATTAGTTTTAAATTTTACTGTTTTTATTTGTGGTGTATGGTATGTTTTTTTGGAGGCACATTTAAATGGTAAAATTTACAAAAAACAAATAAATAATAATGTGCCCACATTACTCATCCTGTTGCTTAAAATATAGGTTCTATAATTCACAATTAGAAATTTTAGGATTTTACCAAACAAATATACATTGAAGCTTATGTATTATTTAATATAGCTCAAAATTTGAAGTAAAGCAATTCTTTTTTTATTATTAAACCTTTTATATCTAACTTATAAAAGCATCTTACAAATGATGAAGTTTTTTTTTAACTAATCATCATCATCATCATCATCATCATCATCATCATCATCATCATCATCATCATCATATCGTATGAATCCGAAAATTTTATTGTTGGCATTGGTTTCTTCGATATTTTTCTAGTCAGAATTCTTTCTAGAAAGACACTGATGATTATGGAAGGGACCACGAGACGTTGCCAACATCCAAAGTGAAAGTGATTTTTTGTAGAACGAACTGGATTCAAACTTGGAACACCAAGATCGTCGATCCTTATCTTATTATCTTTATATGACCAATCGACATTCCAGTTTTTTGTTTCTGTATTTTATTTTTATGCATTTTTGTTTTTATATTTATGCATTTTGTATAGGCAGTTTTTAATGAAGAATTCATTTTCATTTAAATTAAGCACAGCCAAAACAGGAGGGAGTAAGTATATTTGGAAATTGTATCCATTTTGTGCTTCCATATCTTAATTGAGAGACGCTGTGCCAGCTTCCGTTGTGTTTGAAAATATGTTCACATGTGTGTTTTTACAATATTCTAAAAGGCAAAGAAAAAAAAAAAACGACAACAACAACAACAACAACAACAACAACTGTACAACAATATACATTTATAGATTTACAAAGAATCAGAATCGGTGATTGTATCAGAATCGGGAATTTCGGATGGAATCGCTAATGGTATCGGAATCGGGGGAAAAAGTCCCATCGCTAGTTTATTTACACAATAATAATTAATTTTAAAAACCGTATGTACTCACAATTTACCTCTAACCCTAGCTGAAGATTTCATCTGTTCAACTATCTCTATACAATTAATTGTTGATAATAAGCATTGGGTTTAGGCATTAAATGCCTCCCAAGTGTTGACATGCCATCAAACAAAACCATTCTAACAAAACCAAAACCATTCCTCTTCATCATCTACTTGCATATTGTTCGTTTTAGTGAAAATTAGGATAATTATCATTTTATGAAATTGCAGGTGAGCAATCCAGAGTTGACATCAGAAGAGAGTAACACCGAGGAAAAGACATCTGAACAAGACCTTACGTGGCAATACCCCAACACGTATCCAAGCGAAGATTCTCCTGAGTGGAAAGAACCAGAAAGAAAGGCCAGCCATGATATATCAGGTAAGCACTTGCAAAGAAATATTCTCTCTTTGTAAACCCCCACCTCCACCCACACGACGCCTTCTAACATGATGTTCAGTTGTTTTATTCTTCTTCCTCCATAGAGTGAACAAATAATGGCGGGGAGCAGTATCTCTCCTGCCTGGTGTGTCAGGAAAGTAGAGTACTTAGCTTGCATAGCATTTTGCTATAGAGGTCGAACTGTAAATAGGAAAACTAATATCAGAAGTATATCTTCGATAACACTAGCTATAAGACATTGGAATAGAAACATTGGAAGAGTTCAAATTCAAAACGCGATAAATCCAGTTCCGTAAATCTGAGAAATTATATAACCATATAAGTTATCAAATTTAACAACTTTTCATTACTAATGATTATTATATTGTCCAATTTCTACTGTACACTCTTTAACCCTTATCCTTGAGTGGCCTCTTGGCCTTGATAATGTGTTGATACCTATGAAAAAAAAAAAAAAGAAAAAGTCCAATGTGAACAAGTTCTAATTGAATCGTCCCCCTAAGTAATCCAAGTTACAAAATTCCCACTGTTTACTATGCTAAAATCACAATGACTAATGTATACCTATTAACCCTTATCCTCGAGTGGCCTCTGGGCCTTGATAAATGGTGACACCCATGTAAAAAAAAAAAAAAAAAATATAGGGTTTATTTATTTCTACCATAACGAGTTTGACAAAAACAAATTATAAAAATATTTGTAAGGATAAGCATAAAGGTATCGGAATTTACTTTTTTTTTTTTACTTAAGATTTCTCAACTCCCAATTTTTGTTTAATAAAACTATCAGACAAAATCCCATTTGTCTTTGTTTTATATACTAAATATTCACCACTTATTAAGGCCCAAAGCCACTTGAAGATAAACTTAATGAATTTTTCAGGTGGACAATGAGACAACACCATGATGATTGATAACGATCGATGAAATTGGTCAGAATTTAACCGTACAAGAGGACGACCCAACAAGAATGTCTGTTTGCATGTTCCTTGTTTTTATTTTTTTACTTGGGAGTCACCACTTATCAAGGCCCAATGGCCACTCGAGGATAAGGGTTAATGAATGTAAAGTAGTAGCGTAGTAATCATGTAAATTGGGTAGAATGTGATTATTTATGGAGACGACTTAATAAGAACTTGTTTACATTGAATTTGAAGGTTACCATGTTGTATGCAGCCGGGAAGCAGACCAGTAGAACAGTGTTCCAAAGGCAGGTAGTTCTGGGAAAGTAGCTTTGTTCATGGAATCTGCGTTTTTAACTAGCTTTATATAGATACACATTCAATTATTATTTTTAAATATTAATCGATGATTACTAAATAAAAAATAAAAGAAGAGAAAATTAAAATGAATTTTAAAAAAATTCTATTTAATATTTTTTGAACATGACTATTTAAAAAATTATTTTCCTGTAAGCCTTTCATACGGACAACTTCGGATAAATATAGCTAGTCTTATAATATAAAGGAAAGTCGTCTGTTTGTCTGTATTCCAGCTAAAAATCATAAGCTATACAAGACACAGCTATAATGACAAAGATCAAAGTCTATAAAGCTGTCATACTCACCACCTTACTCTATGGATGTGAGCGTGGAATGACACGCTAGAAAATTAAATCACTTCCACACCACCAGACTGAGGAGACTGCTTGACATAGGCTGGCAGGAAAGGATACCAGACATAAAAGTCCTCACTCGTGCTGGACTCCCAAGCATCCCCACTATTCTGATGAAGGTTCAGCTTCGCTGGGCTGGTCATGTAGCCCGCATGACAGACTACAGACTAGCCAAGAAGCTTCTGTTTGCTGAGCTCCAACATGGCAAGCGCTTCCATGGCGGCCAAAGAAAACGATTTAAAGACACCCTGAAGGCATCACTGAAGGCCTTTAATGTTGATTCGTCATCATGGGAGAAGACAGCTTTAGACAGAGCCAAGTGGCGGGCCGCTGTTCATGACGGCGCCTGCAAATATGAAAGCTACCAAAAGGTTACTGCAGAGAAGCGCAGAAAGGACAAGAAGGACAATGTTTTGAAACCCTAGATATCTACTATGATTCCCTGTTTCCACTGCAATAGAACTTTTCAAGCAAAGATTGGGCTTATCAGCCAAATCCGTACCCACCGATGAATACTTCCCCACCCTACCCTACAGGATGATCATATGGTCCTCGTCGTTTCGACGGACGAACCCACACATACAAGGCTTATATATTCTTATTTAACGTTGCCTCGGACAAATAATGTGTATGTAATGCAAAAAAATATTATTATTTGAGAATCAGCTGGGATAGATTTCGTCCGGGGAGGTCAGCATTTATAATGACTTTTTTTTTTATATGGGGATCACCATTTATCAAGGCCTAGGAGCCACTCGGGGATGAGGGTTATTGTATGTACAGTAATCAATGAGATAGTATTGTAGTAATAGTTAGTATTGGGGATTTGATAAGGTGTCATTACTTAAGGGGGTGGTTCATCGGGAATTTGTTTGTGTTGGACTTGAAGACATCCAAATTGAATTCGGGGGGGGGGACAGGCAAGCGGCAGAGAGTTCCACAGCCGTGCAGTTCTAAGAAAGAAGCTTTGTTCATGGAATCTACGTTTTGATTTAGGCACGGATAAAGAGTAGGGAAAATTATTGACAGTGGTTTCAGCTAGTCGGGTGTTTTTCGTGAAAGATTGGCGAGGGGGGACCAGAGATTGGAGTTCAGACGAGCACCTGCCATGGAAATAACGATAAAACAGAGACAGGCTCGCAACGTCTCTTCTGTGGGAGAGAGGTTGCAGGGAAGAGAAAAGGTCTTACCCCACCAAGCCACGAAGTCTATTTTGTACTCTGTCAAGGCAGGATAGGCTGTTTTTAGCAGCTCCTGTCCAGATGTGGCAGCAGTACTCCATCCTTTTTTTGAGAAATACTAATTTATTGTGTGTTATTTAATGTTTCTCAAAGTTCTTTTTTGGACTTTTGCCTTCATCAACATCATTTCTCTTGAGATTATTGTCAGAGAAGAAAAGAAAAGTAACTCGGTGTTACCCGGGTTCAATGTGTTTCAGTATAATGTTGTTTACTAGACAAGCAAATCAGTGTTACCCCGGAAGAATAGTAGTAGTAATAGATTTGGTGGTATACGCTTAATCGAAAAGTGCTCAATATTCTAGATAGCATTAAAAATACAGTATTACACCTGCCCAGAAAAATATACTGAATCCAAAAGTGATCAATACTCTAGATGAAACATCGTTCACTAGAAACTTGACGTTACCTGGGAATAAATATAAACATTTATCTGTTTCCGTTGTGTTGACCTAGGAGGATACTCGGTATTACCTGGCAAAACATTAAAACAAATATAGGCTTAATTATATTATTGAGAAGGACGAAGGCAAGTAATTTGCTATTGCCCGGGAATAAATATAAACAGGTACCTGTTTCATTAGAATGTTGCTCTGAGATGAGAGAGGAGAGGCCAAGATATGCGGCATTGGCAGGGAATGCATTAAAACAAATACAGATTTAAAGAAATATTAGCTGCATTTGAAGCGTTAACATATATTTGAAATTAAGAATCACGTATATAAATGAATACGTTTGGAAGGCTAAAAACAACGCATTTTTTTATATAAACAAATTTATTTGTTTAATTCAGATATTTCGATGATAAACATCCTTGTTAATTGAAGTCTGTTTTTTTTTTGTTGTTGTTTTTTTCTTCTCTTTTTCCTGGTCTGCATGGTGTAATTCTGCGAGCGTGTTAGTCCGTAGATCTGATAACCATATGATTTTCAAGAAACTGTAATCAGCAGGGCGTCGCGTTAGCAAAAAGAAATATTACCTGCGTTTGAAGCGTTGCATACATTTGAAATTAAGAATTATGTATATAAATGAATACGTTTGGAAGACTAAAAATACAGATTTAGTTATATTATTGATACAGAGAGAGAGAGAGAGAGAGAGAGAGAGAGAGAGAGAGAGAGGGGGGGGATAAGAAACTCGTTGCTATGCGGGAATAAATACGAACAGATATCTGTTTTATTAGTGCTGCTGTGAAAGAGTGATACAAGATACTTAGCAATGCATGGGAATACATTAAAACGAATATAGTTTTTATTATTATTGTGCGGCCCACCTCACGGATAATAATGAACTCTCCCAATTACTATAAAGACCGGGCAAATATGTCTTTCGGCGTTAGCACACAAGTCAAGACTAACTGATAGTCGGACTGACGTATAACCACATTCTTTACTTTTGCTTTCGCTTTTCTGATCAATATATTTTGTTTCCGTTAAATACCGAGTTGCGTCATTCTTCCAGACCAGTCTACAACAATTATATAATAGAAGAAGAAGATAGATAGATAGATAGAGAGAGAGAGAGAGAGATAGAGAGAGAGAGATAGAGATAGAGAGAGGACTGAGTAAAGTGTAAGAAAAGAGGGAGTTGGGAAAGAGAAATACTAAGAGATGAATAGAAAGAGAAATTTTAAAAGAAAGATTTTACATACACTTTTAATCTCTTCTACCTTGTCGTTCATGTTGTACGGCATACTCACGTTAACACATCAGTTCCCGTTAGATTAACGAAGTTAAGCAACATTGAGCCTGGTCAGTACTAAAATGGGTGACCATTTAGGAATCCTAGGTGTTGTATGTCCTCTCTGCTTGTCTCGGCATTGTTTCCAGTCATCCTGGACTTTTTCTTGCCACTCGACTTAAGCAGTGTCGATTTAGGAGAGCTGTGGTTGAAGATTGTGCAACCCTTGCCTCACAATTACACATGCAACCACCCTTACAAGGGGTACACATTGTCTTTCAAGGCTGAACGGAGGCGTTATATTGTTGTTCATGATTTTGGGCAACGCCGAGTAGCTCTGCTAGTATCTAATAAAGGAATATAATAAGGTTTCCATATTCAATATTATAAGGCTATTGCAGATCGAAATACGGTTGCATTTCTTTATTATCAATACTAGCGGGATATAATGATAGTAATAATGATGAAACATATATTAATACTAGCGGGATATAATGATAGTAATAATGAGGAAACATATATTAATACTAGCGGGATATAATGATAGTAATAATGATGAAACATATATTAATACTAGTAGGATATAATGATAGTAATAATGATGAAACATATATAAATACTAGCAAGATATAATGATAGTAATAATGATGAAACATATATAAATACTAGCGGGATATAATGATAGTAATAATGATGAAACATATATAAATACTAGCGGGATATAATGATAGTAATAATGATGAAACATATATTAATACTAGCGGGATATAATGATAGTAATAATGATGAAACATATATAAATACTAGCGGGATATAATGATAGTAATAATAATGAAACATATATTAATACTAGCGGGATATAATGATAGTAATAATGATGAAACATATATTAATACTAGTAGGATATAATGATAGTAATAATGATGAAACATATATAAATACTAGCGGGATATAATGATAGTAATAATGATGAAACATATATAAATACTAGCGGGATATAATGATAGTAATAATGATGAAACATATATTAATACTAGCGGGATATAATGATAGTAATAGTGAGGAAACATATATTAATACTAGCGGGATATAATGATAGTAATAATGATGAAACATATATTAATACTAGCGGGATATAATGATAGAAATAATGATGAAACATATATTAATACTAGCAGGATATAATGATAGTAATAATGAGGAAACATATATAAATACTAGCGGGATATAATGATAGTAATAATGATGAAACATATATTAATACTAGCGGGATATAATGATAGTAATAATGATGAAACATATATAAATACTAGCGGGATATAATGATAGTAATAATGATGAAACATATATAAATACTAGCAAGATATAATGATAGTAATAATGATGAAACATATATAAATACTAGCGGGATATAATGATAGTAATAATGATGAAACATATATAAATACTAGCGGGATATAATGATAGTAATAATGATGAAACATATATTAATACTAGCGGGATATAATGATAGTAATAATGATGAAACATATATAAATACTAGCGGGATATAATGATAGTAATAATAATGAAACATATATTAATACTAGCGGGATATAATGATAGTAATAATGATGAAACATATATTAATACTAGTAGGATATAATGATAGTAATAATGATGAAACATATATTAATACTAGCGGGATATAATGATAGTAATAATGATGAAACATATATTAATACTAGCGGGATATAATGATAGTAATAATGATGAAACATATATAAATACTAGCGGGATATAATGATAGTAATAATGATGAAACATATATTAATACTAGCGGGATATAATGATAGTAATAATGATGAAACATATATAAATACTAGCAGGATATAATGATAGTAATAATGATGAAACATATATTAATACTAGCGGGATATAATGATAGTAATAATGATGAAACATATATAAATACTAGCGGGATATAATGATAATAATAATGATGAAACATATATTAATACTAGCAGGATATAATGATAGTAATAATGATGAAACATATATAAATACTAGCGGGATATAATGATAGTAATAATGATGAAACATATATAAATACTAGCAGGATATAATGATAGTAATAATGATGAAACATATATTAATACTAGTAGGATATAATGATAGTAATAATGATGAAACATATATAAATACTAGCGGGATATAATGATAGTAATAATAATGAAACATATATTAATACTAGCGGGATATAATGATAGTAATAATGATGAAACATATATAAATACTAGCGGGATATAATGATAGTAATAATAATGAAACATATATTAATACTAGCGGGATATAATGATAGTAATAATGATGAAACATATATTAATACTAGTAGGATATAATGATAGTAATAATGATGAAACATATATAAATACTAGCGGGATATAATAATAGTAATAATGATGAAACATATATTAATACTAGTAGGATATAATGATAGTAATAATGATGAAACATATATAAATACTAGCGGGATATAATGATAGTAATAATGATGAAACATATATAAATACTAGCGGGATATAATGATAGTAATAATGATGAAACATATATATATACTAGCAGGATATAATGATAGTAATAATGATGAAACATATATAAATACTAGCGGGATATAATGATAGTTATAATGATGAAACATATATAAATACTAGCGGGATATAATGATAGTAATAATGATGAAACATATATTAATACTAGCGGGATATAATGATAGTAATAATGATGAAACATATATAAATACTAGCGGGATATAATGATAGTAATAATGATGAAACATATATTAATACTAGCGGGATATAATGATAGTAATAATGATGAAACATATATACATACTAGCGGGATATAATGATAGTAATAATGAGGAAACATATATTAATACTAGCGGGATATAATGATAGTAATAATGATGAAACATATATAAATACTAGCGGGATATAATGATAGTAATAATGATGAAACATATATAAATACTAGCGGGATATAATGATAGTAATAATGATGAAACATATATAAATACTAGCGGGATATAATGATAGTAATAATGATGAAACATATATTAATACTAGCGGGATATAATGATAGTAATAATGATGAAACATATATAAATACTAGCGGGATATAATGATAGTAATAATAATGAAACATATATTAATACTAGCGGAATATAATGATAGTAATAATGATGAAACATATATTAATACTAGTAGGATATAATGATAGTAATAATGATGAAACATATATAAATACTAGCGGGATATAATGATAGTAATAATGATGAAACATATATAAATACTAGCGGGATATAATGATAGTAATAATGATGAAACATATATTAATACTAGCGGGATATAATGATAGTAATAATGATGAAACATATATAAATACTAGCGGGATATAATGATAGTAATAATGATGAAACATATATTAATACTAGCGGGATATAATGATAGTAATAATGATGAAACATATATAAATACTAGCGGGATATAATGATAGTAATAATGATGAAACATATATTAATACTAGCGGGATATAATGATAGAAATAATAATGAAACATATATTAATACTAGCAGGATATAATGATAGTAATAATGATGAAACATATATAAATACTAGCGGGATATAATGATAGTAATAATGATGAAACATATATAAATACTAGCGGGATATAATGATAGTAATAATGATGAAACATATATTAATACTAGCGGGATATAATGATAGTAATAATGAGGAAACATATATTAATACTAGCGGGATATAATGATAGTAATAATGATGAAACATATATTAATACTAGCGGGATATAATGATAGAAATAATGATGAAACATATATTAATACTAGCGGGATATAATGATAGTAATAATGAGGAAACATATATTAATACTAGCGGGATATAATGATAGTAATAATGATGAAACATATATTAATACTAGTAGGATATAATGATAGTAATAATGATGAAACATATATAAATACTAGCAAGATATAATGATAGTAATAATGATGAAACATATATAAATACTAGCGGGATATAATGATAGTAATAATGATGAAACATATATAAATACTAGCGGGATATAATGATAGTAATAATGATGAAACATATATTAATACTAGCGGGATATAATGATAGTAATAATGATGAAACATATATAAATACTAGCGGGATATAATGATAGTAATAATAATGAAACATATATTAATACTAGCGGGATATAATGATAGTAATAATGATGAAACATATATTAATACTAGTAGGATATAATGATAGTAATAATGATGAAACATATATAAATACTAGCGGGATATAATGATAGTAATAATGATGAAACATATATAAATACTAGCGGGATATAATGATAGTAATAATGATGAAACATATATTAATACTAGCGGGATATAATGATAGTAATAGTGAGGAAACATATATTAATACTAGCGGGATATAATGATAGTAATAATGATGAAACATATATTAATACTAGCGGGATATAATGATAGAAATAATGATGAAACATATATTAATACTAGCAGGATATAATGATAGTAATAATGATGAAACATATATAAATACTAGCAGGATATAATGATAGTAATAATGATGAAACATATATAAATACTAGCGGGATATAATGATAGTAATAATGATGAAACATATATTAATACTAGCGGGATATAATGATAGTAATAATAATGAAACATATATTAATACTAGCGGGATATAATGATAGTAATAATGATGAAACATATATTAATACTAGTAGGATATAATGATAGTAATAATAATGAAACATATATTAATACTAGCGGGATATAATGATAGAAATAATGATGAAACATATATTAATACTAGCGGGATATAATGATAGTAATAATGATCAAACATATATTAATACTAGTAGGATATAATGATAGTAATAATGATGAAACATATATAAATACTAGCAGGATATAATGATAGTAATAATGATGAAACATATATAAATACTAGCAGGATATAATGATAGTAATAATGATTAAACATATATTAATACTAGCAGGATATAATGATAGTAATAATGATGAAACATATATAAATACTAGCAGGATATAATGATAGTAATAATGATGAAACATATATAAATACTAGCGGGATATAATGATAGTAATAATGATGAAACATATATAAATACTAGCGGGATATAATGATAGTAATAATAATGAAACATATATTAATACTAGCAGGATATAATGATAGAAATAATGATGAAACATATATTAATACTAGCAGGATATAATGATAGTAATAATGATGAAACATATATTAATACTAGCGGGATATAATGATAGTAATAATGATGAAACATATATTAATACTAGCAGGATATAATGATAGTAATAATGATGAAACATATATTAATACTAGCGGGATATAATGATAGTAATAATGATGAAACATATATTAATACTAGCAGGATATAATGATAGTAATAATGATGAAACATATATTAATACTAGCGGGATATAATGATAGAAATAATGATGAAACATATATAAATACTAGCGGGATATAATGATAGTAATAATCATGAAACATATATTAATACTAGCAGGATATAATGATAGTAATAATGATGAAACATATATTAATACTAGCGGGATATAATGATAGTAATAATAATGAAACATATATAAATACTAGCGGGATATAATGATAGTAATAATCATGAAACATATATTAATACTAGCGGGATATAATGATAGTAATAATGATGAAACATATATTAATACTAGTAGGATATAATGATAGTAATAATAATGAAACATATATTAATACTAGCGGGATATAATGATAGAAATAATGATGAAACATATATAAATACTAGCGGGATATAATGATAGTAATAATGATGAAACATATATTAATACTAGCAGGATATAATGATAGTAATAATGATGAAACATATATTAATACTAGCGGGATATAATGATAGTAATAATAATGAAACATATATAAATACTAGCGGGATATAATGATAGTAATAATCATGAAACATATATTAATACTAGCGGGATATAATGATAGTAATAATGATGAAACATATATTAATACTAGTAGGATATAATGATAGTAATAATAATGAAACATATATTAATACTAGCGGGATATAATGATAGAAATAATGATGAAACATATATTAATACTAGCAGGATATAATGATAGTAATAATGATGAAACATATATTAATACTAGCGGGATATAATGATAGAAATAATGATGAAACATATATTAATACTAGCGGGATATAATGATAGTAATAATAATGAAACATATATTAATACTAGCGGGATATAATGATAGAAATAATGATGAAACATATATTAATACTAGTAGGATATAATGATAGTAATAATAACGAAACATATATTAATACTAGCGGGATATAATGATAGAAATAATGATGAAACATATATTAATACTAGCAGGATATAATGATAGTAATAATGATGAAACATATATTAATACTAGCGGGATATAATGATAGTAATAATGATGAAACATATATTAATACTAGCGTGATATAATGATAGAAATAATGATGAAACATATATTAATACTAGCGGGATATAATGATAGTAATAATGATGAAACATATATTAATACTAGCAGGATATAATGATAGTAATAATGATGAAACATATATTAATACTAGCGGGATATAATGATAGAAATAATGATGAAACATATATTAATACTAGCGGGATATAATGATAGAAATAATGATGAAACATATATTAATACTAGCGGGATATAATGATAGTAATAATGATGAAACATATATTAATACTAGCGGGATATAATGATAGAAATAATGATGAAACATATATTAATACTAGCGGGATATAATGATAGTAATAATGATGAAACATATATTAATACTAGCAGGATATAATGATAGTAATAATGATGAAACATATATTAATACTAGCGGGATATAATGATAGAAATAATGATGAAACATATATTAATACTAGCGGGATATAATGATAGTAATAATGATGAAACATATATTAATACTAGCGGGATATAATGATAGTAATAATGATCAAACATATATAAATACTAGCGGGATATAATGATAGTAATAATGATGAAACATATATTAATACTAGCGGGATATAATGATAGTAATAATGATGAAACATATATTAATACTAGCAGGATATAATGATAGTAATAATGATAAAACATATACTAATACTAGCGGGATATAAAGATAGTAATAATGATGAAACAGAGTTAACATACTTTGTGTTTCATTTAGAAAAAATAAATGCCAACTTCTGAACCACTCTGTAAAAAAAAATGACTATTGTCTTTTTTCTTTCTTTTTTTGCAAGCAATTAATTATACAATTGCATAACAATGAGTTATTTCGTTGGCAAATCCAATTAAGAAACTCTGCATTGCACGCTTGTATCACATGTCATTGGTTCTGTTTACATGCAAAAAATATACAACTATGAAGGACCATTTTTTTTAGTTGCCATACGCATGCTGATTTTTTTTAATAGGTTATACACATATTTTTCATTTAATCATGCAGGTCATTATAACCTGGATAATTCTGAGTCACCTTGCTACATGTGTGAAATTGGCACATTTTTTTTCTGAATGTAGAAAAAATGTCACTCATAAAACGCAGAACAACTCTTAGAATATTGAGTTATGATCAAAATTAAAAATTTTATTTTGAGTTACTGTTTAATATGAAACCATATTTCGAGTTACGATTTAATATGAAACCATATTTTGAGATACGATTTAATACGAAACCATATTTTGAGTTAAGATTTAATATGAAATCATATTTCGAGTTACGGTTTAATATTTGTCGGGGGTGTTCACGTCGAGGGGGTACAAGTGCTTATAGTTGCGTTTATTAACGGTTGTTTGTAGTCGTAACTAGTAAAAGCTCTCCCACACTGCTATATTCGTCCGTAATTAAGGCTTACACCAGTCATTCATATTCTTGTTTAGAGTAAAGCAAATATATTCATATCTATTACATCCGTTACATGTTTGGATCAAGAGTTTATGCGTTCTAGTTGAATTTCACTCTCATGTTTGA
>NC_136502.1:19056174-19063674 GCF_053919585.1 Euprymna scolopes
GAAAACACCTTGCAGCACGTCTAAAGTTTGCTAGGACCCATGTGAATTCTCCAGAGTCCGTTTTCTCAAGTATTTTGTGGACTGACGAAACAAAAATTGAAGTGTTTGGCCATATGGATGCTTCTTACGTTTGGAGGAAGAAAGGAGAAGCTTACAACCCAAAGAACACCATACCCACGGTGAAAAATGGTGGTGGTAGCCTAATGTTTTGGGGCTTCTTTTCGGCTAGTGGTCCAGGTAGTTTGGTCAAGATAGATGGAACCATGAAGAAGGAGCAATATTTGGAGATACTCCAGAAAAACATTAGACAGGATGCGGAGAAGCTCCATTTAGGACCAAACTGGGTCCTTCAACAGGATAATGATCCAAAACATACTGCCAAAATAGTTAAGAAATGGTTTGAGGATAATCAAATTAATGTTTTCGAATGGCCTAGCCAGAGTCCTGACCTGAACCCTATCGAAAATCTCTGGCACATATTGAAAACTGAGGTTAAAAAGCGGAAACCTAGAAATTTGAGGGATTTGGAGAACTACTGCATGGAAGAATGGTCAAAAATCAGTGTTGATGCTTGTAAAAACCTTGTTGATAAATATCCAAAACGGTTACAGGCAGTTATTAAGAATAAAGGGCATGCTATTGACTATTAGTAAGAGAGGTATGAATAATTTTGAACTAGTGCCATTATTGTTTTTCTTTGTATAATGTTTCAAACTTGCATAATTTATTTATTTGTTGAGTTTAAATTAAATGCTTATGCTTGATTTATTGTTTGAAATCCCTTTAATATTGTCTACCTTCTGGTTTGAGCAATATTCTTATAGAAATCTCAAAGATCTAAGGGGTATGAATAATATCGGGCACAAGTGTATATATATATATATATATGAGGAAGAGGTTGTTTGCTTGAAGCATTGCTGGTAAACAAATACATGAAAGATTAAAGGAGCCAACAGCAATGCAGGCATATATCTATATATCTATAAAAGTGAAAATATCTGTGTGTGTCCGTCTGTCTGTGTGTGTACACTTCCCTACCAAATAACTCTGTCGATTTTCGGTCTACAATCTCGAGATTTGACATAAGAAGTATTGAGATTTGAAAAATCTTTCTAATCGGTTTTCGGACAGAAATTAACTGTTAAGGGGTCAAAGTTCAACGAATTGACATTCGAAAATTCTACCAAACTCTTCAGCCAATTTTGGGTCTAAACACTTGAAATTTTACATGTAGGTTACTTGGACATGGATCTAACTTTATAATTTGATTTGAACCCAAAACAAATGCTAAGGGGTCATAATTGGGGTCAAAGTTAAAAAAAAAATTACCTCTGCAGTCTCTACCAAATTACTCAGCCAATTTTTGATCTAAACATAAAGTGTATTCAGGCATAGAATAAGCGTTTTAATCATTTTGTTGCTGAAAATTTGGCTTTTACCTCTGCGGTCTCTAGCAAACTATTAAGCCAATTTTGGATCTAAATATTTGAAATTTTACATAAAGGATATTCAGACATGCAGCAAGCTTTTAAATCAGTTTTTAAGCGAAAATTTGGCTGGCAAGTGGTCAAAGTTGACCATTGGAGACTCTACCAAATTCCCCCGCCAATCTTGGGTGAAAACACTTGAAATTTTAGATGTAGATTACTTGGACATGGGTCAAACATTTTAATTATATATATATATATATATATATATATATATATATATATATATATATATATATATATATATATATATATATCAGGTCCTTGCTAATGAAGCCAGACATGCCTTGTGCTGCCGGGGTTCGAATCTCTCGACTGGTGTTAATCGTGACACCCTGCATTGATAATTCCCGAAAGGATGAAACACTAGTGTATGTAGGTATTTAAAAATTATTATAGTAAAAAATAATGTTAGTCCCTTTAACAAACTTGTTTCTTATCGTTGAACACTTTCAGTTATAATAAAGTCGGTCAACTTAGCTCATATACGCAGATCGTCATATAATGATTAGATCACTCTGATTGACGTTAAAAGCATTTAATAAGAATAAATGTTTAAATTTTAACTGTATCTCTCGCGGTTGACGGTAGCTGAATGGTTCGGGTCCTTGCTAATGGAGCTATATATATATATATATATATATATATATATATATATATATATATATATATATATATATATATATATATATATATATATATACAAGCGTTTTATTTTTTATTACCGTTTTTTTCTGTTTAGTTACATTATTGTTTCAGCTACTCGACCGTTTTTGGCCGTCTTGTAGCCTCCTCAGACTTTACAGAAATGTTCGTTTATGGAAGAATGAAAGAACGATGTCAGGGTAGGGGTGCGAGAAGAGCGGAGAAAGGAAAAGGGGAAAGGGAGAAAGATGAGAAGGGGGTGTTTGGTAGGTCGGCAGTGATTTTTTTTTCCAGTGCTACATTGATTTCTTTCGTTTAATTGCATACTGTTGAATACGTAGGTTAAGAAAATAAATAAAAGAAGCAGGAAATTTTTAGAAGTTTCATTCAGGGTTTGACAACGGAGTTAAGGAATGCTGTTAGTTCGGTGTCGAACAGAATTAGGGGAGAATCCCTGCTTAAAAACATAAAACCATTAGAGAGGAGAGAAAATGGCGGATACAAAAGATGGAGAGACGAGATATTTTAGGGTGGTAGGAGCCCGGGATGAAGAGAAATGTCAAGCAGCTCTTCTAACAACAAGGGTCTTGGTTGGACAATACATTAGTACCCTGGTAGTTAGCATATAACATGGGAAGGGTTGAAGAGTTCCTTAGAATAATACTATGGAATTGTCACAAACCCCAACGCGCATATAGTTGAGTTAGCTAATGTAAGACAGGGTAGCTCGGAGGGTATCCAAGACTACATGCAGAGGATATTAAAGCTAATAGAAGGAGCCTATAGTGGGATAGATTAAAAAAAATGAGATAGTTACCAAACAGGTAGTAGGGTTTTTTTTTTTATAGAAGGCCTCCGAGACCGAGATGTAAAGATGGCAGTAATGAGGCACGAACCGAGGGATCTTTAGGCGGCTTATCAAAAAGCCGTAACAGAAGCACAATGAAAGATCCGGCTTGATGCAAGCCATGAATATGAAGACGAACCCATGGAGATTTGTCACACTAGACGGTGAATTCAAGTTAACGCCATGGGTCCAGCTAGATTCCGAAAACACGATGATAAATGAAAAAACGGGAATTAAGTAAGAAATAGGGGCCCAGCATATATATATATATATATATATATATATATATATATATATATATATATATATATATATATATATATATATATATATAATGAACTCATTTTTCCCCTTCAACGTCGACCTTAATAGGATCATGACATTGCATACAAATGTAATGCGTACAAACTGTAGCACATTATCTGAGGTTTGCTATAGGCCTATTATCTCTACAGTTCCTCGACAATGGTACATTCCTATATTTTTTCCGGTGACAGTCCACTGCCAAAATCGCTTAGATTTAATGGAAGTTGCAATATCTTTTCTCTCTATTAGATTCCTTCTTTCCCCTCTCCCCATTTACACCGCAGAGGATGCGTTCACAAGAAACATTACGAGGAAACACACCGGTTTGGATCGTACAAGGTTGCTTATGCCGTTTTTATTTTTTTTAATTATCTTTTTCCCCTGATTTATGCTATTTGTTTTTTTCCATAATAAAATAGAAAAAAAAAAGAAAATGCGATTGCTATTATTGTTTTCGTTTTTCTTTTTTTTTTCGTTAGTGTAAGACGCAATCTGCGAGACTAACCGGATTTTACTTCCAGTTTTAACGACTCTAACCGTGAAATCTAACTATGACCTTTATTTATTAGTACTTTCAACTCAACATTTATTTTTACACAAAGATTACAACGCAATGATATCGTGATTTCACTTTCATTACACTTAAATTAAAGTTAAAACAAAAACATTCATTTAGAATTCGAGTGTGACTACTGAAACTAAACCTAAACAAACTTCACTGCGGAATTGATATTTGACCTAATTCACTTTTTAGTTAATTCATCACGTTTTTATTTTATTTTTTTGCGCTTTCGCCTCAATGATTCGAGTTCGACCCCCCCCCTCTTCAAACTTTTTTGGGATTTTTCAAACACACGGGCACCGCCGGATCGTTCGTATTGCATCACGTTCATTTTTTTAATCGTTTTTTTTTTACACAATTTTTAAAAAATAGTTTTAACATTGTTTGTTTTTATCATATTTAAACAGGGTTATGACTTCGCTTTGTTTTCATTTTACGACCCCTCAACTACATATGCCTCTAAAAACCCGGGCAACGCCGGGTACCCCCCGCTAGTATATATATATATATATATATATATATATATATATATATATATATATATATATATATATATATTCATTAGTTTGGGATTCAGTTTTGATTCAAGCTGATCACCCCAAGTCATATAGATACATTTTTTTTATTTTTGGAAATCGTAACTTTATAATATATAAAAATCGATAAACATTAACTCTGTAATAATATATACAAAATCTGCAAGAATTAAAATATCATATATAAGCATACTTTATAACCGGGCTTTGCGGGCGTTCATGTTAGCTTAGATAAATACTTTTGCAGTTTTAACAAAAAAGCTATAATAATATCATATATATATATATATATGCTCCTTATCTTATATTTATCCTATAAATAATGCTCCCTATATATATATATATATATATATATATATATATATATATATATATATATATATATATATATATATATATAATGTTCCCTGTCTTGCGCATCTTGGGAAGTGATATACAAATTGCTATTAGCATATTAAGCAACGTTCTTTGTGTAAATAAATCGAGCGAAGGCATTTGGGCGATGTCAAAACATCGTTAATTCATTACCCACGCAGCATCAGCAACGTAATGATGAGAAGGCTTGACTGTCATTTGGGCGGTCAGGTTTCGATTCTGGCTTGAGGCAGTTGCCTGTCTAGCCGCACTGATGAGCTGTGAAACAGCGAAACAGTACTGTATGTTGATGACTATATATATATATATATATATATATATATATATATATATGAGACAATAAGAGTGGAAAATGAAGTCATAAAACTATATATTGGTAAATATGTAATGGTTTATTTATTTAACAAGGGTATACATACATTTAGTTGAGGAATAGAAGGGACTCTTTATAGCAAGGTATTTCGAAGCCTAATGCTTCTCATCAGAAGAGTAGAGAAGGTGCACCATTCTATATTTACCAATGTATAGGTTTGTGGCTTCATTTTCTACTTATTGTCTCCTGTATAAGCTCCAATGAAATTTGTTGAGCTTCATATTATCCCAATCTGTCTCTTCTTATAGAATTGAATTTACTCTCTTCTTCTAACTCACTAAACTATATATATATATATATATATATATATATATATATATATATATATATATATATATATATGTGTGTATGTGTGTGTGTGTGCGTGTATATATATATATATATATATATATATATATATATATATATATATATATATAGTAATTTATAAAATATATATGGCGATTAAGCTACACTGAATATTCGGCGTTTCATCCAATCTAGGATTCCTCAGGCTTATGCAAGAATTCTGTGGTTGTTTATCGTTTTTATATGGTCCTCTTCTATTCTATTGAGGATTTAGTTAAACCCCGATACTATGATCACAAAAGTACATTCAACAATAAAAAACACCATACAAAACAAAACTAGCGAATAAATACTGGGAACTCAAAGAAAGCGGACATTCGCCGGTAGTCGAATGGAAAATAATAAGACAAGCTACCACGTGTAGGCATTTAGACGACCCATGTAGATTATGCCTTCATGAAAAATTTGCTATCCTGTACTTTAAAGAACCCCAAAATCTATTAAACTGTAGAAGAGAAATAGCAAATAACTGTGTTCACAAAATAAAATTTACTCTAGGATAGCGATACAAAATAGTTTTAAAACTAACAAAAACAATAGAACGTAAACAAATAAATAAATTAAATAAACATGAATATACATAAACGATTACACATATATGTATGTATATATGTATGTATACATATGTGCATGTATGTATGTACACATATGTATATTTATATATAAACTAACAAAAAAAAATCTCTGCCTTAAACCACTAACCTAGTTCTAAAACAGATCCTTTGTTCGATAAAATGCATGCCCATTGGCTGATAGGAAGGGGCGCGGTGGATACTAGAAAGCTGATTTGCTAACTAAATCCTCAATAGAAGAGGACCATATAAAAACGATAAACAACCACAGAATTCGCGCATAAGCCTGAGGAATCCTAGAGTGGATGAAACGCCGAATATTCAGTGTAGCTTAATCGCCATATATATTTTATAAATTACTAACTAGCTCTACCTACGTATTAAGCACTTTTGAAGTAAATACTTAAAGGTTACGCATAAATCTATACTTTCGTATATTAATTTTATGTGAGTAAATGAAGTAGTTATATATATATATATATATATATATATATATATATATATATATATATATATATATATGTTTATACGTGTTTTCGTGTGTTCCCATATTGCTTGTTTAACTGGTTGTTATAGCAACTGAGATGGACTAATTTCTTTGTTATTTAGAGATATAGAAAATACGCAATACAAGTATATCAATACTTACGGATGCTGCTATATAGATTAAAGCTTATTAACAATATCGATATATTTGATGTCGTTAACAAAATCTATTCAGATATAAGTATTAATAAAAGCAGATTCATATGAATAGATGTGGAATGACACTCTACAGAGTGCATACCTCCACCAAAGTTCAACACTAACCATTACTAACTTAAACAAATTTAAAAAACGAAAAGAAAAAAATTGACTAATTAAGATAAAATAAATATTTTTTATAATTTTGTAATTAATACCTTAAAAATTTGAGTCATGGTTATGTACCATATTTGAATCGTGTTGAATCCATAACACCACTTTCATTATCGATTTGGCCAACATTCAATAAAATGATAAACAATAAGCTGATTCGTACTAAAATAAGCTCAAATTAGTTAAATAATGCAGGCAGTTTCAAACCGTGATCGAACCAACCATTAAAGCTGAACCGCCGAAAAAAAAAAAATTATCTCTGCTCTTTTAAAAATTCTATGGCAACACTTCAAACGATGTAAACGACTAAGTTTTCTCTGATTCTCTCTCTACTGACCTTGATAACATGGTACAATGGGGAAAGAAGTGGCTGGTTAATTTTAATGCATCTAAAACCAAGCTTGTATTTTTACATTATCAACGCTCTGATCTCCGTCTGGCATCAACTGAAATGAATAGCTCTCGTCGTGGGGAGTCTCCATGTTTACAAAAGCTTCTAGGTCTGACCTTTACTCCTGATCTGAGATGAAACATGTACATCAAATCTGAAGCCAAGGCTGCTGGTAAAATGGTGGGATTGTTCTACCACTC
>NC_136502.1:19066174-19071174 GCF_053919585.1 Euprymna scolopes
ACAAAACGAATACATATTTTGGGATCAACACTTTTACCTGGATCAACATCAGATTTGAATTTATTCTTCTATATCACTTTTCTACCAAATTGTAAAATTCAGTTAAAACATTTTTACATAATCATGCTGCCAAACAAATACATATAGACTAAAAGTAGTAGTATTAGTGGTAATAATTACCACAAACGCAAAAACAACTACAACAGCAACAGCCGCCATTATGAGTCTGAATTATTTACTTGTTTTGTAAACTTGAAACTGATTGGAGCACACACAATTTCGATTCAAATTTAACCAATCAGAAATAATCTCTTCTGCAAGCAGAGCACTGGTTCCCTGTGGTTATTTAAGGGAGTGTACTGGCCTTTTCGCCCTCTGCAGACAGGAGATGGTTCAGCTGAATAATGAACCAACATTGTTCAGTTCAACTAACAAAATCCTCTTTTAGCACACAAGTGAAAAACGCCTTGAGTTATTGACATTGATATAATGACTTCACTATAAAAAATGGCGACCTATCAACATTTTGATACACAGACAAACTTCCAAATAACAATAGGAACTATGCCAGTCTAACTCTTATCCTTATTTGCATGTACAGACGTTGGAATAAAATAAAATGCGCATTACAGACTATTTTCATTTACAGACTTTTCTTTCTCCAACTTTGGAATACTTTTTTTTTTTTTGTGGACATTCAGTACTATTTTCTTGATTACTTATAATAACCGCTTTTTTACTAACACTTGTTCGTTTACATGTGTAACAAAGACTAAGTCGCATTCTAACATTTTATATTATCTTCTACAGTGGCACAGTGGTTAACACGATGTATTTGGCATGTCATGTTCAAGTTCTGTTAGGATTATTGCATTATATTCAAGAAAACTCTTAAGAAAAGTATGAAATCAGCTGTTCCCTTCCTCCAAGCTATGGATGAAATAGGAAAACTATGAGACTTCACCTATAACCAAGTAAGTCCCTGATCCGTGGTACACTGTGCACATACACAAGAATTACTTGGCTGATGGAGAGGAGAGAGAATAAATACTGCTCTCTACCCTGCCTTGCTCACTATGTGGAAAGTCCAAATGCAATCTGTTCAACATCTTTGACTTTTGCATTTGATTAGACCTTTGTGCACATGTGATACCCTCCACTTCTGGAAGATAATTAAAATTAATTGAAAACGCATAAAATAAAAAAGCCCCAGACAAAGGTTTATTTACCTAACACTGACTTCCAACAATAAATGTTTAAGAAGGAATGTTAAACAGATCTATTAGACACAGAATGTCTATAATATTCAACAAAACATGTTTACAAGAATGATTGCTGCCTTATGACAGAACACAATATTTTATATTATTGTAAAACAATTATAACATAAAAATATCAATGATATAAGAAAAGACAGAATTTTGGTCATTAGAATAATCATTACACACACACACACACACACACACACACACACACATATATATATATATATATATATATATATATATATATATATATATATATATATATATATATATATAGTCATCCATATACAGTACTGTTTTGCAGTTCATCAGTGCGGCTAGACAAGCAACTACCTCAAACGAGGTTTGAAACAGTTACGCTATCTGGCCAAATGCTAAGCTGAATTTGTTTTACACAAAGAGCTTTGCTTAATATGCTAATGGAAGTTTGTTTATCACTTCCCAATATGCTTAACCCAAATTTAGGTATGTGTGTATGTCTATGTACAGGATTCACTCCTAAACTAATTAACCGATCATTATGAATTTTAAGAGGGAGCTGCTAGGTGCAAAGTGTCGTAGTGTAGGTTATATTTAGTTTCATGCAAAGGATGCAATAAAGGTGGTAAAAATATTTGTGAAAATTCAGATACCACAGTATTTTGCGAAATTTGAACGATAATTATTCGATAGCAATTAATAAATATTGCCACTTTTTTTTCTTTCAAATATTTCAGGGAGATAATATGGACACAAACTCCTATTTGAAAATCAACATATTTTAGATTTACATTAATTTTGATCCATAGTTATTAAGCATGATTTCTCACTTGACTTTTAATTTGTTCTTTACTTTTAAACATTTTCGAGAATCAAAGTCATAGAATCGATTTTGACCCAAATCATAGCATCGTTTTTGATCAAAATTGAAATAAGGATTCCAGACATGAGGTTTGATATCATTACATCCATGATTTTAACCTTGGAAAAAGGACATAAAAATGCGCCAACATTATTATGTTCGGGGGCTTTTATCCGTCCTAAGACATGTAGTCTTCAAGTATATTATATGAGTTGAGCCCTCTGGTAAGTAAATAAACAGTTTCCAGTTAAGCTTGACTATTTGTAACTGAATCAAATGCTCTCGGCATTCGGTAATGCGTATAAACGTAAACATGTATGAAACATTAAAATTTCTTTTATTTTACCAGTAAAGTAGATAATAGTGTTGTGTAATATATTCAAGTGGGTGAATTAACTAGTATTATTTGGTATAAATGAACAGGTACACTCGAAAGCAAAAGGCGTGTTTGACAGTTCAAAATTTCAAATGAGCAATCAAAAATATAGGGAAGGAGAGTATGAGAAGTTGTCTGTGGATAATATATATTTTAAAAATAAATATTAACAATTACTTTTATACCTACAGACAATAGAGTTTCATGCTTACGCAATCATCAATGTAGGAAGTGATAATTACTGCTGGTCGGGAGATTCTAACCTACTCACAAAGCCAAACTTGAATTTATCTATATACCCTTAAAGTTAAGTGTTTTTTTTCGTTCTGATATTGATATTAAACTCCACTTTTTTTATTTAAAAATTATCAAAATGAACTTCTTAATATACTAAGTCATGGATATGCGAGCGACTTCATGAAGGTTAACTAATTTGCATATTTCTTTGAAAACAAGCGTTCATTAATTATTCATTTTTATGGTTTCATAGATGATTGGTTTGGTTTTACTATTACACTAAATTATTTTTATGTATATTATTTGCTACATCGTGCATAATTGTGTAGAATTTAGGATGAAAACGTTCTAGCACACGGACATATATATATATATATATATATATATATATATATATATATATATATATATATATATTGGACTATTCACGTCTGTTTAAAGAGACCTTCTCTCTGTAAGCAGAGGAATTGTCTTTTAGGTCTGGATGTGATTAGTCCCTAAGGCATTTCCTCTCCATTGTACAATTATCATAATGATAGATTTATTTTAGACGTTCCTCCATTTTTTTTCTCTTCATTCCGATAATATGATTTTATTTTAGTCGTTCCCCCCCCCCGTTTAAATTCGTTTCCCTATACAAAACGAAAACCCTCGCTTCGGCTTTGAAAAGTGAGGGCGAAACCTGGTCTGCATGAATTAAAATATCATATTTAAGCGTATTTTACAACCGGTCAATATAAATTAAAAGATGAAAGATAAAAGTTACATAGAACTTTATTGTATGATCAGATCAATAAGAACGAAAATGAGAAGAGAGTAGGAAAGGACCTCTTTAGGCCATGGCATTTCGAAGCTAAATGTTTCTCATCAGAAGAGGGAAAAAAGCCCTGCATTATATTGGAATATCTCTCCACAGACTTTTTGCTGTGTTCATTTTTCAATATAAATTCCATGTTTTGAACTTAGCATTGAGTCAATATAAATGTAATTTACCAAGCTTCCTTTAAGGAATTTAAAGGAATTCTTTGGAGTTTAACATTTTTCTTTCGGCTAAATATAATATTTTAAGTTTCTCTATTGTGTAATTTTCTTAGAAAATGTACTGCATCTTTACAAACCTTGTTGGACATATGAAGCTTTTTGATCCATTACTAACATATGAAATTCTCTTACATCTAGGGATTTCTTCTGTATAGGGGTGAGATTTAGCTGCTTGTCAGGTTTGTTGGGGGTATTTACAACGAGGTGATGTATGATACCGGATAGAATGACAATTGTACCGAAAGAAATCTCCATATATATATATATATATATATATATATATATATATATATATATATATATATAAAATAAAGAATCAATTTCTTGGAGTCAAAACAGATTTGATCCAAGATCGCAGGTCTTGCATACACAAAGGGCTTGATATCCTTCCAGAAAGAGCTTTACGGCGATACAAAATTAATAATGACTTAACACTGCAATTTCACTATAAAACTGAAGTAATGCATTAAGATAAGCCCTTTTTCAATAATCACTAACAGGGTGACCTGAAGTTGCCCGGGATTGAATGATGATCAAAGAATTTTTCACATTCCCATATTTTTATTGTCATTGAAATCGGTGAAATCGACCATTTTGCAATCAAATTGATTGATTACCTGCTCTAGTTGGGGACCCATCACAGTGCACTGAGAAAACGTCACATATGGTGACTTAATCCACAATACATTATAGTCGACATTGCACTGTAGAAAAACTAACAGCTGATTTTATAAAATTATTTTTTATATATCTAATGGCTTGAATTAAAGTTTAAAACGCAAAAGTCAAGTATAATGGTTCATTTGTGCTCTAAACAGAAACATTCATTTCAAACGCGCCATTGTCATATCAAAGAACCTACCGTTGATTTCATATGCTGGGTCTTTTTGCTTGTGTTGTAATACAACTTCTCAAATGCACGTGATATTAGGCTGTATAAGGTATTAACTTTGGTCAAAATCGCCTGTTCTTTCTTTTGTTTGATGCTTTTGATTATCGATTATCGATACTTATTGGAAATAATCCGATAGAAAACCTATCTAAGAACATTTCCAGATACATAAAATACGTTTGTGTGAAATTTCATAAAAATCTACTCAGCCGTTTAGGAGTTCATTGAGAACTCTCTCTCTCTCTCTCTCACGCGCGCACGCACACACACACACGCACACACGCACACACGCACACACACACACACACACACACACACACACACACACACACAAAGTTCCTTTTATAT
>NC_136502.1:19076174-19133674 GCF_053919585.1 Euprymna scolopes
ATGAAAACATGACATACCAACAAAAATCCTTTTTCAAATTTAATAATGACATACCACCGAAAGTGCTATTACAACCGTAAGCATGTCCGATCCGTAAAAATGCTATTTCAAACTTAAACATGACAAAAAAACGAAAAGTATATTTCTAAACCGACCAACGAAAGTGTTATAACGAAAGTGTCATATATAACAGAAAATGTTATTTCAAAATTAAGGATGACATACCAACCAATAAAGCCTCTTAAACGTGACAGACTTACAAATTGATAATCTGACGGACAAATCCTTTCATAAAAATGTGAGGATGCATCTATGAAATGTCTGTTTCTCAAGATTCCAATTATTTTTCTATAAACAAAGATGTTAACAATTTAATAAGAAATAAAACAATTGTGCTCCAATTGCTATGTAGGGAAAGGGTGGTAGGAATGTTCACAGAAAAGGATACAACAGACGTTCAAATTAACCGTGAATTATTGCATTGTTGCTGCATTTATTACCTAACTTGATAGTCCTATTCCGAGGTTCAGGGATTCTGATTAAGAAAAGCAGCATCCTTTGTTAATTGGCGAGATTGTAGACTAAAATAAGATCACCACGTGATCATCGGTGCTAAAGGAAGAAAAGATTAAACTATTTGAGTTGGTTTTCATATCCGATAGACTCTGCAATATTCCAGTATCCAGTCTTAGAACTCTCTCCAGATGCTGGATATCTGGTATTACATATGGGGAAGAGGTCTGGGTGGTCAGACGAGGAAGACATGAAGAGGGAGAAATATTTCAGGAGTTTGCAGAAAGAACGTCGTATTAGAAATAGAATGCTTCTTGCTTTTTTAGCAATGTTTAGATGTCTTGAAGTCGACATTTTCTTGAGCAGAGCAATGTCATCACCGAAATTAATGAAATCATCTTTACTCCAACAATGCATTTTCTTTTCATAAAAAATTCAGTATTTGTTGATTGATAAAGTAAACAGTTGCTATCAGAGTGAATACTTTTTCCATATGGCAAGTGGTGTATAAAGGTGTATAGAGGTCAGGGTGATGTTTGGGACCAATTCCTTGATTATATGCTCCAAGGATTCCAGTCCTAATACTGAGAAATATGATGAATTATTATTATTATTATTATTATTATTATTATTATTAATAATAATAATAATAATAATAATAATAATAATAATAATAATAAAAAAAAAAAAAAATGAAGATGGTTTGAATATGAATGGATGCTCCCCACTTCCCAATTTGGTTTTATGCTCTGTCACTAAATTCCGTACTCACACTCGATTCATTAAATCATTTTCTCGTTATTTTTATTGACTTATTATGATCGAATATCGATATTTTACCAATATTTTCCTTTCATCATTAGAAAATTCAACAAAATTAACTTCATAAATCGATATGATTATCCAATTTCTAATAAAAAATGGTGAAAGGTTGAAAATAAAAATATTCTAAAACTGACCTTTTGGGGGCGCTTTTTAAATAAATGCAAATGATTTTAGTAATTTATATGTTTATCTTATTTCTATAATAAACGATAAGACAATTTCATGTTTGTACGTTATCACCCTTCACCTCAGTTTTTAAACATCAAATTGACCAATCACTAAAGATGCAAAAAAAGTATTCTTTTAAATTTCATCTGATGAAGCTGTGTTGTGTCGAGTGTGAAACATTTTGACTTCGGATTAGGATCAAAATGAAGTATCTTTTCTGTCCAAAGACGACTGTGGGATTTTCCTTCGTGCCAGGCATCCATAGAATGGAAGTATGTCACAAACTCCTAAAAGTGATAAGCAGATATGTTCTGGAACTACATTAACCAGGATAAATATAAATGTATTTTTTTTACATGGGAGTCACTACTTAACAAGGCTCGAAGGCCACTCAAGGATAAGGGTTAATGAGTGTACAGTAGTCATTGGGATAACAGCGTATTAATAGTAATGGTAGAAATGGATTATTTAGGAGGGCGGCTCAACAAGAACTTGTTTACATTGAACTTTAAGACGACCATATTATAGTCAGCTAGAAAGCAGGCTAGTGGAACAGAGTTTCACAGGCGGACAGTTTTAGGAAAGAAACTTTGTTCATGGAATTTGCGTTTAGATTTAGGCATAGATAGAAAATGGGGAAAACTGTTGATGATCGTTGTAGCTAAATAAGTATTTTTTGTGAAAGTTTGGCTTTAAGAGGATCATAGATTGAAGCTCAGACGAGTACTCGCCATGAAAGTTTGAACAAAGGTTGTACAATAAAGTCGCAGGGTCTTCATCCTTGCCGTATTTCTGTAGAATGAATGGCAGTAATGTATAATAGATGTAAAATACAACTGTGGAATTTCCACGGGTCCCGTGAATTCCCATTTTTTAGTAATAGAAGTCTCGGAACGTGATCATGGACGAGGTAGAAGCCGAGGTGGAGGAGGAGACTCTGAAAAATTCCACCTTTCTACAAATATTTCGTCAAATCGGCAGATTTTGAATTCAAAAATTGATCTATTAAAATATCCCATTTGTACTAATGTGTTAAAATGCATTAAAATCTCGAGTTATGCTCACCCAACTTTTTATTTTGCAACCAATTTACATTGTCAACGTTTAGCATCTAGAAAGAATGGCTTTCTTTATTATTTATAACTTTTGGAGACGTTATAAAGCTTTCATTATATATATATATATATATATATATATATATATATATATATATATATAGTCATCCACATACAGTACTGTTTCGCTGTTTCACAGCTCATCAGTGCGGCTAGACAGGCAACTACCTCAAGCCAGGATTGAAACCCGACCGTTTGTACGGCAGTCAAGGCTCCTAACCATTACGCTATTGGCGGCTGCTTGAACGAGTAGTGAGTTTAACGATGTTTTGATATCGTCCGAAATACCTCCGCTCGATTTGTTTACACAAAGAGCGTCGCTTATATGCTAATGGTAATTCGTGTTTCACTTCTCAATATGCTCAACTCAATATATATATATATATATATATATATGTATATATATATATATGTATATATATATATATATATATATATATATATATATATATATATATATATATATATATATATATACATATATATATATTTTTATCTTCGCATTCAAACTGTATTTAAATTCTTACAATACACGTTTGATGAACATTAGTTGAAAGAAAATCCCAGAGAAAAAATAATTGAATGAACCAACTTTCACTAGTTATTATCATTTTTTTTACGTTTCAAAATTTGTTCAAACGATTTTTTTCTATAGTTTCTTTGAATGATTTCTTTTTCAGAATGAATGTGACAATTCATTCCAGAGACACTACCATTCGTCACCAATTGTCTTTTTAACATATGATAACTGTACTGCTGCTGTTTATTAAAAAATCTAGCTTTCAGCTAAAAGACATAGAACTTGAAATTCTAGAGAAGTTTTTATAATTGATTCTGGAATTCCTCTGCACCATTTTATTTTTCATTGAATAATTTTACAAAAGTTTATGCCAAGCATACCAACATTTATGATCAATTTTTCATTGATAATGGATAACCACTTATCCAGGTTAAAAGTCACCTAAGTCCTAAATATAAGGATAATGAAATTAAAAGATTAACAGTTGAACGATGATGAGTATTATGAGAGGATTGAAAATAATGCATCAAATAAATATAAGATTATTTGGAATAACTTTCTATGACAAGTGTTTTATACGAAATTTAAAGATGATTAGGGTGTAGCCACAAGGAAAAAAATCTTGTGGCAATATATTCTTGGAAAAAAACTCTATTCATAGAAATCCACTTTGATGTTAGGCGCATGAAGAAAATAAAGGAAAGTTTTTGTAGCTGTGGTAATAAGACAAGTTCTTACGATGAATCTCATACAAGAATGAACCAGAGATTGAAGCTCAACTGAGCACATTCGATAGAAATAAGGATAGAGTAGAGAAAGTTTAGCAGCATCTCTTTTGTGAGAAAAGGCCTGCAGAAAACAGAAGAAATCAAAACCTCATTAGAATATGAAGTTGACTAAATTTTGAAAGGACAAGAAAGAGGGGCTTTCCAAATGTAACAACAATACTCTATCCTCAAACGTATTTGACATTTTTATCAGAAGAGGATTGGATAAAGAGTCAGGTACTTTCTGGAGTGATAGAATGATCCAACCATTTTTTCAGTAACATCAGCAATAAATGATGTTCTTAATGGATCACAAATCTGACGATATTTCTAAGATGTTTCTATTTATTTGTCGCACCATAAAGGAAGAGAATTCAGCTTCCCAAAAGGGGCACTCTGAATGGGAACAAAAATTAAAATCGCCTCAGTCTGGAAGAACTTTTCCTTCATTAACTGAGAGCAGTAAAGATGACATGTAGTATCAGAACAGATACTACACTTTACTCCTAGCCAATAAGACATTGAATGTATTTAAATTATAGGTACTTATGCAGAATATGACCCAAGCTATTGTTTAGGTAGGACGTTCAAGTTAACTTCAATTTATACAGTATTTTTGTTTATTACATGGTTAAGTAGATGTACAATAATTTTAAAAAGCTCTCCTTCCCATGTTAAGAACGGCGTTCTAAATAATAACGTTATTATTTCAGCATGGTCTGTATTCTGCATAAGTACGACAATATTTACTTGTTTCAGACTGTTGTCCTCATCTTCGTTGTTATTTTGTTCATGCCGTTTCAGTTGTAATACTCTTTGGTCTTCTTAAGATGCCCTTTGTCCTAGTTGGTAACCTTCCAGGAATTCCATGTATCTATTGGATTAAATGAAGAGTTCGGTTTGAAGAGCACAGAAGGTAACCGAATACAACGAAAGGCATCTAAAAAAACATACGTTTACAACAATTGAAACGCTGTGAACATAACCAAGATGAAGATAACAACATAAGAAACGTTTTCAATCACCGATTGCCATGGTTGCTTGCATCCTTCTCAAGAACCCAACGTTCAAACTCATCGGCTTTATATTTACAGGAAGCATGAATATGAATAAATATATAGAAGATAATGCCAAGTCTGCTGGAAAGAAGGTGGGATCATTGTACGGAGCTAGAATACTTCTCATATCTGCTAGTATGTTTTTTAATATTGTATTCACCCTAGACGGTTGAACCAGCCTCCTCTAAAGGAGTAAGTCAAGGAAATATTAACGTTACACGCACTCCTCAATCACATATATATCCCCGTGACGGGAAATGACGGTGTTAGATTTGTGCCGTTTTTGCAAGGAGATGTCAAGATCCTCCTAAATATAGCACCTGGTATTCCCAAATGGTCACCTATTCGGTACTGATCAGGCTCAACGTTGCTTAACTTCGATGATCCAACAAGAACATGTGTGTCAACGTGATTATGCCATATTGCCAGTATCCTATACCTCTATAAATCCACATCGAGTATTGCGGCCACACGTGGCCAGATGCACCTATCACTAGTCTATCCATCTTGGACAATGTGCAAAGTAGAATCACCAATATAATAAGTTCTGCACTGTCTGCCAAGCTCCAGTCATATCGTTCCAATAAAACATCGCTGTGCTTACAAGTATTTCCATGGGATGTGCTCTGACGAACTTACTCCACTTGCACTTCCTCAATATAAATACCTGGACCAATCTTACAAGCAACAAAATCCCACCTCTTCACTGTAAAAATCTTCAGACGCCAGAAAACTTGGTATTCTAATAACTTGCTTTTGGTATTCCTTCCATTCCCCGTTTCCCAAACGGTACTAACATGCAGAAATTTAAATATCTTGGTCCACAAATCCCCACTTAGGGTACCTCCTATAAATATTGCCTCTAATCACATTATGTCTCAGTGGTTATATGCCTTATTTAGGGTGAATCAAAGTAAAAAGAAAAAATGTAAATAATGACGCAGGAAAAGTCACGTCATTCCAAGCCTTATCCAATAAAGTTGAATTAAGTTATTTCATGGACTTACATTATTTTAACTTTATATTTAAAAAAAACGCCACATTGAATATCTTTGTTATTCTATAATATTCTAAATAGATTATTGCTGGGATAAAAATATCTCAGTAGTACAGCAAAGGTTAATAACAAACAGAAATGTTAATTAAACTTTGATAAATATGTGTATCGTAGATGTATGGAGAAATCGTTATTACGATTTATTTAAATTGGATGTCATGACAGTCAGTTTGTATGATTTGGATTATTTGACCTGTAATTCTTATCTTCTTTGTTATTTCCATAACATTTCCACTGATCTAATGTCCAGTCTTGTCAAACTCGAAAATCTTTCTATTGAATTCGGAAATCTATACAGAATTTTGAACGGAACCCTTTACCTAATGCGTGGGAGTAGCATGCTCTCATTCCGTCAGCCATATTAGGGTAGAAGTTTTAAGTAATTTGTAATTGTTTTCTTAGTATCACCCACACTGAGGATTGAACTTCAACCTCCAGAAGGATGTCATTTAGAACTGAATTTTACTGCATACTTTATCTGTAACGACATTGGTCTGCAGGAAGTCATAAGGTAATGGATAACGTGTTAAGCACAATTCAGTTTTTATCGTTACTATACTGCAAGAAACAAACAAAAGTCACAATAAAAAAATAAGAAAAAAAGACTCCTTTTTCAATAAAGTACAATGTTAAAGTTAATTTAGTTATTAAATCATAAAGTGTTAAGTGTTAAGATATTATGTTGAACAAAGATGGCGGCGTAGTTCAGATCAATAATTGGCAGTAACCAAGATGGTGGCCAAGAATCAATTGCGGTTCGTGGCGTAGTTAATGGCGAACTGATTGAATCCAAAATTCGACAATTTTTATGGTAACTTTGAAAGGTTTTCATTGGTTGTTTAGCACAGCTGGTGGTTATAAAAATGATTGGTGAATCCATTCGTCTCATACCCCCATTACTCGTGATGGGGAAGGTCTCCTAGCAGCTTCGGCTGCAAGGAGACAGGGTAGAAGTACTCGTCAAGAATTCGTTACTTGACACTCAGTCTGACAGGTGAGGAGCCGGGAACCGGCCCAGCACCTGTCGGACTGAGGTACACCGCCTGGGTAATACCTAGGAGGTCCACCCTCCCAGGCCTTGCCACTGGGCTTTCTGGTGAAGTAAGTTTATCGCTTACTGCCTGAGGCGCCCCGACCGGGGAATGCTGATTTTTACAATTGCAGGAGTGCTCCTTTAGAGGAGCCTGCTGGATCTCCACCTTCCGGCCTTATGCCACATATTGCTGTGGTGGGCAGCAATTAAATCTATACCCCCATTACGAGTAATGGGGAAGGTGTCCTAGCGGCTTCGGCTGCAGGGAGACAGGGTAGTTGTACTCGTCAAGAATTCGTTTTGACACTCAGCCCGACAGGTGAGGAGGGTGGCCAAGATTTGGCCCAGCACCTGTCGGACCGAGGTCCACCCTCCCAGGCCTTGCCACTGGGCTTTCCGGTGGGGCAAGTTAATTGCTTGTCGCCTGAGGCGCCCCTATCGGGGAATGCTGACGGAGATGACCAGGCAATTTTTGATGAGGCAAGAGTGCCCCTCCTTTATGGGAGCTTGCCTATTTCCACCTTCCGGCCTTGTGCCACATTATGGTGTGGTTGACACCAAATAAATAACTACCCCCATTAGGAGTCAAAAACATTTTACACGCCCGCTTTTTTGATATAATGGAAAAATACTTTCGGATTCAATTTTGGTTTGACTTGAGGAAAGGAAAAAAAAATAAATGAATAAATAAAAATAGAAATAAACAAATAAATGAACAAATAAAAATTAACCAATAAGATAATTGTTTTTTTTTCTGGTTTTGGGGGAATTTGTCTTTATTCTCATTGGTCAAAAAGAATTATTAATATATTGGTATAATGTGTGCAAAAAGAAGCCATTTTTTTTATCACATTGATTTGTTTTTGATATATATATAAAAATAAACACTTTTCAAATATATATGAACATACAAATAGAATACTTTTCCAGTACATATAAACATATGCACAAAAATTCACAAATATGCATTTTTTTTAACAAATGTTTGCCAAAAAAAAAAAAAGATACAAAAAAAATTATTTGGCAAAAAGGAAATTTACAAAGAAAAGATTTTAACAAGTGATTTAAAAATTTTTTTTTTATTTTTTAAACAAAAACTGGAAACATTATGTTAGGTATTAGTTGGTTAATTTGGTTAGTAAGGTAGAAATGGTCGCAGTTTAACGTTGTGCCCAGGACAATTTACAATTTTTTTTTGGTGTGATTTTGACTGTTCATGCTTCTCTTTTTGGGTTTCTGAAAAGAGATTTATTCATAATTAGATTCCAAAAAGTTCGGTTATAAAATGTCTTTATTTTATTCTTTTTATAGGTTTAGTGAAAATGTCGGCTATATTATTCTCAGACGTCACATAAGTAAGAGTAATAGAGTTTTTTCTTATTTCATCCCTTATAAAATGATATCTGATATCAATATGTTTCGACCTTTGATGAATCATAGAATTATTTGCTAATAAGATGCTGCTCTGATTATCACAATGAATTACTATAGTTTTTTTTTTACTTAGATCTGGTTTTAAAATAGATTTTTAGAAGGGTGTTCAGAAAAATTGCCTCCTGCGCAGAATGGGTAAGGGCCACATATTCTGCTTCACAAGTAGAAAGGGCAACAATTTGTTGCTTTTTAGTTTTCCAAGAGATCATAGGTCCAGTCTTTGACAGTCTCAAACAATACCCCGTTATACTTTTTCTATCTTCAGAGTTACCCCAATCTGAATCTGAAAATCCTTCTAAATTTAGAGGATATGTAGACTTTTTAAATATTAAAGATTGTTCCTTGGTTCCTTTTAGGTAACAAAGGATTTGTTTTGCATGATTAAGGTCCTTAATTGTCGGTTTCGATAAGTTTTGAGATAGCTTTGTTACAGTGTATCATATGTCAGGCCTAGTTGCGGTCATCAAGTAGATGAGGCCCCCTACCATTTCCCTGTATAATCGATTATCTATGGATTTTGTTTTCGGTCCCTATATTTTTATTTATGTCCATTTCGACTGGAATTGAACGCGGTTTGCAATCCTGCATTCTGAACTTGAGCAGAATTTTTTCAATGTCTCATGATTGGGTCATAGTTACAGTTTCATTTTCACAGGTAAATTTTATACCAACGAGCCATGACAGTCGTCCAAGATCGGCCATTTTAAATTTTTTATTGAATTTATTTTTAACATCTTTTAAAGTGTTGTCACAGTTTGAGGCGAGTAATATATCGTCACCCCCCCCCCCAAAAAAAAACAAAATCAACAATTTATTACCTATATTTTTGCTATACATGCACGCGTCTACGGGACATTGCTTCTTGAATTCCTGTTCTATTAAATAATTATGGAGTGTTAAATTCCAATTGTGTGCATTTTGTTTTAGTCCATCTAACGATTTATGCAATTTCACAGTCAATCGGAGCATTTAAATAAGCATTTTTTTACATCTATTTGATGTATTTTTATATTGTATTGAGCGGCACTTTGTAATAAAATTCTAATTGTCGTTAAATTTGTTGTTCGTGAAAATGTTGCAAAATCTTCCACTGCAGAAATTTGTGAAAAACATTTTGCTACAAATCTTGCTTTAAAAGTTTCACTGCCAGAAGCTGTGATTTTTTTGGAAAAAACCTAGCGTGAAGAAATTATATTTTTATCTGTTGGTTTTGCCACTATTTCGTATGTGTTATTTTCAAATAAAGCTTTCAATTCGGATATCATAGCTTGTTCCCATTCTTGGTGATTTTCTGAATTAATCGCCTCATTATAACTTTCCGGTGCGCTGTTCAACGAGTAACAGTAATCCACTGCGTAATCTTGTATCTTTTCAGTTTGTAAGAAGTCTGGCCTTTTTTCGCTCCCTTATTGGGTATCGACGTGTCTGGTTAATATTTTCGTCAGAAGTTCTACTGTAATTGTCATCGTTATTAATATTTTCATTGTGATCGATTAAGATGCTAGGTAATATTTCACGTTTTTCATCCACTGGATCGCCATTCTTTAAATTGAATGTATCATTGAATTTTACACATCTAATCCTTTTTATGGCATTTTGGGTTGGAAAGTAGATTAAATATGATGGACTGTTTTTATCGTAACCTACAAAAATAACTTTTTCGCTTTTAGTATTTAGTTTACTGGTATTTTCTATAAATGCAAAACAATCAGAATCAAATAGATGCATTCTGTTCATTTTAGGTTTTACACCGCAAAACGCTTCATACAGCGTTTTTCCTAATCTTGTTTTAAACGATCTATTTCTGATATATGCTGCTGCCATTAAAGCGTAAGCCCATAAATTATGTGCTAATTTCGATTCGATAAGTAGGCATCTTGTCATCTCAAAAAGGGTTCGCCATGCCTTTTTGGAAGGAGGAATACAGCGCAGATTTCTTGTGTTTAATACAGTGGTTAATTAATAGAAGTTCAAAGTCTTTGCTAGTAAATTCAGTCCCATTGGCTGAACAAATACAGTTTACTGAGCCGTACGGGGCAATATCCGCTAACTATTTCTTAGTGGCGAGGATAGTGTCGGATTTGTTTTTTAGAAAATAAACTATAATTAAACCGGAAAAATCATCACTAAAGTTCAAAACGTACCTTAGATTATTTCTCCCATCGGGCTGATCGGACCTGCTAAGTCAGAATGCACAAGTGAGAGAATTTTTGTAGCTTTTTTGTCTAGCGTTCAGCTTATATATTTTGTCATTTTCTCCTGTGCACACACACATCACAATTCGGGAGATCGTCTGAAGGTATTATTTTCATGCCTTCGACTACATTTGGTAATTTTTTAATATCAGCTGTATTGCAGTGTCCTAGAATTTTATGCCAGGTTTCCAAGTCGTGACAGGCAGTTTTTGAGGGAACCATACTTTTTGAATAATATAGTCGGCCATTTTCTTTAATATCAAATACAGTTCCATTGGGGTATATCAATTTTGACGTATTTTGGCCAAATTGTATATTCGCACCTTGTTTAATTGCAGCCTGCATGGAAAATATGTCTTGCTTAAATGTAGGTATGAACAGAGCATTTTTTAGAATACAGTTACAGATTTCACCTTTATTATTTTTTAGGGATATTTTAGCATCGCCTCTTTTCAAGACTATATCATTTATTTGACTACCGTCGGCAAGTTCGACAAAATGACTTTGTGGATTAAAGTTTGAATCAAAATTAATAAAATCAGATTCCTTGGTGATAACGTGTGCTGTAGCACCAGAGTCTACAAGGAGATTTTTACCGTTTGTGGTATTGTCAAAGTTACATGTGAATAGAAATGTATGTTCTTCCCCAAGGTTCTCAACGTTTTTTACAGAGTTCATTTTAGAGCGTTTATATCGACATTGGAAACTTTTGTGGTTGGGTCGTTCACAATTATAGCAGATAATTTTATTCTTTTTCTTGGGAAAATTACTTTTGGGGAACACGTTGCGGTGAGGTGTGTAATTTGGTGGTGTCTGCTTTAGAGAAGCATTTTTGAACTTCATAATATTGCTGGAGTTATTATTGTCCACGAGCATACGCTTAGTCTCTTTGTAACTGCGCAATGCCACTTTAAATTCGCTGAAATTTATGGGTTTGTCTTTTTGAGTTTTAACAGTTGAAAATGGTTTAAAATCGGCTGGAAGTCCCTTGAGGGCCATTGATATCAACAAGCTATCGCTTATTATTTCATCTGAGAGTTTTAAGAATTGGCAGTTGTTTCTGCCCTTATAACGTAGTCGATAATAGCTTCATCCTCGTTACATTTCAGAGACGTTAGTTCTGTATATAGTGATATAATTTTTGGTTTCCCCTTTGATAAATAATGTTCTCTTAATATGTTCAATGCTTTCCGTCCGTAATCCAATGCGTCTCTTATAATCAGAGGCAGACTTCTATCGTCTAAGCATTGAATCAGTTCTGCAAAAACAGTTGCATTCTTTTCGAGAAATTCCGGGTCGTTAGGATTCTCTGTTGGAGATTGTACCAGTTTGTGTAGTTTTCGAATCCTTAGATATCCTAGAAATTTTACCTGCCACAATTCGAATTTAGATTCCGATCCATCAAAGAAAAGACAATGGCTGGGCCCATAACCTGTTAAGTTTTGAGATATTATGTTGAACAAAGATAGCGGCATAGTTCAGATCAGTAATTGGCAGTAACCAAGATGGCGTCCAAAAATCAAATGCGGTCCGTGGTGTAGTAAACGGCGAACTGATTGAATCCAAAATTCGACAATTTTTATAGTAACTTTGAAAGGTTTTCATTGGTTGCTTAGCACAGCCGGTGGTTATAAAAATTATTGGCGAATCCATTCGTCTCATACCCCCATTAGTTCGTCTTTTGGTTGTATACGATATTCATTGCGCTGATACTGTTATTATTATTGTTATTATTATTGTTATATATTGTTAAATTTGTTATTCCTCTTTCTTCTCTTCCCCCGTTGTTATCTTTTTAAGTCCCGGATCTTCGCGGTTTTTTCTCTCATTTCCCGTCGGCCATGGCATCTGCCAGCTGTGAGCCGTCGGAACCTGTCAAGGAAAAGCAAGAAGAGGAGAATGCAGTCTGGAAGAAGCCGCCAGCAGTAAAAATAGACGTAGAATCGTTTCTTGAAGAAGCCAAGAAATGCATAGAGCATGTCACCACGAATGGCATCAAGGTGGAACAACTACGGATGGATGAATTTGCCAAAAAAACAATTTCACTTTTTGTCATTGACAGAAAAACCAAGAAGCTGATTAGATCGACCAAAGACACCGTGACAAAGTTAATTGCGACTGTGGGAATGAGAGCGGAAAGGATAACCAAGACAAAGGGCTACAACACCTGGGCAGCCCTATTTAAATCTCCAGAAGATTGTATTAAGCTCTCGAAAAACGAAATCATCACTCCAGAATACATTCTGAGGATGGAATACCTGGGACGGAGACGGACAACCATTTCCATATTCGAAGTCCCAGGTGTAATACCAGGGGAATATTTGGCGGCGTATTTACTGCAATACGGAGATATCTCTGGAGTAAGCGTCGACCAGTACAATGGTGTCTGGTCGTTTGATATTTTGCTGAATAAGGAGGCATACTATAAGATACCATACTACATCGAGGCACAGGAGGAGAAACTACCTATAGTAGTGGCAGGAAGGCGTCCGGCTTGCTGGATATGCGGAGAAGTGGGGCACTTAACGTATACGTGCCCCAAGAAGCAAACAACGACGAGAAACCCAAAAAATCGGGTATTACCACATTTAGAGCCGGGCGCACAACCTGGATTTAAAATACCAGAACCGACAGATAAAACTAATCCTCCCAGTCTATCAACTGACGAGATTGAAGCAGTTTATAACACCGAAGCTGCATCACCAGAGAAAGGTGAATGGAAAACCGTACCAATCAGAAAAGCAGCATCACCAACCTATGCAAAATCCTTAACAAAGGAACAAAAAGTTGAAATACGTTCGAGCAAAGACCCCGGAGGGAATAAATATAAAGAACTACTTAAATTAAAAGAATCTCTCGATGAAAAACGAAAAGAAAAAATACACGTTCCCTTCCCAGAGTCCCTATTCCCGGAGAAACCTAACCCAAAAGAAAAACGTTCCCCCCCAAAAATTCCAGCCCCAATAGTTTCTACACCCCCGACTAGAGGGAAAAATATGACCTCTCTAGGCGCTCCTCCCAAAAAGAGAAGCCCGAGACCTTCCCCCTTCTGCACTCCTGCTAACACGCCTCAGAGCACTCCTCCCCCTTCTCCCATGAAAACAGATATGCCCCCTCCCACTCCGACAGATAAAAAAAGGCAAAGGAGCCCCTCTTCCGAGAGAGAATCCCGGAAAAAAAAATCTCCCCTTTTTTTTACAGGCAAAGCAGTTTGTCAAATCTCAACCGAAAGAGAAACTGTGATGAAGGCACACAAGAACAAGGAATATAAAAATTTGCTAGCCTTAAAAAATATAAAGAAAAAGGATACCACTAACCCCGAAAACTTCCCCAAAGCCCCAAGATTATTGACTGTAGTAAGGCCCAGAGCAGAGGCCAGTGGAGTGTGGACAATGATGGAGGAAGCAAATAGCGCTTTTAATTTGTTTCCTCCAGCCGTGTTTTTCAATGATAACGACATACAAAAAATGAAAGAATCATGTATTGGACGGGTCCCTATCAAAATGCATCCATCATTGTATAGGGCCATTAAACTAACCTTTCCTCTTGACATCGGCGGTTTGTCCTCTGACGGGTCAATCACCACTGAGATGACCACTGGATCCATGGGGACAGCTGTCGGTGTCTTGACACCGTCTATGTTTGATCAGGATTCCCAACCCTAAGTAGCTCAGGATGGCTTCTTTAAGATTAGCTAGTTTAAATGTCCGAGGGTTGAGGGACGCCTCTCGTAAACTTCGAGTTGCACGCGACCTTCAACGCCTTGGTGTGGATGTATGTTGTCTACAGGAGACTCACTTTATTCCAAGTGACTATCAGGATGTGCTCCTTAGAGACTTTCAGCTCTACTCAGCACATTATGATACCCACGCAAGGGGGGTTACCTGGCTAGTTAAGCGCACTCTTGATGCATCGTGTGACCCTATTTATGCAGATCCAGAGGGAAGATTGCTCGTTCTGGATGTTACCATAAAGGATGTGGCATTTCGTTTTATTGGGGTTTATGCGCCCAATAACCGTACTGAGCTAGTTTCCTTTTTTCGGCGAATCGAGCCTTTCATGAATTCGTCTCGCCGGTTAGTTTTAGCGGGAGACTGGAACGCGGTCCTGGATCCCGAGTTAGATCGTGGGGTTAATACCACAAGGGATACTAACCAGAACCGGGATGCTAAAGCGTTTCAAGACTTTGTCGACAAGTTTAATCTTGTCGATAAATTTCGGAACGAAAAACCCGGGGATTTAGCATGGACTTGGACAGGTAGACGCGGCTCCGATCCGGTGCAGCTTTCGAGTTACATCGATCGGTTCTTAGTCAGGAGAGTCGACCTAGGGCTTTTAGACTGTCCAAGTTTTCATAGTATAGTTTATTCGGACCATAGGCTTGTCCGGGTTCGAGTAAACTTAGATAGTGTTAAACCTAGGATGGCTAGTTACTGGAAGTTCAACACGTCGTTGTTCGATGTGAAGGACTTCCGGGAACAGCTTCTACTAACAATACAGAGGGAATTGACGGGGGCTATCATCGGGAATAAGTGGTGGGGCAACCTTAAAAAAGTCATTAGGTCCTTCGCTGCTGATTTTAGTCGCCGGCTCAACCGTAGTTCTAGAGCAGCAAAAGCGGCGCTAGAAGATAGATTAGAAAGGGCGGTGGAGGAGGGGGATAGTGCTAGCTATACTATAGTTAAGGCTGAACTGGACTCCTTGGATAACAGGGAGGACCAGGGATTATTAGTTAGGGCTAGATTAAAAAGAGCGCCAAACGAGGCAACAAACATGGCCGCGTCACTGCGTGCAGAGGAGTTTCGACGTTCTGCAGATCGACACATCGCCAGTGTCACATTGCCGGACGGACGAACCGTAACTTCAAACGACGGAATCTTGGAGGGTTTTCGGACTCATTTTCAGGAGCTTTTTACCAAGGAGCCCGGTCTGACTATTGAACAGTTTGACACCTATTTAGCCGACTTTTCTCGCCTGGAGGCGACCGAAGCAGCTAGGTGTGAAGGTAGCATAAAAGAGGAAGAAGTCATTGAGGCCTTGAAACAGGTCGGGCTAGACAGGACCCCTGGGATAGATGGTCTGCCCTACGAGGTGTATTTGAGGCTGTCGCCCATTTTTATTCCTTTGCTGACCGTACTTTTTAACTCCTGGTATAGGAATGGGTGCATACCTCAGTACTTTACCAGGGGGATCATTAAATTGTTACGCAAAGATAAAAATGGAGGGGATGGGATAGGTAATTTCCGGCCCTTAACGATGTTAAACACAGAGTTAAAGATTTTGGCCAAGATCTTAGAAAATCGTCTGCAGATTGTCTTACACCGTCTAATAAGTCCCGAACAGACTTGTTCTGTTAAGGGCCGGACGATTCAAGATAATTTGCACACGATACGCTTGATCGTAGAAAAAGTCGACACAGAAGCCGCGCTGATTAATTTAGATCAGTCCAAAGCATTCGACAGAGTAGACCATCATTACCTAGAGGCTGTTCTTCGCTTGGCTGGGTTTGGTCCCCAGTTTCGCTCTTGGATTTGCCTCTTGTATGCCAACCCCGGTGCTATGGTTGAAGTGAATGGGGTGAGGTCGAAACCCTTCATGTTAACAAGATCGATCCGTCAAGGTTGTCCGTTATCCCCAATGTTATATGTGCTGGCGCTTGAGCCATTTTTGCGCCAGCTACGGGTGAATCCGGTCCTTCGCGGGATTACTTTGCCATTACATGTTGACAATGTCTATGTCAGCAGTCAACACTATCTTAGCAGCATCCATCACGTAAAACCAAAGTCATTTAACAGAATCTGTTGAATAATGAAGGTAGGCAACGCTGAATCAAGCAAAAATGAGAATCCAAGTAACCAAACTCCCGGGCAACGCCTAACTACTCGAAAGGGCGAATGAATAACAAAAGACGTTCTGATATTTGAACTCTGATGAAATGCAAGCACCAATAATAATAAACAATGAAAACAGAACTAAGTGAACTTAATATATATACACAGACCAGTTGAACAAGAGAGCTCATTTATGACCCAAGAGCGAGGCAATTGACTGCATTCCGCCTGCCTCCTCCATTTCTTTTCGCTTTGTGCCACATGTCTGTTTGTCAAATTGTAAAATACGATTGTTTTATAGGCAAAAGAATTTATCATTTATTTGATAAACACAGCAAGACCTTGAATGCATTTAGGTGTTATTAAGAATAAAGTGGAAGGGAAAAACAGAGGCGTATCGGACAAATATACACCTGTATGTAACAAATCGAGTTCACATTAGCCCTTTAATATGTTCTTCAACATAATTAAAATTTTTCTTGGCTTTTAACTAGGAGCAAAATGTCTATTCTCCATTTTATTCTAATGAAATCGTTGTATATAAGTATATTCATGAAAAAGAAAATTTTGGGTTATCGAAAGTAGGATGGCCCTTAGTGCAAATGTGGTATTTTGGTGATTCTAGTCAAAGTAGGATGGACATTTTTTATCACTTTAGACCAAGGATGATCAAAGACACTCATTTTCTCCATCGTCTTGACACTGCCTACTCTTTAAATTGTGTCTCCCGTTTTCTTTTTAGAGATTAATCTGCTTGTTCTCATTTCTGAATGGGCAGTCTATTCTTTAGAAAGGATTGGGAGTGTCTTACTAACCAATTTCTTTTGTTTCCACCCCCCTTTCATTTAAACGAAATCTTTGTATATACCAGGGTCATTTCAAAAGTAAAACCATTCTCAATGCACTTTTGCCAGAAATGAACGATAGTTATGCATGAGCATCCAGAGGGCGCCTTTTCATATGAAGGTCGTTCCAAAAGTTCAACCTCCGATTTTTTAACTAAAAAAGCTGAAGAGCTACAAAAAATGTGCGATTAAAACTAACGACCTTTTGTCCTCCAGAATATATTTTTCTACATAGTTATCATCATTCTCAATGCATTTTTGCCAGGAATTCAATGAAGCATCTCTGCTTCTGAAGCACGTCCATAACAGGGGTTGCTATCTTGCACCGTCAATATTTGCAACAGAGAGAAAAACTTTAAGGTTATGAATACATAAGTTCAGTCATCATAACAATGCAATTTACAATCCCCTCTAATTTATTAAGTGAAAAAAAAAAACTAGGAGTCAATACTTTTGGACCCCCATATGTACATTCATGAACAATAAGATAATAAATCTGAGAATATTATAAGTAGGGTGACCCTTTTATGTAAATGTGGTATTGTGGTGACTGAACTGATTCTAGTTAAGAGTAAGATAGGCATTTTTATCGTTTTAGACTAAGGGTGATCAATTATATTTTCTTCAACCTTTTTATGGCCTTGTTCCTAACTTATTTTAAATGCAGTTTTTAACAAAGAAATAAAATTCTTGCGGTTTTTAACTTTTAAATTCAGATGAACTCAAGCAAAAATTTATTAATTGAAATAAGCATCATCTGAATCAACACATTTTTGCCAGTGCAAAACAAGTGTATTAATGTCAGTAACGTAAAAATCTTGCGTACTGTGGCGATGAAGTCGCTGAAGGCGTTTTTGGTATCGCTTAGTTTTTGAAGCATTTCTCATGCAGAATGTTGTCGAGATGCAGTAGATGAGAGGTCTGGAGATTATGACGGATGAGGCAGAGTTTCGTAGCCCAATTCGTTCAACTTATGTAGGGTCGGTTTAGCAACGTGTGGTAAGGCATTGTTGTGGAGGAGAATTGGGCCTTTTCTGTTGACTCATGCTGTGTTGGTGTTGAAGTTTCTGATGCATTTCATCCATTTAATAACAGTACTTCACCACCGTAATGATTTCGTAATGGTTTTGCCTGCATTTAAAAAACTGTAATGGATGAGACCAGTCGCAGACCACATACAAGTCAGCATAACCTTCTGGTGCAACTCTGGTTTCAGGAAGTGTCGGAGAGCTTTGTTACCATCTAACCACTGAACTGAGCATCGCTTATTGTCGTATAGAACCCACTTTTTATCACAAGTCACAACCCGATCGAGAAATGGGTCATTCTTGTTGCCGAAAATAAGGCGATACTACATAACAGTGTTTTTTTTTTTGGTTGTCGTTCAATTCGTGAGGGGCCCGTTTATCAAGATTTTGTCTTTCCAATCGCTCCCAAGTGGTTACAAATCGTTGTGTACGTTACATCTAATTCAGATGCAAGTACTCAAACAGTAGTGCATGGATTAGCTTCGACTAAGGCTTTTAATTAGTCATTGTCAATATCCGATGGCCGATCACTATGCTCATCATCTTGAAGACTCTTCTCGCAGCCACGCAATTTCATAAACCAAACGCATCGTTGATATTGCGAGTTGTTTTAGCAGCCTTTTGTCCTTGCTTGAATTGAAATAAGAAAATTCAACGTTCTGAAAAGAAGATATAATTGTTTGAAAACGATTGTAATTTAAATGATTAAATAGAGCAAAGAAACGCTCTTTAAAATAATATATAAAGTAAAGGTATTACAACGAAAACTTATTTGAAAATACATCATTTGAAATCAAAATTAAAAATTCTGCAAGAGCTTTCTTCTCAACCAAATATTTTCACCAAATTCAAATTGTAGTATCTGTTCGGATGTCTTTTCTATTCTCGGTTAGTGAAAACTGAACCAATTTTTATTTTTGTTACAATTAAGAGTGCCTCTTGTTGGGGAGCCACATTTCCTTACCTTAAAAACTGACCTTATATCTAACTTTGCCCTTGTGGGGAGGCAATCAAACAGTAACTATTAAATCCTCACTAACTACTATAAAATAAGAAAGAATATTATGAAAACTTTAATGCATTTAGAATCAACTAGTATGAATGATAGTGATCACTAGTAGTTCATATATTCTCCCTAGCTATAGTACAGACCAGACTTTCAAACCTTGCTGGTGTAACTAATCTAGGAGAAGGAAATAACACTACTCCTGTAACGTTGTTATGACTTTTAAATTGGATCAAACATTGTGTTTAGAGATTTGCAAAGAAACTTTGACACAAACTTTTTAGGTGAAAGAAAATGTTCTTTATTTTGTCTGGTTTCACACGCAAATCGCCAACATATATTTACAACACAACACAATATGTTATCTCTTTCTTTGTCTTTTTTTTTTTTTTTTTAGATAATCCTTTGTTTTTAGCTACAACCAGCTGTTATGTTGCCATAATTCTCTCTAGGGCCCACAAGTCAGCCGGCTTGCTTTTGAAGGGATAGGAGGAGACGTGCGTGCTTGTCAAGTGTACACTTCCAAATCATCACACGTCTTTTCTTTTTTCTTCTCTCCTTTTCCTTCTCCTTTCTTTTTCCTTTCGATCTTTATCTATATATATATGCATTTCATTCCCTGACGTCATGCTCATGTCACAGCTTAAATGCTGACACGATATTAACTTGGCACATGAGTCGTCAGTTTTTGTACATAGCCTGACTTGTTCATTTAATGGCAGAGCCAACGACTACGTTACACTTCTAATCTACTTAGTCTGTCATTGTTTCTAGCTTTAGACTTTTCTTTGCCACTGAATGCAAATAGAATTTTATCTTTTTTCCACTGCATTTAAGTAGATGTTTATTTAACAAACGAGTCACTATGTATCAAGGCCCAAACCCCACTCAAGGATAAGAGTTGATTGAGTTTAATCGAGATGAACAATGAAACATCGAGAGGATTAGTAATGATGGTTATAATTGATCAAAATTGATTATTTAATAGGACGGCTCAACACGAATTTGTTTACATTGGACTTGAAAATGACAACGTTATAGTCAGTAGGGAAGCAATCCCCTTGTTCTGAGTTTCACTGATGGGCGGTTCTAGGGGAAAAAAAACTTTGCTCGTGGGAGTTCAGTTTAATTTTAAGTATACAGGGGAAAAATTAAATTATTGGCAATGGTTGTAGCTAGACAAGTTTTGTTGTGAATATATTATTGAATGAAAACCATAGATTAAAGCTCAGTAGAACACTAGCTATGGATCCAGCAGAAGGTATAGTTAGAGATTGCACAATCTTTGCTTCACCATAAATTCCTCAGATCACAATCTATTATTGTTAAAACAGAAAAATGGTTTTAGTATGAATGAACCCAAGAATGCAATCGAATGAGCATGTTCCGTTTTTCCTTTTTTTTTTTTTCAGAACTTTGATATTCAATACATTCATTCCTCACAACTAATAATTAATGCATTCAATTTACACAAATATAAATAAAAATAGAGTTTTTGTTGGCAAATTTCCAACTATGGGGGTTATAGAGTACAATTCCTTAAAAGGAAATTGTATTGACGAAAAATTACTTTGTTATTGACTTTTAATATATTGATATTTTCTGTGTGAAATTTTCTATCGTAAGATTTCTTTTGGATTCAAAAACAGGGTTGTTCTTTTTTTTTGTCACTTTAAAAAAATCTATTCCAGATTAGAAAGGATCCTGCTTTATTGAAGGAAATTCTAAAGTTTTTGTGCACGTAGCATGTTCAGCATCTGCAAAGTTTGATGTCTCGTTTGATTTAGACTTGCGTTGGCGGATTTCAAAACTGCAATCCGTTTTCTGCCATCTTGTTTTCGTGTTTCTTTATAGCCTTCTCTTTGAATGAACATAATTGTTTGAACAACATGCTAGGTTTTCGTTTATGTGGATTATTTGGAGTACTGTTCTCATCGTAGTTTTTTTTTATATATTCTCAACGTTTTGATGTAATTTTCAAATAAGTTATGTACATTCACAAGAAAACTTCTAAAAGAAATCTATAGTTCATTTGCTTTTTTATTTTATAAACAGTGTCTTCTAAATTAATATTCTGTGCAATTCGTTAGTCATTTAATTTTTCTATTTTCTTACACGCACACACACACACGCACACACACGCACACACACACACGATAGTTTTGTCGATATTAATATTATTATCTATATATTAATACTGTAGTACCTTTAACGTACATAAATACGTGTCTCACGGTTTCCAGATTATAAATTATTCGATCGGGAGATCCTATTTATTAAAAAGGAGACTAGAAGGTAAAGGCGAATACATACTACGAACATGAAATTAGCGTATCTATATATTAATTTAATGTTCGTAGTATGTTATCACCTTCTATTCTCCTTTTTAATAAATAGGATCTTCCGATCAGCAAAGACGCAATGTAAAATTAAATTAAAAAAAAAAAATGACATCGCTTTTGGTTGGTTAGTTGGTTGTTTTTGTTTTACGGCATATCAACCTTTTTCAGGTTATTTAATGCCGAATCTAGTTATTTTGAGGAACGATTTTTAATGGAGTATATTTGTTTTTTTTTTTTTAAGTCAGATTCTATTTAACCCATAGTTGGGACCCTAACAGGTACTACCACTCCGGGTCAGTGGACCTGGGAGTAATGGCAATTAAAGGGTGGCCCCACACTCCCCAAGGCCTGCAAGGTGGGGCCTCACCATCGGATATAGTTTTAAGTCATATCCAGGAGCGATATCGCTTTTGGGCCGTACAAGAAACTAAAATATACCCTTTTGGTCTTCTGGCTAGAACCCAAGTATCTTTTCTGTCTAAAGATGGTATAATGATGTTGTGGGGGTTCCGTTAATGTCGAGCGTCCGTGCAATGGAAATATGTCACAGACTCCTATATGGATATTGGAGATGGACCGTAATAACCAGATATATTCGGACACTTCATTAACCAGATTACTTAGATGAATAATTACTTTTACAGTTTTAACAAAAGGGCTACAATTATATCGTGGGATCTCCATTCACAGTGAACGTCTACAAGCTGCCCAGCAGCAATATATTATAGATGTAAGATGCCGATGTGGAATTCCCACAGGTCACGTTAGTTATTATTAATATCAAAACGATTTAATAAAAAGTTTAACATTCCAAATGATAGCTTTTGGTTAGATTATTTTGAAATTCAAATGACAACTTGTGTCTCAGGCGCTGCTGTACGAGTACATTCGTAAATACCAAAAAACTTATGTTATTTTAGAATTTCTTTTACAAAATAAACTCTGCATTGAACGGAATGGTTAACCAAGTTTTTCTTTTGATAATTAAACAGATCAGTGTTTATATTTAAAAACTAAATTTGTTGATGGTTACAAACATTATATTTGACATGAAAAGATAAAAGAAACGCCTCTTCTCTCAATTGCAAATTACAAAAAAAAAAAAAAAAAGATTAATATTTTTAAAAATCGTCTTCCATTAAAAAAATTATTTTTGTGCATTATATCACTAGTTTTTAATGGAGGATTCATTTTAATTTTTATGCTTATACAAAATCAATTTCATCGACTTTTAATATTGGAGAGACAATTTAAAATGATGTTTTTGCTGTTTTTATTATTAATAAAAATCTGTGATTATACACAGTAATTTCCTTCCATATTTGAATATATATCAAATAGCACCATAACAATCATGTTTTGTTATTTTTCTCCAAAACGTGAAATGAAAATTGTTCGTTTTTATGTTAAGAAAGCTATAGCTAGGTATTCAAGAGTGATAACTAACCAACTTAACGAGGTTATTAAGAGTGCTCAATAGAGGAAAAGCAAGATATATTTTTATTAATATAAGCAAATTTACACTCTCGCGACACTGGATATGCTAATATTTCGGAAAAATGGTTAGGCGACTTAAATGGTTGCTTGTCCTCTCAAACTGATACGGTACCAATGTTTTTCTGAACTTCTGTACTATTAAATAAATAAATATTAAGCTCTCATATCGAAAAAGTTTTTCTTTGTAATCGAGCACTTTGTTGGAATTCTTTACCAAAAAAAAACAGTAAACAAATATATATATATATATATACTAGCATGGGTACCCGGCGTTGCCTGGGTTGACATGAAGTACTGTTTGAAACACGCCTGCTATACTGATCATTTTCATCATGAGTAACGTGGATACCCCCACAACAATTTCAAAAATAAAAGATCGGATAAAAACATATAACTGTAATCGCCCCCAAAAAGAAGTATCTGATACCCTCTCTACCAGATAGTTCGGCAGAAGGGATCAGTCCTAAGAAAACTGACGATTTTGTGAACCTAAAAAAATAACGTTTATAAACATTAATGCGTGCATTTAGTTTTTATTTTGGTAAATGTGTAGTTTAGCAGCGTAAATTATTTGCCACACACACACACACACACACACACACACACACACACACACACACACACACACACACACAAAAAAAAAAAAATATCAACTATTTATTTTTATATAAAATACATTGTTAGACTCAAAGGCTGAAATAAAACCAGAAAAATTTCATTTTTATTATTTTTTCATCATGTGTATTTATTATCTGAGGCCGCTATATTGCTTTTAAAATTTGGCTTTTCTAAGGTTTGGCAGATTGACCTTTTTAAGCTCTTTCATGAACTATGTTTTTGGCCGTCATATTTTTTTTGTAATGAAAGAGCGTAAAATGGCCAAATTTGGCCTTAAAAATGCCAATCTGCCAAACCTAAAAAAGGCCAAATTTTAAACATGTCAGGCGTGCACATTTAGTCTAATAAAAATGATAAAAAAAACATGAAAATGAATTTTTTTTGGGTCTGATGTTTTATATGAAAATAAATAGTTTTTTTAATTTTTTTGTCTGTCAAATAATTTACGCCGCTAAACTACACATTTACCTTTATTTTTTGTAAAGACACTTTTTTACCGGCTTTTTTTTGTAAATAAAGGAAATTTTAGATTTGCTTTTTTTAGGGGGGGGCTTTTCGATTTGCTTTTTATTTGTCGCTTTATGTTTCTAATGTAATCCCCCCCCCCCAAAAAAAAATAAAATTGAATTTGTTATATTTTGAGCTTTGTTTTGATTATTAAATTGTTAGGTGAAAGTAGAGAATGGTCTCATAAAAAATAATTAAATTTATCGTTATTTTATATTTCTAATGTTATTAGCCCCCCCCCCCAGTTTTTTCCCTCCCTCTCAATCGCCAAACTTTAAAAAAATGCTACAGGTGACATGTCTTGTTGAACGCTAGGTGGCCAAAATGGGGGTGCTCATTTTACGTTAAATTTATATAGAAAAGTGATCCCCCACTCTAACATGTTATTTTTTTTTTTTTTCAAAATTTCTAATTTTTTTTGCACTTATTTGCACTTCTTCAAACTAATAATATTTATAAATGCTGTTTAAATGTATTAGGCTGAAAAAAAGTAGATTTCCATTTTTTTTTAGGGGTTAAACGCCACTGGGTCACGTCATATAAAATTACCTTTTTAATTAGAAAATTAAGTTTGTAATCGATGAAATTAACGTGAAAAAAGAAAAAAGAAGTATAAATTGTGAAATTTAGAGGGGGGGTCAATTTTTTTAGGTATTAAACGACGCTAAATTACGTGGTAAAAATTTACTGATTTCTGTATTGCCATAAAGAATAAAATAAAACAAACAAGTGAAATCTTTTCAATTTTTTCGTAAGTGTCTTTTTTTATATTAAAAAAAAACAAAAACAATAAAAGCCAAACATTTCTTCTATCTACACGGAATTATTTTTCCAGCTAGAAACTTAATGAAATTACCAAATGATAGTTGGTGAACATTTGTTTTTTTTTATGGATAGCATCTAGGGGAAAATAACTCTAAAAAAAAAGTTTAAAAAAAAAGGTCGCTGTTGGAAATATTAATTCCAAAATAAATTAAATTAAATATATTATCAATATAATTGTTGTTTAAAATTTATTAAATAACAATTTTCAATAGAATACTTAAAATAATTTTCTCGCTAAAAACATTAACTAAGATGCCGCTATTTAGTAAAATCAATTTCTCTTAATGCCATATGCAAATAAGGTGATCTCTTAATTGTATATTTTTCCACGTATCATACTACATATAGAAATAAATGAAAGATTAAGGTAAGACACGTTTTGTGTATATTAATCAAATTGTGAACAAACAAACAAACAGACAGGAATAGGAATTTATATATATATATCATTCAACCACGGTAGTGGTTGAATGATATATATATATAAATTCCTATTTATATATATATATATATATCATTCAACCACGGTAGTGGTTGAATATATGCTTAAGTCCGAAATTGAATGAATCGAGACACATTCAAACCCCCACCACTAATTCCCTTCGCAACCAAATTTCAAACAGTTTATATACTTGGATAGAACACCTCATTAGCTACATTTTGAAAAAAAAAATTTCGAAAATTGGTTCAGTAGAAAAAAAGTTACAACAAAATATGTGGGTTCACAAACAGGAGAGTAAGTACATAAGTGACTAACGCTTTTTTTTTTATTTTGCATATCTTTTTTTTGTATATAAATATTTTTTACTGCGATTTTGCTAATATGACATGTTAGCGTAAAGGTTAGATAACCGGGGGTTGGTGGAAAGATTTTAGGTTCAATCCCGTGTATCGTTTTTTTTTATAATTAAAAAACCGAACTTTTTTTAATAACTAATTTTTTAACTCTTCTTATGATTTTATAGCGAAAAATGGTGAATTTATCGATTAAAAATATTAGTGAATTCTCTGATATACATATTCTTGGAATGAACTCAAATTTTTCGTTATCACATTTGATGAAAAATGTAGTCATTACCCCTAACAGCCTTGCCTCCTGCGAAAGTTTCAATTTCTGTCCACTCAGAAAAAGGTCACCAAGTTGGCAATTCCTTTTATATGTAAACAAGACCATTTCTGTTTTACGGCTACTGAATTCTAATTCATTTCGATTAGACCATTTATTAGGAATATTTAATGCCATTTTGGCAATGCGTCTGACCAATGATGCTTTTGAACCCGCGACCAGCACTGCGATGTCATCAGCATCAGCCTGGGCATAAATATTCCTATTTTTAAACTCCTTTAAAAGAGGATTCAGCATAAAGTTCCATAGTAAAGGTGATAAAATCCCACTTTGGGGGTTTCATTTAACTACTTCCCTTTTAACAGTTGCCCTCAGTAGTTCTACTTGAACTGTTCTGTGCCTCACCATATACTCAATCCATCGGATGAGTACTGGTGGCACATTGAGTTCTCGTAGCGACTTGAACATACTACTGAAGGGTATGTTGTCAAAAGCTCCAACGATATCTAAAAAGACACCGAGTGCCATCTTCTTTTTTGTTAGTTTACGCTCTATACAAATCACGAATTCATGAACCGCAGTCTCGGTAGAGACCCTGGCTCGGAACTACTGTGATTGAATGATAAATATTGCATAAATGTGTGTTTGACAGCTAATTTTTTTTGACAATCATTAATAAATATTATAAATGTATATATTAATACAATAGCAATGCCTGAAAAAATCATGAATTATATGGAAAAATGCACGCATGAAAAGTAATATTCTTAAGATTTTATTAAATCTGGAAAAGTAAAGAACAAGATATTCTAGTAAAGTAAAAAATAAGAATTTTTTAGACTTAAAATATTGCAGCTAAAAATAAAATTTGAATTTTATAATTTACATAAAAATTAATAATTTTATTATATCATAATTAGGATCATTTAATTCATTTTTATGTAAATTATAAAATTATTAATTCCATATACTAACTAACTAACTAATGAATTAATTTTATTCAAACAATTTTCACTACATAAATATATGCATATAATAGGGGGAAATAAGTTCAATCCAGCGACTGACACCCTTTCTAACTCAACAATAAACAACAACATATGCAAAGAATAAATAAAATATTTATCAATATTCAAATTTTATTTTTAGCTGCAATATTTTAAGTCTAAAAAATTCTTATTTTTTACTTTACTAGAATATCTTGTTCTTTACTTTTCCAGGTTTAATAAAATCTTAAGAATATTACTTTTCATGCGTACATTTTTCCATATAATATATATATGTATGTATCTTGCTCTTCTTTCATTGACCACTTTTAATAACCCCGTTAAATTCATTAGTTATCACTTATGAATACGTTTAACCTGGTATTCATTCCATAAGAAAACCGAAAAAACTAATAAGGAACTAATTAAAATGAATGTTTAAAAGAATATGCAAATTAGTTAGATCTTTTGCAGATGAATGCAATTGCACGACCCATATATAACAAAGTTGTATTTTCTTTTTAAATAAATAGAAAAAGGGTTTTTTTAATATGAATATCAATACGCAAAAAAACAAAACAAAATTTATAGGAATATACATACATACATACATATATATATATATATATATATATATATATATATATATATATATATATATGGAATATGAGGATATTATTAAAATAATAAATAGCATAAGATTATTTGCTGCATTGACTAACTATATTTTCTTTACCTTAGCAGGTAATTTATTTGGATTCATTTCAATGGTAATGAGAGAGACTTTATCCTATCATTCAGCACTGTGACCTTTCTGGTACAATGTGTTCATTAAGCTTTCTGCTTATATTATACTGGATTCCTAAAGACCTGGAACCTATTAACTACTGACAATTTATTATGTGTCTATCATCTTACCATCTACATGATAATGATCATCATCATCACCGTTATCATCATCACCATTTTTATACTACAGGCTCGAAAAAAATTCAATAGATAATATTTTGAATTATTATTTATTGTTAAAACACTTGTCTGCCCTCATGCGAGTTTAGGACTAATCTTAAAATTTATGATATGAACATTTCTTTTATTAGCTTTACTAACGAGAATACGCCCCCCCCCCCCAACAAAATGTAGTGTCGGAATCGGCTGGTATCACACTAACTAGTCGTGAGGGGTTAAGGAGGATAGAAAGATCGAAAGGAGAAAGAACTAATCAGATCTCCACTGGATGACAATTGCGACCTTGAGGAGGTTGTTTGTCTCACCCAAATTTCAGTAACTGATGACAGCAAGGAGTCAATGGCAAGCGGTTGTTGCAATAACACAAATTCATTTGCAAAGATTATCGAAAGAGATTGATTATACTGAAAATCTGGAGAGACTTGTTGTCACTCGGATTCAAGGGACACTAACGGTTGTTATCAGAGAGTAATCTCTAGTGATACCTTTGTGAGAACTATGAGCAACAAGCGTGGACCAGACAAACTGCTGCAGAGACAAACATGAAACGCCACATAGAACCAAGAACATTGAAGCCGCATATCTATAAGTTCTCTAATCCCCCTATCCCCACCTCATTATCACATCACTAACCCCTTCCCCACAAAGACCAAACAGCCAAATAGTCAAGATCGAGGAGAAAGCACCGACCAGATCAACACTGGATAAGTGCGAAGAGAACTAGAACCTTGGGGAAGCTTATTGCTACTCAAATTCCAGTGAAGACCGATAGCTGCTGCTAAGAGAAATCAATGGCAAGCAGCTGTTGCGATAATGCAAATTTATTTGCAAATACTATCAAAAGCGGTGGAGAGTACTGGAAAATCTGGGGAGACTTGTTGTCACTCAGCTTCTAGGGAATACCGCTGGCCGGTTTCAAAGAGAGATCTTTGATGACCTGTGAGAAAGCTCCTATGCAAATTTATTTGCAAATGCTATCGAAAAAGGAGGAGAGAGCTGGACGTCTGGGAAAACTTGTTGTCATTCAGCTTCGAGAGAACCCCACAGGTCTCCAATCAGATCGTTTGCTGACTTGTGTGAAAGCTCCAGGTGAGCCGATAATAATAATAATAATAATAATAATAATAATAATAACCTATTTAGTAATTCTGTATGACACAATCATGTTGACACATCAGTTCTCGCCAGATTACCAAAGTTAAGCAACATTGAGCCTGGCCAGTACCAGGTGGGTGACCATTTGGGAAGTCTAGGCTCTACATTATATTATATAGTAGGCGCTGGGAAGGTTGGACGTGGGGCCAGCACCCTCACCTGAAAAAAGAACTCCTCACTACAAAAGCATCTACAAAAAGTTGTGGATGGACTATGCCTCTCCAGGGGCTGCAGGCTCAAGGCCATTTAGTAATTCTGATTGTCCCTCCTACAGTTAGTATGACCATAATGGTACCAAGGCGTATACACTAACTTAAAGGGATGTAATTTATCCAAACTCGATACAGTAGTAATATTATTAATACAGCTTTCTTTATATATGTAGACAAGAAACAAACGGCATTTTTTTTCGAAGTTAAATTAATTAAAAAAAGTTTCCGTTAAGGAATTTATTAACGAAAAAATTGTCTTTCTGCTCAGATCAAAGTATAATATTTACCATGTCCTCGTTCATGAGGAGGACAAATTCTTTTTTTTTTATTTTCAGTTCATTCAGATTATTATCAGCTATGTGGATTAAACTAACCATTTATTTGATCGCATTAGTCACACAAACATAAAAAGTTAAACTTATTCCCAGCTCGATGTGATTCTCCAGAAGAGATCGTGGTTACGCAATAGTGCAACTATAAACAACAATTTATAGCAGAGCTTGAGAGATAATATATAAATATCATTACAAACATTGGTTCTCGTCAGATCACAGAAGTTAAGCAACGATGAACCTGGTCAGTACTAGATGGGCGACTATTAAGGAATACTAGGCGCTGTATGTGCTCTCCGCTTATCTCAGCATTGTTTCCAGTCATCCTGAATTTCTACTTTCCACTGGAATTAAACAATGCCGACTCTGGAGACGTGTGGTTAGAGATTGTGAAACTCTTTATTTATTTGCGGACTGTTATCCTCATCTTCAAAGTTTTTGTTTCACAACGTTTCAGCCAACTATTCTTCTGGTCTTCGTCAGGTGGTCGATGGGAGAAGAATGCTGAGTGTCTTAACTGTATCCTCAGTAATTACTGCCTTTCATAGTTGTTGTCGTTAGGGCCTGTAGCACAGTGGATGGAGACGTTGCATCTCTGTGATTCCAGATTAGCATTCTCTGAAGACAGCGATTTCAATCCTACCCAAAGCCAGCCAGAGGAAGAATTTGTTGGCCAAATCGTGGTCAGAAGACAACAACTATGGAAGGCAGTAATTACTGAAGATACAGTTAAGAGACTCAGCATTCCTATCCCATTGTGGTTAACCACCGAACGAAGGAGGAGGAATAGTTGGCTGAAACATTGTGAAATAAATGTACAAATTGCTCACATTAAAGTGTTCCAATAATAAAATAATATGCGCAATTATTGCAATCAAAAAAATTTATGTGCAGGCACCCTTACAAGAGGTATCTATAGTCTGTCAAGTCAGAATAGAGCCGTAAATAAATAAATAAATATATAAATATATATATATATAAACCCAGAAGAATACAAAATTATGAAATAATCAAAATTATGTAATTATGCTATGATAAAATTTAAAAAATGAAAAAAAAATTTCAGCTGAAAACAATAAAATTTCCTATCATTTGGTTACAATTCCAGGTAAACTATGGGATTGTTTATTACAAACATACAAAACAAATTTATCTGCCAACATTTAGAAAACAATATCTTCTTCTTCTTCTTCTTCTTCTTATATATATATATATATATATATATATATATATATATATATATATATATATATATTTAAAAAAAAATTCTTACAGGTTATGAAGATTGGATTTCAAATTTAAAAGTTAATATATTTTTTTAAAATATAAAACAATACATTTTTCACTTAAAGCTCATCAGTTCTACCATTTATAATGCATTGTTATACATGAATTCTGTGGAACCTAAAGTTTGAACCTTCAATTTACACTTGCGATATTCACTGATATCTTGGAAATTTGAAGTGCTTCACTTTTTATCAAGTTGATAAGAAAGTTCTTGCAGTTTTTAACTTTTAAATTCAGATAAACACATCTTGGCTCAAAACATCTTGGCTCAAAACATCTTGGATCAAACAAAAATTTACTGATCCTCTGAATTAACACACTTTTGCCAACGCAAAACAAGTGTTGTGCGTTCAGTAGTTGTTCCTGGGCCAAATACTTTATTGATATCGCAAGCTGTTTCACCAGCTTTTCGGCCTAGCTTGAATTGAAATAAAAAATTGTGCAAATTTGGTTTTTTTTCCATCTTGTATTAAACATTCTGAAAAGAAGACATAATTGCTTTAAAACAATTGTAATTTAAATGATTAGATAGAGTTAAAAACGCTCCTTAAAGTGATATATAAAGTAAAGGTATTATCACGAAAACTTATTTGAAAATACATCATTTGAAATCAAAATTAAGAATTCCACAAGAATTATATATATATATATATATATATATATATATATATATATATATATATATATATATATATATATAATAGTAAGAGAGGGAAAGAAAGTGCAATAGTAAACTTAAAAAGAAGATTTAATCCTAGGTTTATGATAAACTAATAATCACATAATCTATAATATAAATTTCACCTGTCTGTTTAAATGTATGTATGTATGTCTCGTAAAAACTTTCGACAGAGGTGACGGATTTTCACAAGATCGTTATCATTTTGAAGCTTGACCCTTCTGATGACAAATATCGAAAAGTTGGCCCAAAACATTAATTCCTTCACCCTCAACTGGACACTTTTTTACAGGGAAGGGCGCTTTTTTCGCCGATATTTTCGAAATCCATCCTGTCTTTTCGATTGTGTAGCCTTAATTTAAAACTACTTCAATTCCAGTTTGGCAATAGGCGCAACAGCTAACGCGTCAATTTTTTTTTCACTTTCTTTTCCTTCTTCGCGGTACGGGTTCCAGCCTGACTGCTTACTACGCCTCTTTTTTTTGTGCTCTCAACTTTCCCTTCTTTTTTTTTTGCTCAACCAACACCCTTACACACACCTCCACTTTCTTTTTCGCATTCGCGTCACGTGACTGCCTGCCTACTACAATTTTTTTTTTGCTCAAAACCACACCCAAATACCCGGGCAACGCTGGTTACCCAGGTTAGTCTAACATAATGAAAAGAAAGTAGGATTCACGGCATCAAACGTAAATAGGACTGAATCTGCCAAATAGATATTGGTTTCTTTCTGTCAACTCATTATGAAGTTTTTCAATGTGTTATTCACATAATGAAAAGGGAATTCTAATCTATTTCATCGATTACATAATATATTTTACCAATTGAATTCTTTTAATAAGACAAATACCGTCCTTTATTAATGGATAATCGTCTAGTTTCATTAGATAGTCATATCGTTGCATTTGTTGCAAATAAAGACAAACGAACTCCTTACAGGGCGGAGAGGGAAATTCTACCCAGATCAATTATTATTACTTGTACTCACCAGGTGTCCTCACACACGTCAACATCAGAGATTGCTCGCTGACAACAACCGGTTGTGTTCCCTTAAGTCTGAGTGACAACAAGTCTCCCCAGATTTGCACTACTCTCCACCTTCTTCGATAACCTTTGAAAATGAATTTGCATTATCGTAATTACTTTACTAATATGGCAACGACCATTGATCATCACTGGAATTTCAGTGATAACAAACTTCCCCAAAATCCTGGTACTCTTTGCATTCATTCTTTCCATCCTCCTCAACCCCTATTTGATTTGGCGCCAGTTGATGCTGTCACTATTTTGGGGGGTGGGGGGATAACATACGTTTATACAGTTTCAGTTTTCTTGTTTTCATGTGGTGTTCTTCTGTCGTTTAATTTTACTTTTGTTGCAATTTCTATATGGTTGGTTAACGTTTGTAACTCATGTGTATTGGTCTCCGCGTTAAGGGTTTTATTAATATTTCAGCCGTTTTTATTGTTATCCATTGTATCTTCTCAGCCACACTTCCCTGATTCCAATTTCCCCCATTCTTTTTCCGAAGTTTTTCGGGATTGTTCCTAGTGCTCCCACAATCATTGGTGTTATCTTGACTTTCTTCATAGGTAAAAACCAACATTTTAACAATCATATTTACAAACAAATAAATCCAAAAGAACAATGATAGAAATGACACGATAGTACAGCTAATATATATATAATATAAAGCTGAACGTCTGTGTGTCTCTGGTCACGAATAGGCTCCTATATGGTTGACTATTATAGAAAACTGATCACATATAAAGATAGAAGATGCATCGAGACACAGGAATGGGCATGTTTGATCTGGCATAATGATGATTCATTAAAATTGTGGGGTCTGTGTACGCGCCTGGCCCACAAAATATGGAAATAAAAAATTAAAAAATTAAAAAAAAAAAGTTTACAAATGTTTTTGATATAGATGTACATAATAATACTTTGATAAGTATGTTTTAACTTAAATAGGGATGGTATAATAAAATTGTGGGGTCTGCGTTCGCGCCTGGCCTCCATAGAATGGAAATAGGCACAAACTTTAATAAAGACTTTTCATATTTATCTGCGTAAGTATACTTTGATAATTATGTTTCAGTTTGAAGAAATATGGTATAATAAAATTATGGGGTGTTCGTTCGCGCCTGACCTCCATAGAATGGAAATATGTCACAAAGTTTAACAAGGTTTTTTAATATAGATCCACAGAATATTGTGATAAGTGTTTCAGTGTGAACAGGTATGGTACAATAAATTATGGGGTTTATCTATTTTATTTTTACTTTCATCATATTTTGCTTTGGTTTTGATACCCCCAAATTCGAAACTATCTCTTTACAACCCTTCCTTTTCATAACCTATCATACTTTCATAAATCAGAGTCCATTTTATGTAGGCTGTTTTTGAACCCAGTCAACGACGGGTACTTTTGCTAGTATATATATATATATATATATATATATATATATATATATATATATATATATATATATATATATATGTTTAGAGACTGCTGCCGTGCTCAAAAATATTGCAAACACAGACCCCATGATATTATTGTACAACCTTTGTTCAAATTGAAACATACTTATCTAATTATTAATCATTAATGTAGAATGTTTTAGAATATATTCAATTATAGAGGCTTATTTCCCAAACCATTTCAGGAGTTTCAGACTTATTTCCATTTTATGAACATCCGGCGTAAACGCAGACCCCACAATATTGTTGTACTATCTTTAGACAGAACAGACATTACACTTCTACAATTCTCGCCCATGACCAGAAAAGTGTATTTTAGTTCTATTTTCATATTCAATGCAATAGCGATATCCGATAAACTTTTAAAAATTACTTTTTTTTGCGCTTCAACTTCGACGATCGGGTGTTCCCATCTTTTAAAAAGAAAATGACGAATGATAACGTATGTACAAGCACGAAACTGTCTTATCGTATATATATATATATATATATATATATATATATATATATATATATATATATATATATGTATATATATATATATATATATGTGTGTGTGTGTGTGTGTGTGTGTGAAAAGTATATATTCAATAAAATTCTAAGATAATGACGTAGTTTCTATTACTACATATAGGGCAACATAAGTGGACAAGTATGCATCGATTATGTTTTATTTAAGTCCATAAATCGAAAATGTGCCAAATAATTACTGGCTGACTTCTTGCCTGGCATGAGAAAACGAGAAAGGAGAGTTAATCCTAATTACACATTCGCCTTTTTTTATGCAAAAATAAACATTTTTTAAACTTCATCTCGTTTCTTTATATTATTTTGGAGTAGGAATTTTTGTAAAAGTTTGTTCACACTATAAACTTTTTTAATATCAATAAATAATTAATACTAAATAAGAAATATTAATTTGTAATTCACATAATCACGAAAAAGACACACAAGGGGTGATCACACAATTTTGTTGATATAGTGTTTAACTTACTATTTCTTATGTACATAAACTCTTCATTGTTTTTATGAGGTTTAACGTGCAGAAAAGTCAACTTGAAAGTAAGCAGGATGGACGGATTTCTTAATGTTGTGGTTTGCACCGATTAGCCTAGAACTATGGCAGCTAAAATCAGTCATCTTACATTTTTGACAAGAAAACAGACATTTCCTTCAAGCATAAAAATATTCTTTTTTTTTTTAATTATCAAAAAATTTGTGAATTTTGTAAATAAATATGTAAATTAGATGCGATTAAAAAGACGTAATTAAAGACAATGTATTTAAAAAGTTGTAGATTGAAATAAATAAAGCTTTAATTCAAAATGGTTGTTGCATTGACTTTATTGGAAAAAAAACTGTATTGATATATTTATTCTGAAACCAAGAGCATATCTCGGGTGAGTTGTGGGACTATTAGGGTTGATGATTTCCGGGAAAATTCCTACTTTTTTATTTTTATTTTCAGAAAGCACTTTATTTACCAATTAAGAATCGTATCAGTTGTCCGTGCAGGTAGGTATTTTGTTTATTGGTGTACTGTTTTATTTTTCGTTTTTAAGACTATATTCAATTGTACCAGCATTAATAAAATACTCAATCAAATGAAATTGAAATGTTTATCTGCTTATTTCTACATGTAGTTGGTAGGTGAGATAAATTCAAGGGAAATAAATTCAAGGGAAACAACCGAGACAGTTCTAAAGCTTTTTTTTAATCATCTTCTATAAGCAACCCTAAAATACTTTATAGATTTAGTTTGTGAAATCTGGCAGAAATATTTTTAAAATGTATAACATAATTAAAAATGTCATTAAATATCATTGAATATATTATTTCAGTTTTAAAGATCAGTATTTTTTTTTTACATAGGCATCACCACTTATCAAGGCTAAGAGGCCACCCGAGGATAAGGGTTAAAGAGTGTACAGTAGAAATTGGACAATATAGTAATCGTTAATAATGGAAATTCGGTAAATTTGTTAACTTATATGGAACGGTTCATCAAAAACTTGTTTACGCTAGACTTGAAGACAGCCACTTTGTAGTCTGCTGGAAAGCAGGAAAACGGAAGACAGTTCCATAGACGTGCAGTTCTAAGAAAGAAGCTTTTTTCATGGAATCTATGTTTAGGTTTAAGCACAGAAAAAGAGTGGGGGAAATTATTGATAGTGTTTTCTGCTAGACGGGTGTTTCTTGTGAAAGTCTGGCGAGGGGGGGGGGCATATATTCGAGCTCAGCCGATTTAATTAAAGTTTCAATTAAATAACTTGTCATTCTTCATTATAATAAATTAGTTAGTCCTATTTTCCAATCTCTGTAACAGCAATCTTTTATGTTTTTGATTTGTTTTACCTCTGTTCTTTGTGGCTGTTATTGCTACACTTCCCATGGAGCACAGGTCTGAAGCTAATAGAATATATGACGTTTAACTACAGCATCAAATATCATTAAAATAATATTTGGATTGTTGAAATAATATTTCCATTCATCCAATCATTTGATTTTCTATGAATACAATAGACAAAAACGTTAGCTTTATATTCATCATAAAACAATCAAATCTCATTTTTCACTTATTTTTTTTTCTATTTTTAATATCGTATTTTCAACTTTAATATTTCCGGATCCAATATATGGTATTATGTTGCATTTTCATTTCCAAGTATATTTTAATGTGCAAACTTATTAATTTCAGCAACAGCAAATTGTTCTACTTTTGAATTCATATCATTAGGTAAGTCATTTACGAATATCAAAAACAAAGGTTTCAATAGTTAATTCATACTTGAGAAGGTTCTGCGATTTAAAATAATTTTAATGTAAATAGGTGTGAAGCGAAAACTACTTACGCCTGACAGTATCCTATACCTCTATAAGGCAACCATTCGCCCATGTATGGAGTACTGTTGTCACATCTGGGCTGGTGCATCTGCTGATTGTCTCTCGCTCCTGGACAGGGTTCAAAAGACAGTCGCCAACCTAATAGGTCCTGAACTGTCATTTAGGCTTCAGCCTCTGTCCCATCGACGAGATGTTGCATCCCTCTGCATGTTCTACAAATACTTTAATGGTGAATGCTCTGACGAACTGCAAACACTTGTACCTCCCCGACGTAACTACCCCGACAAATCCGACAAGCTAGTAACTCTCATCCCTTTACAGTAGAGATCCCTAGGTGCAAGAAAGCCTTTTACTCCAATAGTTTCTTCACCAGAACTGCGGGTGTTTGGAACTCCCTTCTGGGATTCTGCTTTCCTAACTGCACTGATGTGCAGAAGTTCAAGTGTAATGTTAACAAACATTTTTCTACTCATCTCACTTCATAATGACCCTGCTAATTAAGTCCCTGATAGTAGCCCCCTGCTTCAAAGTGGCACTGTGCCTTGTTTGGGGTGAAATTTGAATAAAAAAAAAATGCTGTAAGGAGCTAACAAGGACGAAAGATGAATATCACAAAGACAGATGCCTATTGACTTTAATCTTGAAAACAATACGAGGGGCGGGCAATAAGTAATGCCCCTGACCCACTTCCAGTTGTCTGATCTAGCTGAAATTTTGCATGTGCAATGATTTATATCTCTACGGGTTATGTGGCAAATTACAGCTCTGAACGAATTGTGGTTTCTCTTTTACATGTGTTTGAACTGAGTCAGGTGTGAAATGGAGCCTGTTGAATGTCGCGCAGTGATCCAGTTTTTGTATTTGAAAGGACGCACACCACAGGAGACTTTTGATGAAATGAAAGAAACTGATGATGATAATGCCCCATCATATGACCTTGTAAAACGCTGGCATCATGAATTCAAACATGGTCGGAAGTCTGTGGAAACAGCTCCCAGATCTGGTCGCCCCCTTCTGCTATTGATGAGGCATCTGTCCATCAAGTTGAGGCTGCCATTTTGGAAGATCGGCGCATTACTATTCGCCAAATAGCCCAAGATGTCAAGATTAGTACAGGGTCTGTGGAAACTATCATTCATGACCATTTGCATGTGCATAAAGTGTCTGCCAGATGGATTCCCAGGTTGCTCACACCATTCCATAAGCGAGAACGCATCGAGTGCTCGAGAATGAATTTGGAGATGTGCCAAGAAGATGAGTCAAAGTTTTTCAAAAGACTGATTACACAGGATGAAACCTGGGTCCATCACTATGATCCAGAGACCAAACCCAGTCAATGCAATGAAAGCACTTGGACTCACCACCTCCAAAGAAGGTAAGGGTGCAGCCCTCCACTGGCAATATCATGCTCACAGTCTTCTGGGACTATGACGAAGTAGTGATGACAGGTTTCCTGGCAAAGAGTACCACAATTATAAGAGCCTATTATGCTTCACTTTTGAGAAAATTAAGGGAAGCTATCAAAATCAAGAGGCGGGGCAAGATCAGCAAAGGTACCCTCCTGCTGCAGGACAATGCTCTGGTCCACAACTCGTATGTCGCCAGAACAGAAGCACGGGCGTGTGGTTATGAAATTCTACCTCATCCTCCCTACTCTCCTGACCTTGCACCCTCTGACTTTCACCGCTTCCCAGCCATGAAGTTGTTTTTGAAAGGAAAACGTTTCTCAGATGATGCAGCCTTGATTTCTGAAGTCACGTCGTGGTTGGAGGACCAACCTGGGGTGGTCTACAAAAACGGTCTCCAGAGCTGCATCAAACGATGGGAGAAATGCACAACTCTGGGTGGTTCCTATAAAGAGAAAGTCTAATAACTGTGCCAAATTTCATTGCTCTACTGCTACGAGAAGTGGGTCAGGGACATTACTTATTGCACGGCCATTGTAAGCCTGCAGATATGAGGAAAGCATTGAACAGTCTTGCAGTTCTTAGAAAGAAGCTACTGGAGTAAGAAGCTGTATTATAATTAGGTATCAAAACAGCGATGGAGACCACTAGACCAACAAATCGAATGAGCTGAAACAAAGGAAGCAGGGAATAGATTATACAACTCTGAAGAACACATGCCATAATAGTGTTTTGCAGAAACCTTAGACTGCTCAAGATCAACACAGATCCTTGCAACCATCTTTGGATAAGTGTTAATAATTTTTAACTTAATAGTTTTATACGTTAAAAACAGTTGTTATAATCTATTATATTTATAAAAGTGAACGTGTCTGTGTGTGTATCCCCTTTTTTTTTTTTTAAATTTTACTTTTGTTAGTTTGAAGAGATCAAGGGGCTCCTTCCTGGAGCTAACACTTGATTCTATTATAGTTTAAATTTATATCCGAGGGCTCTTTTGCTTCTAAGTATTTTTGAAGGTTCTTTTTTATTAGGCCAGATGCTCCTGTCACAACTGGTATAATGTTTATTTCTTTCAGAGATCATGTTGTTTTAGATCATTTTTTTTATCTGTGTACATTTCCCTACGCAATAACTCTGTCAATTTTTAGTCTACAGACTTGCAATTTCATATACAGGGTATTTAGATTTGGGAAAATCTTTGTAATCGATTTTTGGCCAGAAATTTGGCTGTTAAAGGGTCAAAGTTTAACGATTTGACCTTTGAGAACTCTACCAAACTCCTCCGCCAATTTTGGATCTAAATACTTGAAATTTTAGATATAGGTTCCTTGGACATGGATCTAACTAAATAACTTGTTTTGAGCCTAAAACAATAAATGTTAAGGGTCATAATAGGGGTCAAATTTAACAAAAATTGACCGCTTTTTTTTGCTCAACATACACCTCCAAACACGCGGGCAACGCCGGGCTGAAATGTTAGTATTTACCATTTAAAATAAAATGCCATCACTTTTCGTTAATAAACAAGAATGAGGTACTACATGGAATGTCTTGTTAAAATGCAAATATCTACAATACTTACTCCATCAAATATTCATTTATGATTTTAATACTTTTCAAAACATTAGATAATGCTGATTTACCATCGACGTGAATATGTTCACAACAAGTTACATCATTGATTCTCTCTCTCTCTCTCTCTCTCTCTCTCTCTCTATATATATATATATATATATATATATATATATATATATATATATATATATATATATATATATAACACGGAAATTACATAATTGTCGATGCAATAATTTATTTCAAACCTATGGTATTTTCAAGCATCTAAACTAGACAATTACATTTTTGATACTGAAATAAATAAAGAAAAAGAATCGGGCCCCGACCGTCAAAAACCAGAAGGGGTGGTAGTAGCAATCCACTTAATACATTTTATAGAGAGGGTGGGAATTAAGTTAGTATGGGCGGGATTTAAAAAAAAAAACAACAAGAACATTATGATACTTAAACGGCTGTCCGGTAGCCCGACGTAACAACAGACACACACACACACACACCCAACACACACACATACATACACACACACACACACGCCCCTAAATATGCACGTTCTTACACGTAAATGACTTGACACGCGTTTACTAACCTAGGAAGAAGAGGGAGAAATATACGGATATAGAGAGAAGGAAATAAACTGCGCGTAAGGGAAAGAGAAGAAGAAATAAAAAAAGAAGAAAGAAGGAAGAGAGTGACCATCCGCTGCCTGTCATATGGTTTAATTAGTCTAGAATCTCCGAGAAAGAGAAAGGAAAGAAAATGAAGATTAAACGCATCATAGAGTTAATTGAGTCATGGAAAATAAGTCTATTAAAAGATATATATATATATATATATATAAATTTATATACAAAGTTTTAAAATTATCTGTATGTTTTCATGTTAAAATTAGTTTGAAATAAATATTATCTTATAATACATTTAAATTTTCTATATTGTATTTGTAATATATTACTATGAATTCAAAAAATTGAGTCTTATGTAGTTAATATTTTATATATTTTTATGTAATTATTTTATTGGTGATTATAGCGATCGTTGTTATTTTGCTCACTAATATTTCACTTCCTAATTGATTAAGATGCAGAAAATTGCATTATTAGTCGCCCCCAATTCCATAGGACGTATTTAGTTTCGGTTAATATATACTTTTATTCATTCCGTACACAAAAGTACTTTCATGCACGCATAAATAAATAAATAAATAAATAAATAAATAAAATAGTTATTATTTTAAAGTTTTGTGTTAATTTATATTAAATCTAATAATGTCTAGTGGTAGTATTTGATCTTTTTGACTTATATCAGTTTAATAACTAATGTATTATCTGTAGAGAAATTTTTTTTCTTAATGCTATCTCATTTATTTATAAGTAATTTGGATAAACAGGTACTTCGGAATACGTACACCCAACTTAAATTTCGGACAACAAATATCATCAAGTCGTTATTACCGAGTATATACCGGACAGCACTATAATTGCCAGTGGGGTGGGGTGGGAGGGTTTATCGTAAGTAATCTAGTGGTATTAAATTCGGTCTCTTTACCGTTATAGAATTATCTGTTCGTCGGATCTGGAGTTATTGGTTATTTTAAATTTACATTTATGTCTGCATCTGGCCATCAGTTCATCTCGTTTATTTAAGAGATTATTGTGTTCGTACTTCAGGATTCTTATTTTTTCCTCGAGGCATAAATGATCCTTGAAAATACCATAAGGTTGAAATAAATTATTGCATCGACAATTATGTAATTCCCGTGTTATATTTTTATGTTATTGCTCTGTTTATCACATTGAGCTCTCATACCCGGATTTCCTCCTGGAATTATTCCATTATAACACTATATATATATATATATATATATATATATATATATATATATATATTTTATTAACAATTTAATGAATGGCCTATTTAAAAGGTGAGGTGGGGGGTCACGCCGTAATTAAAAAGTAATTTTCCAGAAGATGCAATAAAGAATGAAGTTTTCAAAACTGACAATTTTCTGACAGTTTAATTCTAACAGAAATGGCAGTTCTAATACTATTTAGTCTCTCTTAGACCTTTTCTTATTGTCTGATTCCTTCTTAGGCAAAACAATTTTGATAACCTCTGGGTTGGGGGATTTGAATAAACCGGCAATAAAACCGAGCGGAGCGCAAACCCTGAAATCTTGATAAACAGCTTGTGGAACTAATCCCTGAACACAAATTCCACATGCCTTTATTGGTTGTCAGTCGTCAAGTGTGAAGCGACACAAAACCAAAATGTCAATGAGTTACATTCCAAAATTCCCCTGCACGCAGTTAAGCAGCCACGTCTGTCATCTCGGAAGCTGGACTATTCAATCGGCTCTTAACTGCCAGTGTTCTGTTTTATAGTTGCTAGCCAGAGGCAGGGGAGATTAAGAACAGTTCCATATTTAAAATAAAATGCACTTGGAGAGCGCAGACATGTACTGATACTCAAAATGACTCCAACAATAACAATTGATTCAATCGGCAAATAATTTTTTTTTAAAATTTTTTCCCAAGAATTTAGTATTTTAAAGTCTGTCTGTAGAATTTCATAAACGTTTTGTAAACGTTTAAGTAGATACTTATAGAATTCATGCACACATGCCAAGTTGCATTCTAGGATTATAAACTTTTGCTATGTCAGAGAATTCTAACATAACTGATGTTACTTTTTATTTGAAGACTCTGGTTAAGTTAGTATAAACAAAAAAATTCTCAGTCCTCGATGATAACGACCACTCACTCAAAGCACTGGCAAATTTTATGCTGTGTCTGCGAATGGACAAAAGAGAGTGTCTATCCCAAACAAGCAGTTGTAGTCATCCGGGATAAAGCATGTTATATAGCGGTCTATATATAAGTATGTATATATATCAAACAATACTGCTCTCTTAATCAATTTAAAATAGCTATCAACAGGCAACAAAGCATCGCTAATCGTAATTGTTGTTGTTTCAGGTTATACAACGTAACATTTGGTCCATATGCCACGACTTTCTCTTAGTGATCGTCAGGAGCTCATTAATCTCACCTTTCTGGTTTATCCAATCGAAAAATCGGCTGCAGATTGAAATGTGAAGAGAAAACAGTATGAAAGACTGTGCAAAAGCACCAAAACACTGGCAGTATTTGTGATGCCCCTAAATCTGCTCGTACTAGAGTTACTTTTAACAGAGAAGACAATGCTATTAAGATCCGCAGCCTAAGAAACAGATTTAAAACGGTTCCCCAAATCCAACAACATTGCAGTCTTGTTAAAAAGTGCTCTCTTTCTAATGTCAAGAACAGATTAAAAGAATTTAATTTGCAAGGATATGTTGCAAGATGCAAGTCAATGATTTCTGTAAAGAACAGAAAGCACAATCTGGACTTCGTCAGATGCAATGAAGATCATGACTCTTCATATTGGTCAAAAGTGCTTTTTAGCGGCAAAAGCAAGTTCAGTAGGCTAGGCAGTGATGGTAGGCAGTACGTCCGTCGGAGGAAAGACAAAGAATTGGATCCTAGGTGCTCAGTTTCAACGCTGCAAGGTGGTGGAGATTCAGTTTTGGTGTACAGCATTATTAGTACCAATGGTCCAGGGCCTATAGTTCGTTTGCAAGGTCGAATTAATTCGACCAAGTACATTAATATGTTGACTGAACATTTTCTACCTTATTTTGGTTGGGATTTGGATTATAATCCCATCTTCATGCAGGAAAATGCTCATATTCACACAGCTGGCAATGTCAAGAGATTCCTAAAAGAGCATGATATTCCATGTTTGGATTGGCCTGCACAATCTCCAGACCTCAATCCTATCAAAAACGTATGGCATTACATCAAGCAACAGCTACGCAATGATAAAATTTCAAATTTGGAAGAACTTTGGACAAAAATTAAAGAAAAGTGGGATGCCCTTTCCCCGGAGTATTGCTGCAGTCTAATTCAAGGAATTCCCAAAAGATTGCAGGCTATCAAATTGCAGAAGAGCTAATCTACTAAATATTAACTAGTTCATTGTGTTTCTGTTGTATTTGTGTTGCATTAATGCCCTTAAATTATATTTAAATAACAATTTTCCATTGTGCGGACTTTCTTTTTTGCCTCCACAATTTGAAGTTATTTTTTGGAATTGATGTGATCACTAGAATATTTCAATTAAAAGTCAAATATGAACAGGTAAAATTATAGAAGAATAAAAGGCCAATCAAATGAGGTATAGATTGTTTAAGCAGTTACATTAAATTTAGCTTAAATTTTCAGTTTTTGAAAAAATTACAAATGCGGACTTTCTTTTTGCCGGCTGTATATGTAAGGATAGTCGGTTATGTACAAAACGTTGTCAAGTAAAGTAGGCTGTTTACTGCAGTGTGTATAAGCAGACACCAAGCATGTCTCTTGAAATGTATGTATAATGTACAGTGTTGTCTGTTCGTGTGCGTGTATATGTTTATGACATATTTAGCATCTTATCTGCATAGCGCACAGACAAATGAAATGTTTTAGTTTCCTTCTCATCTAGTGGTTGACACCGGCTTAAGGTTCTGTAAACGAAATACTTCCACCTGAAAGGAACACAACGAGAACTCTGGCTATATTTTATAACTTTATTTCTTTCATGTTCCGCATGTGGAGTTTGCAATGTGTCTCTAGCTTTATACACCTTTCTAAATACGTCCCTCAAAGGTACCGTGGACGTAACTGGTCTTGAACGAACCTGTTGGTCTAAAACTCACGCTAACTGACTGATCGTCTTCTCGACTCAAAAACGGATTCTTTTGTTTTCTCTTATATAAGCACTTTCTGAAAAAGGTAATCTTTTGTTTATCATTCAAACGCCATGGTGTTTTAATATATGATACAGTGGAAGTTTTGGTTATTTAGAACTGCTTTAAAGCTTCACCGCTCACTTATTTTTCGACCAAATTTCAAATAATTATTACAGTTTATAGATCACCTTCTCGGATATATTGTGAAAAAAATGTTTTTTCAATTTTCGTATAGTAAAACAAAATGTATGATGAATTTTCTGTGTTCAAAATGGTAAAAATATGTAAGGAGGTGAGCGACGCTTTTTATGACTGGTTTCCATAGCAACCGCATCGCTTTAGCGACTACTGTTGCTACTAATTCATTGCTGTCGTGAATAGAGGACTAACAAGTAAAACAGAGAGAATGAAAGCATGAAAGGGAGATAATTGAGAGGATTTTATTGAAAGCAGACGAGTGCCGTACATTGTTATTACATATGTGTTTATGGGGTCAAAAGAATAAGACTAAAATTAAAGAAAGAACAAGTAAATTTACTGGAAGCCTGGAAAAATCATGGATTACGATAGAATAATCTGAGCATAAAAAGTAATATGGTTAAGCTTAAACATGGAAAAGTAAAGGACGAGTTGTTAAAACTGGAAAAGAAAAGGACAAGATATTCTAGTAAAAAATATATGATAAATTTATAACTTAAAATATTGCAGTATTAAGATTTTTTTAATTCAATTTATAACATTATATAATCAATTATTAATGCTGCAATATTTTAAGTTATAAATTTATTATATTTTTTACTAGGATATCTTGTCCTTTTCTTTTCTAGTTTTAACAACTAATCCTTTACTTTTCCATCTTTAAGTTTAACCATATTACTTTTTATGATCGCATTTTTCTACTGTAATTGTTAAATGTTTACATTCTACCATTATTTTACCGAACTAAATTCCGAAGTCTTTTGTTATTCTTAACCTCTTTTCATATTGTAACATTCAACTACTGTTATCTATGCATATAAAAGGCAAAACGTGTGTGCACATTTTATGTATGTCAAGCAAAGGTTTTTTCGTCGGGGTTCTCGAGTGGGGGATACTATTTCTGAGAACTTTTTATATACCGTCTAAATCATAATATCTAGGATTTGCGAACGCGCGTTGCGTCTAGATTTATTCACATCGACTTTTACCAAATTCTTGCTATTTCAGCTTCTCTCGAGTGTGTTCGGCTTTTTAGTATAAATAAAGTGAAACAGTGAAACGGTAGCGGTTCCCAGCTTCCGTCCTGGGAACGTCGAGAAAGCAATCTTCCTATAATTGTGATTTAATTGATTATAACGCTGTCAGATCCTTCAACTTTTATTGTGTGTGTCAGAAAAACATTTTAAAATAGATTTGGAAAACATTAATTGTAACAACTTATAAAGTTGTATTCAATTCAGTTCGCTGTCAACCTCTGTCTTGAAACGACTGAATCGTGACTCCATTGATTCTTCGCCGCAATCTTTGTTACTAAGCATTACTCAACATTCAGGATCGCGACTGCATTGATTCTTCACCCATATCTTTGTTATTAAGCATTACTCAACACTCGAGATCGTGACTGCATTGATTCTTCACCGTCATTTTTGTTATTAAGAATTACTCAACACTCGAGATCGTGACTACATTGATTGTTCACCGTCATTTTTGTTATTAAGAATTACTCAACACTCGAGATCGTCACTGCATTGATTCTTCACCGTCATTTTTGTTATTAAGAATTACTCAACACTCGAGATCGTGACTACATTGATTCTTCACCGTCATTTTTGTTATTAAGAATTACTCAACACTCGAGATCGTGACTACATTGATTCTTCACCGTCATTTTTGTTATTAAGAATTACTCAACACGCGAGATCGTAACTGCATTGATTCTTCACCGTCATTTTTGTTATTAAGAATTACTCAACACTCGAGTTCGTGACTACATTGATTCTCCACCGTCATTTTTGTTATTAAGAATTACTCAACACTCGAGATCGTGAATATTTTCATTGTTCACCGTCATCTTTGTTATTAAGAATTACTCAACACTCGAGATCGTGACTGCATTGATTCTTCACCGTCATCTTTGTTATTAAGAATTACTCAACACTCGAGATCGTGACTACATTGATTCTTCACCGTCATTTTTGTTATTAAGAATTACTCAACACTCGAGATCGTGACTACATTGATTCTTCACCGTCATCTTTGTTATTAAGAATTACTCAACACTCGAGATCGTGACTGCATTGATTCTTCACCGTCATTTTTGTTATTAAGAATTACTCAACACTCGAGATCGTCACTGCATTGATTCTTCACCGTCATCTTTGTTATTAAGCATTACTCAACACTCGAGATCGTGACTACATTGATTCTTCACCGTCATTTTTGTTATTAAGCATTACTCAACACTCGAGATCGTCACTGTATTGATTGTTCACCGTCATTTTTGTTATTAAGAATTACTCAACACTCGAGATCGTAACTGCATTGATTCTTCACCGTCATCTTTGTTATTAAGCATTACTCAACACTCGAGATCATCACTGCACTGATTCTTCACCGTCATCTTTGTTATTAAGAATTACTCAACACTATAGATTGTGACTACATTGATTCTTCACCGTCATTTTTGTTATTAAGAATTACTCAACACTCGAGATCGTCACTACATTGATTCTTCACCGTCATCTTAGTTATTAAGCATTACTCAACACTCGAGATCGTCACTGCATTGATTGTTCACCGTCATCTTTGTTATTAAGCATTACTCAACACTCGAGATCGTCACTGCATTGATTGTTCACCGTCATTTTTGTTATTAAGCATTACTCAACACTCGAGATCGTCACTACATTGTATTCTTCACCGTCATTTTTGTTATTAAGAATTACTCAACACGCGATATCGTCACTGCATTGATTGTTCACCGTCATTTTTGTTATTAAGAATTACTCAACACTCGAGATCGTCACTGCATTGATTCTTCACCGTCATTTTTGTTATTAAGAATTACTCAACACTATAGATTGTGACTACATTGATTCTTCACCGTCATTTTTGTTATTAAGAATTACTCAACACTCGAGATCGTCACTGCATTGATTCTTCACCGTCATTTTTGTTATTAAGAATTACTCAACACTCGAGATCGTCACTTCATTGATTCTTAACCGTCATCTTTGTTATTAAGAATTACTCAACACTCGAGATCGTCACTACATTGATTCTTCACCGTCATTTTTGTTATTAAGAATTACTCAATACTCGAGATCGTGACTGCATTGATTCTTCACCGTCATCTTTGTTATTAAGAATTACTCAACACTCGAGATCGTGACTGCATTGATTCTTCACCGTCATTTTTGTTATTAAGAATTACTCAACACTCGAGATCGTGACTGCATTGATTCTTCACCGTCATCTTTGGTATTAAGAATTACTCAACACTCGAGATCGTCACCGCATTGATTCTTCACCGTCATCTTTGGTATTAAGCATTACTCAACACTCGAGATCGTGACTACATTGATTCTTCACCGTCATCTTTGTTATTAAGCATTACTCAACACTCGAGATCGTCACTGCATTGATTCTTCACCGTCATTTTTGTTATTAAGAATTACTCAACACTATAGATCGTGACTGCATTGATTCTTCACCGTCATCTTTGTTATTAAGAATTACGCAACACTATAGATCGTGACTGCATTGATTCTTCACCCATATCTTTGTTATTAAGAATTACTCAACACTCGAGATCGTAACTGCATTGATTCTTCACCGTCATCTTTGTTATTAAGAATTACTCAACACTCGAGATCGTGACTGCATAGATCCTTCACCGTCATTTTTGTTATTAAGAATTACTCAACACTCGAGATCGTGACTGCATAGATCCTTCACCGTCATCTTTGTTATTAAGAATTACTCAACACTCGAGATCGTGACTGCATTGATTCTTTGCCGATTGGATTTACTGCCGCCATCTTTGTTCAACATAATATCTCAGCACTTTACAGATTACAATCATGTCAAATCCTTCAACTTTTACGGTATGTTCACAAAAAACATTTTAAAAAGTATTTGGAAAGCGGTAATTATAACAACTACGGATAAAAAAACGTGTGATACAATTAAAATTAATATAATTACAGACTAGTTTCTCCAACAAATATTTCGTGTAAATTTTTAAAAATAAGTACAAACCACATATTTTCCTAGCAGGTCGCAACATACGCTTTAATATTATATTTTAGTTCATGCAGATTTCGTATTTATTATTATAGAGCTAATTTTCTATTGATTGTTATATTGTACCCAATATAGTGATGATTTCAAGTTATAAAATTTGAATGCCATCAAGTAGAATCGAAATCAAAGCATATGGCTCTCCAGCATTATTCGTTACCATTGGATTTAAGTCCATATGCATATAAACACTTAAGAAAAATGACGTTCTCCAAGGTATAAATGTATAGTTGCGCATGTGTAGAAGCAACATGTTTAGTGGACTTACACCTGCCAATTTTTACATCTTAGTAGCTATTTTACTGGATTAAAACCAAACCGAATTCATTCCACATATTCAACCCCCTATATATCAAATTTCAAGTCTGTAGATAATAAATGTGAAGAGTAGTTTGGTAGAAACTGTTTCATACACACAAAAAACAGATAGATAAGGTCACTTATATATATATATATATATATATATATATATATATATATATATATATATATATATATACTACCTGTATCCTGCCACGCGTTGCGGTGGCTCAATTTGGTGTAATGGAAAAATCTAATAAAAAAAGAAAATGCATGTTTCTTATATTGTTAGTACAGCAATCCACTCCAAAAGTGTAAAAAAAAAAAAAAAAATACAAAAATGGAAAAAAAACGGTACTCTTGCAGAATCTTACCCGGATCCTTAGGAGTTTCCCTCAATCATGGCTTGGGCTCGACCAGCAGTTAATGGATGAAGCCGAACGTTGCTGAAAGGTTGGAATGGTTAATCTGTTTTTTGGGGGTTTTTTTTGTGGTTTTTGTAATCAAAAATCTTACTTTTCAATTAATATTTTGGTGAGGCGGAGGTTACTATACACAGATTCGAAAAGTTGTCCAGAAACAAATAAATGTAAGCAAAGGTAAGGTAAGTTACATTTCTACATAACTGGATAATGTGTTAGTGTTTTTATTTAATGTAAAAGGTTTAATCAGCTAGGAAAAGCACAGTGTTTATCAATGTATTTGAAAAAGACAAATGATCGTGAACTCTGTTGAATATGTTAAGTTTGAGAAAATAAGTAAAAACTAGAAAAAACTATACATAACACTGTAAGATACCCACCGTATATATGTGACCGTAACATATTTAGTGGGCTTCTGACAGTATATTGTATAGTTTTTAGTTTTAACTCATTTTCCAAAACAACGTAATCAACAGTGTTCGCCACCATTTGTATTTTTCAAATACACTGATAAGCACTGCTTTTCGAGTCGACTAAACGTTACATTAAATCAAACGGGTTTGTATTACTAAACACAGATCCGAAAAAGTTGTCGAAAAATAAATATCTAACAAATAAATGTTATCTAAGCAAGATAAGTTACTTTTCTACCTAACTGGATAAGCCAATTTGATAGAAAAGTAACTTATCTTGCCTTTGATAATATTTATTATACATTTGTTTTTTGGCAACTTTTTCGAATCTATGTGTACAGTAATACAAACCAAATAAAAACACAAAAAATATCCAGTTAGGTAGAAAAGTAACTTATCCTGCCTTAGAGGTTCACCTACACAATTTGTTTTAAAATTACTACTTTTAAACGTTTTCGACGATACTGAATAAGAAAATCTTATTTACAGTTTGCAGAGGAAAGTAGTTTTCGAGATATAAAGACCTGTGTTATGCACTGTAATTCACTGGCGGCCATGAATAAACACTCCCAACCTCCCAATAGTAAGAACGGCTTTCAGAATAAATAACGGCTACCCATCCATGTTAAAAATTGTCGAGGTGGACCTAAAGTAAAAATTTACCTTTTTTTAAAATAAATTTTTAGTTTAAAGCACAACTATTGTGTACCATGGTTTTAATAAAGGAAAAGCATTCATATTATCTTATATACAAACAACTCCGAAAAAAAAGGCGTAATTTCAAGTTTGTTAGAATAAGCTTTATCGAAAAAAAAAACATTTTTTACTTATCCTTTATTTCTTAAATGTAACAATTTCTGTTTTACGCTTTTAACGAACGTAAATTTCAGTGTCTGTTTTTATTTATTTATTTTTTTGTATTTTGTTACATTAGGTCCCCCTCTGCGATTTGTTTTGTAATTACTACTCTTAAAGGTTTTCGATGATGCTGAATAAGAAAAGCGTATTTACAATTTGCAGAGGCAAGTAGTTTTCGAGATATAAGGACCTGCGCTATGCACTATAATTCACTGGCGGCCATGAATAAACACCCCAACCTCTTAATATTAAGAACGGCTTTTGGAATGAAAACCGACAATCTCCTCATGCTAAGAATGGCTTTAGGAATAAACACCCTCAATATTCCCATGTTAAGAATGGCTTTCAGAATAAACACCCCTAACTTCCCCATGTAAAAACGGTTTTGGGAATAAATACCTCCATCTTACCCATGTTAAGAACGGCTTTCAGAATAAACAACACCTACCCACCCATGTTAAAAATTGTGGAGGTGGAGCTAAAGTAAAAATTTATTTAGATTTTTTTTTAATAAATTGGTTGTTTAAAACACAACGCTACCACGGGTTTAATAAAGGAAAAGCATTCATATTTTCTTATATAAAAACGTGTTTTTTTTCAATTGTACACATAAATTCGAAAAAGTTGACACAAAACAAATATAGAACAAATAAATGTTATCAAAGGCAAGATAAGTTACTTTTCTACCTAACTGGATATATTTTTAGTGTCTATATTTAATGTAACATGTTTATTCGCTTGAAAAACACAGTGTTTATCGATGTATTGGAAAATTTTAAATGGCGGCTGACTCTCTCTCTCTCTCTCTCTCTCTCTCTCTCTCTCTCTCACTCTCTCACTCTCTGAGACGGTAAGTTTTGGAAAATGAGTTATAAATAAAAAACAAGTCAAAATACTGTTAAAAACCCACCGAATATATGTCAGCCTATGTCACGGTGACATATATTGAGCGAGTTTCTAACAGTATTTTGTCTGATTTTTTATTTATAACTCATTTTCCCAAACTTACGGCCTCAAAGAGAGAGTCGGCTGCCATTTTAAATTGTCCAATACATCGGTAAACACTGTATGTTTCTCGAGCTGAATAAACATGTTACATTCATTTGTTCTTTATTTGTCAACTTTTTCTAATCTATGTATACAATAAAACAAACCTGAAAACGCACTTTCAAGTTTGGTAAAATAAGTTTTATCGAAAGAAAAAAAAAATTTTTACTCATGCTTTATTTCTTAAATGTAACAACAATGTTAGTTTAAAGCACAACGCTAATGTGTACCACGGTTTTAATAAAGGAAAAGCATTCAAACAACTCGGAAAAAAAGTGTATTTTCAAGTCTTCAATCCGTGGACCGTTCATTTCTACCGGAAATAAAATGGCGAAAATAGTTCCGCATTACGAGAAATATCTTTATTTTATTTAAAAAAAGAAAAAGTGTGTTATAGTCGAAATCGTATTTAATATTAATTGCAGTGTTACTGTTTTAATAATTTTAAAAAAAAAATGTGTTATAGTCAGAATCGTTATTTTTCGTCATTTCAAAATGGTAAGCCGGAAATATTTCCGCTAATCGGCTGAAATCGGTAAATTTTTCCTGACGAATAAAAGTTTTTTTAATAAGGTAATATTTACTTTTTTATACTTAAAAACACAGTTAGATTATAAACACTCACTGTTATAAAATTTCACAGAAAACGGGCTTGTAACTTTCTAGTTTATCGACTTTGAACAAACCAGACGTTTGATTTTTATATATATTAAAGTAAAAAAAAGAGAATTAGTTAAATGAAAATAATATCAGATAAAACGGGAATCGAACCCTGTAAATAAGTTTTAAAGAACAATAGGTTTTAAATGGAATGTGCAGTAAATTGTTGATTCTGTTAAAATATTTAATAAATACAAATTTGACTGGAAACTATTCACATTCTTAGAAAGAATGCATGATAAAATATGGGTTACAGAATTAGAGAAGTAGATTAAATTCCTTTGTAAAACAACATGGAGAATGGGAAATTTCCTGGTCGTCAGAAATTATTTCAAAAACGTGCAAATCGCGCATGTTGATAACACGTGAGTTATAGTCACGTTGACCAGACATACATGTGATTTCTCAATATAGGAAAGAGTTCGAAGTTAGTTAGGGAGAGTCAGATCAGAGTCAGGGAGAAGAGAGAGAGAGCTGACATGGAACCTTGGAAACGAGGTTAGAAGAAGAAATCATGTAAGACTGGAATTCCTGGATGCAAAGCCATTGACCGGTCATATGGAATAATAAAAAGAACATCTTCATCTTTTTGTATCTGCGTCTTCGTGTTGTTATTCAACAGAAAAGGTATTGTCCATTCATGTTATAAGAACTTTGTGAAAATCATCATCACCAAAACAAAGGTAAAGTGAAATTGTATTAATATGAACTTTGTGTTTATAAAAATGTACAACTGTCTTTCTCTTTATATATACTTGTTAATGTCTCCATCTCTTACAACATGAAGACTCTAATCTCTCCTAAGACTGTCTATCACTCTAAGATTTTCTAATACAAACAAGAACACTAAATAAGAACAACGAAACACATACGAATATTCAGTACCTTCATCTAATAATAACACCCTTATGCAACAAATCTTCCCCTACATCTTGGTCTAATAGGCAATGAAAAAGATGAGTTTGGGTTGCCCTCAACTACATTAAATCTATTAATGTATTACTAGTGAAAGGAAATGAATCTTTTACTCTATTAAAACCTCTCATCAGGGACGAAGAGAAGCCCCCCCCCGCACACACACGCATACACCAAATTATGTTTGTATATGGTGGTATATCTAAAAAAAAGCATCCTGTTAGAAATGTAATTCTTTTTTAAAATCTCGTCAATTCCGGGAGCGATGTTTCTGACAAAGAGGGAAGACTTGCTGTTTTCTGGGTCAGAATCTATTCCATCTAACATTTATTGTTAGCAAGTTTTTGACCTTGAAGTATTATTTTTTTAGCTCCTTAAATCAAGTGGTTTAATGCTTTGTCTAGAGCGATTTCTATTAAAAGAAAATCACTATCACATATCACATTTTGAAAATAACTTTTTGTTAAATATCTACCCCCGTGTTTTTCTAATCTAACCAATCCAATTCATATAAATTGTTGCTGGCCCGAAAGAGGTTGAATATGTGGACAGTTTTGAGTAATGTCACTACATAATGTAAGTTGATGTATCTATTTTGTAGAATAAATGAACTTACCCAGACACAATATGGTTACGACTAAGCATCATGTCAGTTACTGCCACAGAATCAGACGCATACATTCTGTAGCATACTTTTGCTAATTATATCACTGTCTTTGTCGTGATTATTACCGGCCCTTCAAGGCCGCAACAATAGTTGATCCATTAAATAAGTTTCCCCACATTATTTCGAGAGTTGGTTGAAAATCATGGTATCATCATCCAAGCAGAGTTCAAATCCAATCAGATCTATTGCATTCAATAGTACTGTAAGTCTACTGCAAAAGTTATGAATACTTGTTCTATACCTCTGAGTAAAATTGCAACTTGTATTCAATGGATTGTTTCCAGTAGATATTGTATCTAATCATTAAATGACCTGTTGCGGTTGTGGTGCAGTAGATCAACACAGACATGCATTAAGCCAATGCGAGGTAAGCGATCAGATCTCGTCGATAGAAGAAGGCTGTCCTGTTAGATAAGCACTTACTGTATTGATAACCTTTTCCTTTCTGAAGAACTTTACTTGAAATATATGGCAATGAGGATGAGATCATTACCTTATAGCTTGAATTACAGCTTCCTATGCCAGTAATTTCTTTCCAAGAACCATAAGCTTATGGAACTCTTCTTGTTGACTGTGTTTCGTCTTTCTGGTAATCATATTTCATTTTTGTTAGCTTCTTACATTAAGTGGCATCACACCTTGTCTGGAACAATTTCCATCTATGACAACACTACAAAGGCCGACAATGGCCAAGATCTTTCTGATTCTCACTCTTCTGATCGTGCGCACATAGTGCAATGGGGAAGAAGGTGGCTGGTTAATTTTAGTGCATCTAAAACCAAGCTACTTTCTTTTGATCATAATCGCTCTGACACACATTTGGCCCTAATTGAAATGAATGGTTTTCATCTTGGGGGAGCATCATGTTTTAACAAGGTTCTGGGTCTGATCTAAATCCAAATGCAGATCCCATGAACGAAGTTTCTTTCCGAGAACTGCCTGTTTGTGGAACACTGTTCCATTGGTCTGCTTCGCGGCTGATTTCAATATGATAGCCTTCAAGTCCAATGTAAACAAGTTCTTGTTGAGACGTCCCATTAAATAATCTAAATTCTATCCAATCTACACTATTAACGCTTACTACACTACCACCTTGCATTCATGAACCCTTATCCTCGAGTGGCCTTCAGACCTTGATAAATGGTGACTCTCCTGTAAAAATAAAAAAAAATAACTTGTGGAACTCTCTTCTTGTTAACTGTTTTCCTCCTACCTATAATCTCCGTCTTTTCAATACTAATATCAATAGGCGTCTCCCATCTTTTTGATGATCATATTTCATTTTTGTTAACTTCTTACATTAAGTAGCATCACATCTTGTCTGGAGCGATTTCCATAAATAAATTAAGTAATAAGAAACATATATAAAATAATACTTCGGGACAAATATACTTGGGGAAACTTAAAAGTAAATGCTTATCCAACTGCGGTTGCCATTTCCTGTCGACTAGATATTTTTTTCAAATAATAAATCACCATTTATGAAGGCTGAAAACTACTCGAGGATAAATTTTAATGAGATGGATAGATTTACAGTTGAATGATCATAACTTTTATGAGAAGATTGAAAATAATGAATAAAATGAAGAAAATTTGATGGGAACAGTTTATAACAAGTATTTGAACAATGAAGATGACCATGTTGTAGCCATCGGGGAAGTAATCACGTGTTAACATGTTTTACAAATGGGAAGTTTGCTTGCTTATATAAAAAAGTAAAGTAAACGGCACTAACCCTATGCAGGTTTAATTGGTTTCCTCCAAAGGAGGAAGTTCCATGGGAATATGAAATTCACAAGCGGTCCCCAGTTGCATGTATATCCCCATTAGGGGAGATGACAACGTTAGGTTTTTGCAGGGAGGTGTCGATGCTCTCCTACATACAGCGCTCGGAATTCCCAACCATTTGGTACTGACCAGACTTAATGTTGCTTAACTTCGATGATCTAACGAGAACCGATGTGTTAATGTGATAATGTCATACAACATGATTATGCTTGCTTATATAGCATTGGCTTAGTCCATTTTTGTAGGGGTTTTTACTACACAATAATGATTTCGTAAAACGGATAAAGCAAAACCTTTAATTCCTAACAGTAAATTTCTTCAATTATATGATAATATAATCTTTAAGACGCATTTATAACTATAGCAGTTTGTTGATTGGATAAGTATATATATATTGAAAAAACAATGTACTTCATAATCGCATAAAAATGAATTATAAATAGTTGAAAGAATAAATGAAAGATAATTAGCAATAAACAAAGATGAAGGTCAGCAGCACAAGTCTATAGATAGATTAAAGAAACTAATTAAATTACTCAACTGGAATAGATTAGTTTGTGCATGTGTTAAGCTATAAGAATATTGACTAAATTAATATTCCGGACTTTTATTCAGAGAGAAAAAAAACAACAACAAAAAAATTTATAGACATGTTTTGACATGAAAAATACAATACATAATACATTATGAGAGCGACAGTGTGTGTGTGTGTGTGTGTGTGTGAGAGAGAGAGAGAGAGAGAGAGAGAGAGAGAGAGAGAGAGAGAGAGAGAGAGAGATGCTACAGCATTTATTGAAAGAAGTTACATCAAATTAACCGAGCATAAAGAGAAGCATTTCTTTTAATAGCCCCAGGGTTGATCAACACTTTTAAAAAATCTTTAAATCAAAATTTGTGATTATTTTTCAAGAGATTTAAAAATAATAATTACTGATTTAAATATTTTAAAAAAGATAATGAAGAAATATAGCCAACAATTAACAAAAAAAAATGCCTTAAAGAATTTTTGTAATATTTTTAACTCATAATCTGGAAACAAATCGTTTCTTAGGCATTTCATAAGTTTCCATTCATATTTTCCATTAATTTTAAAACAATTTTAAATATATATCTAACAAATAAAGAAAAACAATTCAGATTCTTAATGTTAGACCAATAGCATGATATCTGACGGATATATTTCATTTTGAGTAGCC
>NC_136502.1:19138674-19268674 GCF_053919585.1 Euprymna scolopes
GCTAAATTTCTGACCGACAAGCAATATGGATTTAAGTAAATCCCGTTCTACAGTGGATATCCTAACTGTAATCTCTGAACGTATATACTACACACTGGACAAAGCAGGGTAGAGAAGGGCAGTAGCTCTAAATATATCTAAGGCTTTTGACAGGGTATACCATGGTAGTCTTCTCAGGAAAATCGGATCATACGATATCACTGGACAAATACTTAACATAATTAAACCCTTCTATATATATAAAAGCGAAAATGTGTGTATCTATGTATGTTCGTTTTTTGTGTATGTTCGCAAAAGGATTTTTTTCAGCGGCTTCTCGATGCCGTTGCTCATTTTTAAAACTTTTTATATCACGTTGAAATCATTATATCTACGAGTTACAAATGGGGGTCGCATGTGTATTTAATTTGCCCGACTTTCAAAAGCTAAATATTCAAAATTTTTCGATTGACACTTGTAGATTTTCCTTTTACATATAATAAAAGCGAAACTAATACGAAGGTTGTTGCATCGTTCCCAGCGTCCAAAAGCAATCAACTTTGATTAATGCGGTATTTTCCTTATATCAGACAATTGCTATTCAATTTGGACAATCCCCTTTCAATGGGGAGCTGGTCCCCCTCTCCCATCATCTTGGGGAAGCCCAAACTGCCCCGCAGTAAATGGAAAAATGGTCTCACAGTGAAATAAAGTAAACAAACACCAAAAAACTGCCCTGTCATCGTAACGCTCCCGCGATGACCTCATTAAGCGTCCACCTGTCAATCAAACCTCCTTGACTGGACTCAATTTAATCGCTCTTACATTAACATTGTCGCCGTAGGACAGGTGTTCAGATCTCAAGGCTCCGGGTTCGAGCCCACATGCCCCCCCCATTGTTTTTTTTTTTTAAATCGTTATCATTAAGTCTCGTTTTTGTTCCGATTTACTCCACCCCCAAACACACACACACCTACAAGTACCCAGGCAACGCCGGGTACCCTCTGCTAGTCTTAAATAAGAGAAGAATCCAGGTTGTCCTCGACATCTAAACAGTATAATATAAATGCAGGTGTACTTCAGGGGTCGATCACTGGACTTTTATTATTCCTAATATTCATAAATGATATTCCTGATAAAATCATCTCTGAGATGGGTATATTTGCTGATGACACCACGCTCTATAACAGGCACGAGTGGAACACAAATGAATACATGTGAGAAATACTTGAGGAAAACTTCCAATCTGTAGTGGAATGGGGACAAAAATAGGTCATCACATTCCATGCTGCCAAGACTAAGCTTGTTTCTTTCAATAATTGCAAGAAATCTTCTCAACCACCAATACCCATGACTAAAGATAGATTACCTGAAAGTACCTCCTTTAAACTCGTCGGCCTAACGTTTGTAGGGAACATGAGTTGGAACAGATACATTGAGAGCATTGCCAAGGCTGCTGCGAAGAAGGTGGGCCCTCTCTACCATGCTAGAAAATTATTTATGCCTGAAAGTACCCCATTTCTCTATAAGGCCACCATTCGTTCATGCATGGAGTATTGTTGTCACATTTAGGCTGGTGCATCTGCTACTTGTCTCTCACTAAAGACAGGGTTCAAGAAAGAGTTGTCAACCTGATAGGTCCTGAACTGTCATCTAGGCTTCAACCTCTGTCCTGCCAATAAAGTGTTGCCCCCCTCTGCCTGTTATACAAATATTTTAATGGTGGCTGCTCTGACAAACTACAAGCCCTTCTACCTCCTCCACATAAATACCCCTGTCAAACCTGATAAGCAGCAAAGTCACACCCTTACACGGTAGAGATCCTTAGATGTAAAAAAGCCTTCTACTCTAATAGTTTCTTCTCCAGAACTGCTAGATTCTGGAATTCCCTTCCGGCTTTCTGCTTCCCCAACTGTACTGACATGCAGAAGTTCAGGTATAATGTGAACAGACATCTTGCTGCTCAACTCCCTACATGGTATCTCAGCAATTTGTGTCTTTGATAGTAGCCTCCTACATCAAAGTGGTACTGTGCCTTGTTTGGTGTAAAAATGTAATAAAAAAATAAAAAATAAGATACATTCATTCAATCTATGTTAATGAAAATGTTATTTTGAATTGAAGCAAGACACATTGATGAATCTGTTAATTCAAACTTGAACATAGTAGATCATTGAAAATGCTATTTAACCTTGAGCATCGACGATCAATGAAAATCCTATTTCAAACTTAAAAATAGCAGATCAACGAAAATTTTATTTTAAACTTGAGAATAACAGATCAACGAAAATGCTATTTCAAACTTGAGAATTGCAAGTCAACGAAAATGCTATTTCAAACTTGAGAATTGCAAGTCAACGAAAATGCTATTTCAAATTTGAACATGGCAGACCAACGAAAATGCTATTTCAATCTTGAGCATGACAGATCAATTAAAATGCTATATCAAACTTGAGCATGGCAGATCAACAAAAATGCTATTTCAAATTTGAGCATGGCAGATCAACAATATTCCTATTTCAAACTTGAGTATGGCAGATTAGTGCTAATGCTATTTCAAACTTAAGAATAGCAGATCAACGAAAATGCTATTAAAAACTTGAGCATGGCATATTAACGAAAATGCTATTTAAAACTTGAGAATAAAAAAGACTAATTCAAAGTTAAGCTTGATAATTAATCGAACATGCTAATTCAAACTTGAGCATCACAGATCAATAAAAGTACTATTTAAAACTTGAGCATCGAAGATCAATGAATTGAGAATTTCAGATCAAGATAAATGCTATTTCAAACTTGAGAATGGCAGATCAACGAAAATGCAATTTAAAACTTGAGGTTGGTAGATCAACGAGATTTCTATTTCAAACTTGAGAATGGCAGATCAATGACAATGCTATTTTAAACTTGAACAAAGCAAATCAACAAAAATGCTATTTCAAACTTGAGCATCACCGATCAATAAACATGCTAATTCAAACTTGAGCATCGCAGATCAATGAAAATGCTATTTCAAACTTGAAAAAAGCAAATCAACGAAAATGCTATTTAATACTTGAATATGGCAGATCAACGATATTTCAACTTGAGTATCACAGATCAATGCTATTTAAAACTTGAACATGGCCGACCAACGAAAATGCCATTTTAACTTGAGCGTGACAGATCAACAAAAATGCTATTTCAAACTTAAGCATGGCAGATCAACGATATTCCAATTTCAAAGTTTAGTATGGCAGTTCATTGACATTGCTATATCAAACTTGAGCATCGCAGATCAATAAAAATTTTATTTCAAAATTTAAGCATCACAAATTAATAAAAATGCTAATTAAACCTTAAGCATCGCAGATATATGAAAATGCTATTTCAAACTTGAACATGGCAGATCAATGATATTCCTATTTCAACCGTGAGTTTGTCAGATCAATGACAATTTTATTTTAAACTTGAACATGGCAGATCAACGAAAATTTTATTTCAAACTTGAACATGGCAGATCAACGAAAATGGTATATAAAACTTGAGAATCAAAAAGACTAATTAAAGCTTTAGCTTGATAGATAATCGAAAATGCTAATTCAAACTTGAGCAACGGAGATCAATGAAAATACTATTAAAAACTTGAGAATGACAGATCAACGAAAATGTTATTTCAAACTTGAACATGGTAAATCAATGACAATGTTATTTCAGACTTGAATATGGCAGATCAATGGCAATGCTATTTAAAATTTGAATATGGCAGATCACCGAAAATATTATTTCAAACTTGAACATGGCAGATCAACGAAAATGGTATTTAAAACTTGAGAATCAAAACGTCTGATTCAAACTTGAGCTTGATACATAATCGAAAATGCTAATTCACATTTAAGCATCGTAGATCAATAAAAATTCTATTTCAAATTTAAGAATGGCAGATCAATGGAAATGCTATTTCAAATTTGAGAATGGCAGATGAGCGAAAATGCTATTTTAAACCTGAGCATCATAAACGCTAATTCAAACTTGAGCCTAATAGATAATCGAAAATGCTATTTCAAACTTGAGATTGGCAGATTAATAAAAAATCCTATTTCATATTTGAGCATGGCTGATCAATTAAAATGTTATTTCGAACTCGAGCATAGCTGAACATTGAAAATTCTTTTTAAACAGAAGCATGACAATCTAACGGAAATCCTATTTTAAATGCAAACAAGACAGACTAACGAAAATTCTATTGAAAACTTAAGCATGACATAATAAAGAAGAATGCCTTTTCGAACTTGAGCATGGCAAATAAATAAAAAGGTTATTTGAAACTTGTTCAATGAAAATGCTATTTCAAGTTTAAGCATGACAGACATACCAACATACAAAGCCTTCGATACTGTTGTTAGGTTTCCATTAAAAGTCATTAAAAAAAACGGCCTAAGAAGCCAAAATTGTTTTTCTTTTCTCTAATTGGAAAACATTGCAGAATCAAATTGCATAATTTGCATGCGTTTTCGGTTCTTTGATTTTCTTTTGCTGAGAAACTGCGAAAAGACGGAATAATTCACCGAACCAAAGAAGCCGTAGTTAATGATTTCATTAAAAGAACTGAAAGAATTTGCTCTGTAACCCATTTTTTTGGGTGCCGACAATTAAAAAATATGATGAATCGTTTCCAGTCTGGATATTCCACAATTAGTTCTCCTGAATTATCTTTCGTGCACTAAAATCTACATGGGTCATATGATGTAGGTTTAATATTTTCAGTGTTTGTACTTGAAAATAGTTATGCACATCCGTTATTTGTTGATCAGTTGTTGTTGCTTCTTTGTTGATTGTTTGTAATTTCTGGTTAGTCATCTTTAGTATAAGTCACAAGACTAAAAATAATATTAAAAACAGAATTTTTCTACATAAGGTTAGAATAAGTATAAGGTTAAAAAAGTGGAAAATTCTATTATAACTTAACAGAATAAAGGATATTAACAAATTACCGAATATAACATCATTGAACGAAGTACATGGCAGCGGAGCGAGGTTAATTCTACCTTTTGGTTTTACAATTTTGAAGTGCATACATTTTTTTTTCGAAATCTACCACTCCTACAGGGGTAGTTTAGAAAATCACAGCTCATCTAAATGTAAATTGCGATAAAATGCTTGAAAAATTAACTACCCAGAAGCAAATAATGGCGTTATTTATTGTTTTATAAATTCTTCACTCAAAATCTCATTAGAACTACTAGAAGGGAAAAAACAAAAAAAAAAGTTGAGTCACAGTATACTTAAGAGTAATTTGTGACAAGTAGAGTTTAAAAAAAATTCCAGACAAGACGCTGTTCAAATGTGTTTTGTTACGATTAGGAATCAGAGAATACTCCACATTTTATCACTTGACTCTGCAAAGACTTGTGTATATGTTTGCTGTTTTTGTTGTTCATGAAACTATCCTCCAAGGCATCATCTGGCTTAACATAAAACTCAGTTACCTTCTCTATCGCTCTGTCATTCTGTCTACTCTTGCTTTATCTATTTAACTATCGTTTGCATCACAATTCATGCTAAACACATTTTTTGCATTCATTCTGATTCGAATATTTTTGTCAATACGATTTGTTTACTTGTCCCTTGTCTTTTGACTTGCATCATAACTTTTACCACATAATCACATTTGCTCAAATCTCTAATCAAACTGCGTTTAATTTATTAATTTTATTTAATTTCTTATTCTCATGGTTTTGAGTCTTCATCAATATTTTATGCTAAATTATACATTTATCTAATCTGTCACCTCCACATAAAAATGATAAATAACTAGCAGTAATTGTCCGGTGAAAGCGTTCCCCCCCCTTCGAAAAAATTATAGTACGATTGTTGTTGTTGTTGTTGCTGCTGCTGTCCAACCCTCAACCTCCTCATGTTATGAACGGCTTTCGGAATAGGCGCCCCAACTTCTCATGGTAAGAAAGGTTAGTGGAATGTTAAGAACGGGTGGAGAGAGGTGGTATAATAAGGTTATTGAGCAACCAACAGCTGTAAAAAAAAAAAAAAAAACAAATTAAAAAATAGCAGCGATGGAAAAAATAAAAAAAATAGAGGCAGTAGGCAGCCCAGGTGGGGAGAGATAAAAAAAAAAAAAGAAAACAAAAGAAAAAAAAAACATCCGTTTAGCTGTCGAAGCTGTGCTAATGTTTCTAAGATTATAAAGAGAATTTCCTCATCACACATACAGTGTAACCAAATGTTGACATTAGAAGTTAAATTTTAACATTTCCATTCTTTTTTTTTTTTTTTTTGCTTAGTTTATCATTAAACCCATGAATTTGGTTTGTATTGTTAATCCTAATAATGTTTTAATCTAGGTATTCTCTAACTATTTATAGACGCCCTTTTTTATTATGTACGAAAATGTCACCTGGATGAGGTTAAAGAGTTCAACGGTCAAAACGTTTTGAACATAACATTTATAAAATGTTGCTAGAAAATATTGTGAAAAAAAAAAGTTCACAATATTTTCTGTAGTTCAATCATATTTGGTATTAATAAATGGTTATTGTCTAGAATTTAATCTTATATAAAAAAAAAAAAACTACAAAAAATCTTTATAGTGTGCGTGCCCATCATGAAACGAAAATGTCATGTTCCCAAAATCATGTAAATTGATCAAGTAGTTTTTCTTTTACAAAGAAAATCAAATTTTATGTGGGAACAAGAATGGTGTGTCGCATCCGCCATCTTTAATAAATAAAGGGAGTTATACCTCACTTAACAATCTCTCCAGAAATAGAGATTAAAATTAGCTTTGTAATGGCTACGATTTACTATTAATCGCTAAAACTCGTAAAAATAATGATATTCGATACATGAAAAAAAAGTGCTTGATTAATTTATGTGATTCTTGACATATGACATTTTCGTTTTGTGATGATTCGTACATCATAAAGATTTGTCTGTTCTTTTGCTTTTTTTAATTAGGTTAAATTCTGAACAGCAACCAAATAAACTTCAGTCTGTGTTTTATCGTCATTCAATAATATGCAAAGAAACGTTGGTGATCGTCTCATCAGTAGGACGTATAATCCTTAAAAGGCTTCAGACTCATCAAACCTTCATCCCCCCAATTTTCATTTGTTGGAGTAAGATAATCCTCAGATCATTTTTTAACTTAATTGGAACATTATAGTTAAAATCAGTGCAATGCAAAGAGAAGAGTGTGTCGGAGTTGTTGACAATTTTTCATATTGTTACCAAGTGTGCTTATCATTTAATGGTGATAAAACAAAAACTGTCAGACACTGATCAGTGAAATTTGCGCGCATTAAGCCTTATCCCCGATTGGCTTCCGGGCCTTGATAAGTGGTGACTTCCATGTAAAAAAAAGTATAGATTGAAGTTTAATAATAATGGTTGGATTACAGAAAAAAAAAATTATTGATTTCATGAGTAGCATTTTTAAGGAGGGAAATGTCACCCTGTAGCTATGATTTGTTTTAAAAATAGGCATTAAGCATAAGGTAAAATTAAAAAATAAAAGCATGAGTTAACTCCCCTTGTGATCACTACTACTGGAATAATACAAACAAACACCAATCGCAACCTTGGTTGGATTTTGAAGAAAACCTGATAGTGAACTTTTGGATATTTGTGGAAAATTTCCATTCTTGCCAGTTTTTAGGCATTTTTAAGTTCATCTGAGGATCAAACCAGACTTCTCTTGGGCCATCAGTAACTGTTTCGTGCAAGAAATAATTGATTTTTGATTCCGTTCAAGACGAATTTTAATAAAAGAAATATTTCTATATGTTATGTTTGCAAATAACGTATAAGGCAATACAAATGGAGACTCAACAAACAAAGGTAGATCAATAAGAAGTGTATTAGGAAAAGTATATTTACAGTATATTTACATAATGGTTGTCAGGTAAGAGAGTCTTGGCTGAAGAACATATCTGCTCTCTGCTCGGCCTTCGGTGGCTTCTGGTTAACACACACTCAGACTAATCAAGTCTTGTTATTTATGTGTAATATTATCCACATATGTAAATGAGTGGGTGCCATCACAACACTATATATAATTCAATGTCTATATTTGTCAAATTTGACATTTTTGTATAATTTTAGATTTGTGAGAACAGACCAGAGTTTTTCATTAATTTTTTTTTTTTCGCCCGTCATTAAGATCATACTAGAAACAAATGTGGATCACCAATTGAGCTTGGGTTTGAGTATAGAAAAAAACTGAGCTTGCAAAGTCAGTTGAATTTAAAGTTTTTCTATTTATTATATTTACCATTCTCTATTTCTTTCTCTCTCTCCAGCTATGTGTTAAAGAATATTAAAATTTATGGTGATTTTCTCTATCGTGCATAATAGACTATTCCAATCTCCGACTTTATAGTCAGTTTTTTTTTTTTTATCTTAAACTGTTAATGGACAGACAAAGAAAAAGAGTGATGGAAGCATGAGTGATAGAGACAGTATGAAAATGGCGAGGGGGGAAAACAAAATAGTGTGAGCGAGTGAGGGTGATAGAAAGAAACTAAGTAAGAGATCAGTGATTTGAGTTAATTGCAAATTTCTGCCAATTAGATTAATTAAAATGTATCAAAGAACAAAATCAAGGATTATTTTAACATGTATTTTATATGATTAAAATATGTAGGAAAAAGCCTTAGAAAAACATTGATCATCTCAAATTTTATAGACAATTTCACAAAACATTCCATAAAAAGCAGATGAACCTATTTGAGAAAATAGGGAGATTAACAGTGAGAAAGCTCTGAATTCTTTCAGATTAAAAATGAGGATAAAAATAGTTAAATAAACCCGCATTTTCTTATCAAATACCTAGCCAAAAATTCAATAAAAAACAAACTACCCTCTATTAAGGCATTTTTTAACCAAAAAGATTTTTTTAAAAATGCCTAAATAGATAATAGTTCGCTTTTTATTGAATTTTTGGCTAAGTATTTAAAACAAAATGCCTAAATAGAGAGTAGTTTGATACTTATTGAATTTTTGGCTAAATATTTTTTAATGGCTAAATAGGGAGTAGTTTGCTTTTTACTGAATTTTTGGCTAAATATTTTTTTAATGGCTAAATAGAGAGTAGTTTGCTTTTCATTGAATTTTTGGCTAAATATTTTTTAATGGCTAGAGAGTAGTTTGCTTTTTATTGAATTTTTGTTTAGATATTAAAATTTAAAAAAATATCTTTAAAAAATGTCTTAGTTCAACATTGCGATAGATGAGATTGCAAAAAAAAGAAAGAATAAATAAACTTCATAAAATTGCAACAGACAGAATAACTATTATGAAATGGTAATGATTTTGCATGAAATCATTTCACATTCATTGACAGATGAAGCGAAAAACAAAATCTCCATAAAAAGTTCCATAAAAAAAAAGAAGAAAGTCGAAACTAAAAAGAGGCTAAATTTTAGCTGCAAAGATGCAGTTTCAAATCTGTTAAATGCCTGCTGTTAGTGCGGGGCCTCCTGGGAAAAACCTGCATTAAAACTCCCACTTGAACGAACAACAACAGGAAATGCTATCAAAGTTTGACATTAAGTGCCGTATTTATTTGCAGCTTAACTGACAGATAAACTCCATAAGGTCACTCATTTCACAAGTTTCTCCAAATAATATGGAGAATTCCTGGGGTTTAATTCTTAATAAATTCATATCTGTGCAACCGCAAGAAATGAAGTCGGAAAAAGATCTGTAGCATTTGTATAGGATCATATTTTCATCGGAAACGGTTTCAGAACGAGTTGTTATTAACTACGATAAAGAGTGAACTGTAGGCTTTCATAGAAATTGAGAGCATTGTTGTTTTTTTTTTGCTTGTTTTTTTTTTACTTAGAGGGTCACTGCGTATCAAAGTCACTCTATGAGAAGGGTTAATAAGTATTATCCGTTTATCATTAGATTTTTAGGTTATCATGTAATAATTTGAAAATACGGTTGGGCCATTCAACGAAATAATTAGTGTAGTAACCTTTCGGTTGTCATGAAACCATCATCCAAGACATTATCTCCTCTTTTTCTTTAGTAGTGATAATGTAGTATCTTTTTATTGGTAGTAGTATCTGTTTACTGGTAGTAGAGATAATGTAGTATCTCTTTATTGGTAGTAGTGATAATGCAGTATCTGTTTATTGGTAGTAGTGATAATATAGTATCTTTTTATTGGTAGTAGTTATAAGTAGTATCTTTTTATTGGTAGTAGTTATAATATAGTGTCTTTTTATTGGTAGTAGTTATAATATAGTATCTTTTTATTGGTAGTAGTTATAAGTAGTATCTTTTAATTGGTAGTAGTTATAATATAGTATCTTGTTATTGATAGTAGTGAAAATATAGTATCTTTATATTGGTAGTAGTTATAATATAGTATCTTGTTATTGGTAGTAGTGATAATATAGTATCTTGTTATTGGTAGTAGTGATGATATAGTATCTTGTTATTGGTAGTAGTGAAAATATAGTATCTTGTTATTGATAGTAGTGATAATATAGTATCATTTTATTAGAAGTAGTGATAATATAGTATCTTGTTATTGGGAGTTGTGATAATATAGTATCTTGTTATTGGTAGTAGTGATAATATAGTATCTTGTTATTGATAGTAGTGATAATATAGTATCATTTTATTATTAGCAGTGATAATATAGTATCTTGTTATTAGTAGTAGTGATAATATAGTATATTGTTATTGGTAGTAGTGATAATATAGTATCTTTTTATTGGTAGTAGTTATAATATAGTATCTTTATATTCGTAGTAGTTATAATATAGTATCTTGTTATTGGTAATAGTGATGATATGGTATCTTGTTATTGGTAGTAGTGATAATATAGTATCTTTTTATTGGTAGTAATGATAATATAGTATCTTTATATTAGTAGTAGTTATAATATAGTATCTTTTTATTGGTAGTAATGATAATATAGTATCTTTATATTAGTAGTAGTTATAATATAGTATCTTTTTATTGGTAGTAGTTATAATATAGTATCTTTATATTCGTAGTAGTTATAATATAGTATCTTGTTATTGGTAGTAGTGATAATATAGTATCTTGTTATTAGTAGTAGTGATGATATAGTATCTTGTTATTGGTAGTAGTGATAATATAGTATCTTGTTATTGGTAGTAGTGATGATATAGTATCTTTTTATTGATAGTAGTGAAAATATAGTATCTTTATATTGGTAGAAGTTATAATATAGTATCTTGTTATTGGTAGTAGTGATAATATAGTATCTTGTTATTGGTAGTAGTGATGATATAGTATCTTGTTATTGGTAGTAGTGATAATATAGTATATTTTTATCTGTAGTAGTTATAATATAGTATCTTTTTATTAGTAGTAGTTATAATATAGTATCTTGTTATTGGTAGTAGTGATGATATAGTATCTTGTTATTGGTAGTAGTGATGATATAGTATCTTGTTATTGGTAGTAGTTATAATATAGTATCTTTTTATTGGTAGTAGTGATAATATTGTATCTTTATATTAGTAGTAGTTATAATATAGTATCTTGTTATTGGTAGTAGTGATAATATAGTATCTTTTTATTGGTAGTAGTTATAATATAGTATCTTTATATTCGTAGTAGTTATAATATAGTATCTTGTTATTGGTAGTAGTGATAATATAGTATCTTGTTATTGGTAGTAGTGATAATATAGTATCTTGTTATTGGTGTAGTGATAATATAGTATCATTTTATTAGTAGTAGTGATAATATAGTATCTTGTTATTGGTAGTAGTGATAATATAGTATCTTGTTATTGGTGTAATGATAATATAGTATCTTTTTATTAGTAGTAGTGATAATATAGTATCTTGTTATTGGTAGTAGTGATAATATAGTATCATTGTATTAGTAGTAGTGATAATATATTATTATTTTATTATTAGTAGTGATAATATAGTATCTTGTTATTGGTAGTAGTGATAATATAGTATCTTGTTATTGGTAGTAGTGATAATATAGTATCTTTATATTGGTAGAAGTTATAATATAGTATCTTGTTATTGGTAGTAGTGATAATATAGTATCTTGTTATTGGTAATAGTGATAATATAGCATCTTTATATTGATAGTAGTGATAATATAGTATCTTGTTATTGGTAATAGTGATATTATAGTATCTTGTTATTGGTAATAGTGATAATATAGTATCTTGTTATTGGTAATAGTGATAATATAGCATCTTTATATTGATAGTAGTGATAATATAGTATCTTGTTATTGGTAATAGTGATAATATAGTATCTTGTTATTGGTAATAGTGATAATATAGCATCTTTATATTGATAGTAGTGATAATATAGTATCTTTTTATTGGTAGTAGTTATAATGTAGTATCTTTTTATTGGTAGTAGTTATAATGTAGTATCTTTTTATTAGTAGTTGTGATAATGTAGTATCTTTTTATTAGTAGTAGTGATAATGTAGTATCTGTCCTGTGTAGCAAGTTGGTGAGATAACATTTTCACTCATGTTACGACTTGATTATGTAAGATGACGGTGCAACAGAAACTTATTTACATTTACTTAACTCTTAAACTTGAGTGGTGTTCGGACCTCGATAAGTGGTTGCTCCAATGTAAAAAAGAAAATAAACTTGAAATTAACCATGTTATAGTCAGCTGGGAAGCAGCCCCACAGTATTATGTTCCACGGCTAGTTCTAGAAAAGAAACTCTGCTCATAGAATTTTCGTTTAATTTTAAGTCACAGACAGAGAGTGAGGGAAATTGTTGACGGTTGTTGTTGCTAGATGAGTTTTTGTTACAAACGTTTTACAGGGAGGAGGAGAAGGAGGGGGCAAAGATTGTCGATCGCTTATTGCCAAACTATTGTTATAATATCCTTTCTGAAAAACAGAAATTCTTTAAATCAGACAAAATCTACTTAACATTAAACTTATATAAGTAAAAGAAATACATTTTTTATTGTAAAATAAGAGACCTGTTGGGTCACCCATTCAACTTGGTTCAGACTGTTTAAATGAGGAAATGTAAATTTGTAAATCTACTTAAAATATATTGAAAATAAATAAAAATGCAAAGAGGTTCATGAAGTTTTCTTGCAGCATCATTTAGTCCATATATGGAGATGATTTATAGAAGGCAATGCAATGCAGAGGTGTGGCAGATAGATACGAACAGTACGTCTGGCCTTCGGGCTAAGATCACGGTGTAGTAACTGTTCTGATGCTACACTCAAGTTAATTTGTCTTTAGTTAATGTAGAGAAAACCCTTCTATACTAAGGAAATTTTTATTTTTGCCTACTGGTTTTCCCCCATATTAAAAACGACCTTGTGTCACATGTCGCTAAACATAAACTGAAACAAATTAAAGCATAATGTTGGAATGAGATGTGTAGATTCATCTTTTATTAATACAATATATATAAGCATATGTTTTTTATAATTTTATTAAATAATATTATATTCTTACTTGAGTTAGTGTGCCCTGATGAAATTTCTATGTATGATATTTCAGGAACATTTCCTTCGTCAGATGTGTGTTCAACTTTAATTCAAATGTGTGAATGCAGCCCATTCTACACAAAATCTTAAATTGTCACTTTTTTTCTTGCTATAGCTTCTCTTCTGTTTTCCCCTTTCAGCTATGGATTAAATCCTATTACTATTCATTAATAGTAATAGGATTTGTTACCCTCTTTTGTCTATCATGGACTATTCTAATCTTTTTATTATTTCCTTAGACTGATTATCTTAGACTGATGAACCATATTTCTCTTGATCTACTGAAACATATAAAGAAGGGATATCTTCATTTAAAATTTTTTTCTTTACTTTTTGACTATTTACACTATCAAGGCTTAAGAGTCTTGCCTATGCTACTACGTAACCTATTTTTATTTATAAAAAACAAAAAAGTATTTCAGCATCACGTGCTTATTATTTGTAATGCATTCTTTTTTTTAATACGGCAATCTTAGAAATGTTCAAGATTAGGCGGAGATATTCTGAATTACAGTGAATATGGGGTGTGGTATGGGAGGGGAAGGCCAGTAGTGGGTCAAAATAGAAAAAAAAACATGCCGAGAACCACTGAGGTAGACAAATCAATTGAAAATTCATATAAGCAGAAAATAACATCTGAATCGGACAGTATTTTGTTCTTCTCAAACATCCAGGTGTTTATCCATGCGTAAAATGATTGCCACTGTTATATGATGTGGAAATTGTTGTCCTTCTCTTGAGAAGATTGACAAACTTGAAAAAAAAAAAGAAAGAAAAAGAAATCAACAATAAAAAATGACTGAAGAATTTAAAACTTCTTCCATTCATCCAGTTGTCTTAGAGACGACGGCATTTTTTGGGGCTGACATTCGTTTATTTTAGATATCGTAAGATGGAATACGCATCTGTGGGTATTCATTTATTTTCTAAATTGGTGCTTCTACAGAATTTGAACTGAACCAAACCGACTTTTGCCCAACTTAACCTAAAGTTAGGCATGGGTTAGTCTAGAATTACGCTTGAATAAAAAAAAAAATACAATTCCGTTCAACATCTGTAGAAGTATTACCAAATGATATAAATAGCTAGTTGAGTTATTCACTTCTTAAGGATGGAAAGTTGAATGAAGCACACATGCAAAACTTAACTCCAACTCTTATCACCATTGCACAGATTAACTACTCAAATGCATACATAGCAAGAAACGTACCTGATGTAGCAGATTAAGCCAGCTTCCTCAAAAGAGTAAGTTTCTGGGGAGTATTAAATTAATAAACAGACCCTCAATTGCATTATATATCTTGATCAGGGGATATGATAACGTTCGGTTTTACAGTTATTTATTTTTTTTAATTTTTTATGGGGAAGTGTGGCCGCCTTTCCACATAGAACACTTACTGGCTTTCTTCAAACGAAGTCTCCCAATGTTTGCTGCGGGCCTTTCGAACTAAAATCAAACATCATTAAAAAAAAGATGTGTCCAATACAGAATATTCTCAAAATGCTCTCTTATTTATTGTTAAGATTTATTAAAATTAAAACAAATATTTTGTAAAATATTCTGTATTGGAGAGAGTTTTTTTTTATGATATTTGGTTTTAGTCTGACAAGCCTGCAGCACGCGTCGGAGGACTTTGCTTGAAGAAAGCTCACTTGGTATTCTCAAATAATTATCCATCTGGTACTGACAGGGTCAAATGTCACTAAACTGCAATAAGAACCAGTGTGTTGATATGAAACAAAATAAGTTAATGGTATCGATAAATGTTTGGTTTATTTTTTATTTGTTTTACTTATTTTTTTGGAGTTGCTTTTAAATTTTTTATAAAGCCTTTTAATTGGACGTCATTTCAATGAAAAATGGCAGTTTTCATCTTATTTGTGACCTGGATCAACTTTACATAGACTAGCACACTTTCAGCGTGTTAGGTAATCTGAAGCATACATTTATTTTATTTTGCTTATGAGTCGCTACTTATCAAGTCTAACCCCCCCCCAATAAAAATAAAAACAAAAAAACTCGAATGATAATGAGATAGATGAATGATAATGAATGCTAAGAGAGGATTTGGAATCGCCACATACTCAAAACAGCTGACTTAGATAAAGACTTCTGAAAATAATCCTGTCACTTTTTACTCTCCATCAGTATGGATCGCTAGTGGTTACCATAGAGCTCATCTACGCTTTGATAGCTCTTGCTTTTAGTGCTGTTGCATATTCACATGTAACATACTCATTACATGTTATCATTTAGGACCCACACGTTGTATGCAGACAGTCACAAGGAAAGAATTTGACTCACCTCTTTTTTTAAAATTTTAGTTGAAACAGACATTTATTAACAGGTACTTCTAGAATAACGTCTTGTCTCTTGTTCTGTCTTTGTCCAGCCATGTTTAGTACACATCTTTCCCTGTCGCTCTCAGACCGTGTGTGTGACATGTCTATCTCTGTCCATTTTTGGCAACGTTTTTCTTTAATAAGCTTTTCCTTTCCTTCTTCCTCGCTGTGACGTCATCTCGCACACGACTCGGTCATTTGCATACAGCTACTGCTGTCATACATGCATCTGCGTGTTAGACAAAACAACGCCTACCCGATAGGGATTCCAATTTAATCGCTGGTAGTACTACTGGTTCCATGATAAGCCCAAGTTCCATGTCAGTAATAGCATGTAAAAAAACAGATTAAACCTAAATACGAATGCAGTGTTTATGAGTATATAGTGAACAGACAGACATAATTCATTTTACTTATATAGATCAACACTAAGTTTAGAGAACCGAGGAAAGTGACTTAAATAGAGGCCTTAAAAAATTGTTTTTTTTTTTTTAGGATTTTGTACATTTTTTTTTTCTGTTATCCGATCTGGATTTTTTTAAGTGCTAGTATGCATTACTTCTTTTGTTATAAACGTAAAAATTGAACTGACACACATTTTTCAGATGAAAAGTAATTTTTTTTTTGTATGCTGAAGATGAACAAATCAGTTGAAACCTTAAGAAAGGAGAATAAGAGAGAATGACTCAGCGTTAATCAATATGAAAAATTGATTGCAACTTGTCCCAGATGAAATTATGTTCTGGATCCGTTCAAAGGCAGGTAATATCTTTTGGGTCGCAACTGTCTCTTTTCTTTTGTCTTTTCAGTTTACTGTGTTCAAATTGGTTGATTCCCCAGCGATACTTTCCAGTATTTCACTGCAAACAGTCTCTTTGCAATAAGAACGCTTTGCAGATAGTCACACATTCATCGTGTTTGTGACGTTAATGTTTCAGTGCACATTCCAATTAGGAAAATGTTCGATGCAGCTGAAATTATTTCATAAAAAGAAGAAACAAAAAAAAAATCACACAATTTCAGAAGATTTTATTTGTGAGTTTCCCTTTGTGGGCTTCCTGTTTGAATTTTCTTGGCAGGAAGGCGTTAATTATTCCACATACACACCTAAGGAAAAATAAAATCCACTCTAGAAATTCAACTTTTCATTTTTGTATGTGATGGAGGGAAGGGAGGAAATAAAAATTGAGTATCAAAATTTGAATATAAGAATTGCTTTGTGTTAAACTTTTAACATTTATAAATAGAATAGAATTAAAACTGATAAAGAAGAGAAATGAACGGTTTTAAGTTCAAAAATATAAGAGCCAGATACGTCCTAAAGTGCACTCTATCCTGCCTTTAAAAGGCTTCAAAACATAGTCAGTGATACCCATTTCTCCTCCCTGCAACGCCTTTCCCACAGAAGAGACGTTGCGAGCCTGTCACAAATCTATCGTTCTTTTCATATAAAATGCTCGTCTGAGCTCCAATCTATGATCCCCAAGTTTTCACAAAAAGCATTCGTTCAGCTATAATACCTATCAACGATTTCCCCCACTTCCTATCCGTGCCTAAATCTAAATGCAAATTCCATGAGCAAAACTGCTTTCCTAGAACTGCCTGCCTGTGGAACTCTGTTCCATAGTCGTTCGCATGTCCATGACTGAGTATAGTAATTTTTAAATAGAAAAAGTAGGCCTTTAATATCAATGTCAGAGCAGGAAAACTCAACTTTATAGGTATATAGATAGATATGGTGCTCTCGCTAATCCTCCACCTAGTAAGTAAGGTATCATTAATAGCATCTATTGTAAATAACTAATCACATAAGATTAATTACAAGCTACTAGCAAATTTTTCCATGGTTAGAAAAAAATAAGAATTTATACTTAAACCAAAATATAAAATGTGATTGAGTATAAAATTTCTGAAAGAATTTAAACTAACCAATTACATAGTATATATCTCTCTCCTAACTAATAAAATATGCAGGAACATATAAGCGTAGCAAAGAGTCTCTCACAATTACGAGGTTGACAAGAAAGTGCTTGCGGTTTTTAACTTTTAAATTTAGATGAACATATCTCGGCACAAACAAAAAATGATTGATCAAAATAAGCACCATCAGAATCAACACACATTTGCCAACACAAAACAAGTATATTTATACCAGTAACGTAAAAATCTTACCTTCTGGTAGCCATGAAGTCGCTGAAGGCGTTTCTGATATCGTTTAGGTTTTTGAAGCATTTCTCATGCAGAAAGTTGTCGAGATGCTTGAAAAAGTGGTAGTCGGTAGGTGAGAGGTCTGAAGAGTATGACGGATGATGCAGAGTTTCGTAGCCCAATTCGTTAAACGTCTACAGGGTCGGTTTAGCAGCGTGTCGTCGGGTATTGTTGTGGAGGAGAATTGGACCTTTTCTGTTGACTAATGGTTGGTATTTTTGTCGATATTTCTGATGAATTTCATCCATCTGTTGACAGTACTTCTCCCTAGTAATGGTTTCGCCTGCAATAAAACAAACTGTAATGGATGAGACCGATCGCAGACCACTAAGCATTTAGCATGACCTTCTTTTGGTGCAACTCTAACTTCGGGAAGTGCCGTGGAGCTTCAGAAACAAGTTCTTGAACTATTGTGCATGGATTGGCTCTGACTAAAGCTCTTAATTGATCGTTGTCAACATCCGATGACCAACCACTATGCTCAACATTTTCAAGACTCTCGTCGCTACCACAAAATTTCTTAAACCACCATTGTGCTGTGCGTTTGGTAATGGTTCCTAGGCCAAATGCTTCGTTAATATCGCGAGGTGTTTCAGCAGCTTTTCAGCCTAGCTTGAATTGAAAGAAAACTGTGCAAATTCGCTTTCTTTCCATTTTGTATTCAACGTTCTGAAAAGAGGGCATAATTGTTTTTAAAACGATTGAAATTCAAATGATTAGATAGAGCACAAAAAGGTCTTTAAAATGATATATAAAGTAAAGGTATTATAACGAAAACTTATTTGAAAATACATCATTTGAAATTAAAATGATAAATCCCGTATTCTTCTCAACCTAATTCATACCTCTCCTTACTGTCGTCGCAGAAATATTTGAAACAGGCAGGAAAAAGAGAGAAAGGTGGATTAATGTAGTATTAAAACCAGTTTGAAAATCTATGGCAACCCATCTAGGAGAAAGGTCTGAGAGAAAAATAAAACTATGACGATAATTATTATCAGGTTATATATAATCATGGACTCTCAAAGAGTGATACTCAGATTGTACAAACGTTTGTCAGTATAATTCACAAATATACAAATGTTTGTCAGTATAATTCATAAATATACAAATGTTTGTCAGTATAATTCACAAATATACAAATGTTTGTCAGTATAATTCACAGATGTACAAATGTTTGTCAGTATAATTCATAGATGTACAAATGTTTGTCAGTATAATTCACAAATATACAAATACTTGTCAGTATAATTCACAGATGTACAAATGTTTGTCAGTATAATTCACAGATGTACAAATGTTTGTCAGTATAATTCACAAATATACAAATGTTTGTCAGTATAATTCACAGATGTACAAATGTTTGTCAGTATAATTCACAAATATACAAATGTTTGTCAGTATAATTCACAGATGTACAAATGTTTGTCAGTATAATTCACAGATGTAGAAATGTTTGTCAGTATAATTAACAGATGTACAAATGTTTGTCAGTATAATTCACAGATGTACAAATGTTTGTCAGTATAATTCATAGATGTACAAATGTTTGTCAGTATAATTCACAAATATACAAATGTTTGTCAGTATAATTCACAAATATACAAATGTTTGTCAGTATAATTCACAGATGTAGAAATGTTTGTTAGTATAATTCATAGATGTACAAATGTTTGTCAGTATAATTCACAGATGTACAAATGTTTGTCAGTATAATTAACAGATGTACAAATGTTTGTCAGTATAATTCACAAATATACAAATGTTTGTCAGTATAATTCACAAATATACAAATACTTGTCAGTATAATTCATAGATGTACAAATGTTTGTCAGTATAATTCACAGATGTACAAATGTTTGTCAGTATAATTCACAAATATACAAATGTTTGTCAGTATAATTCACAAATATACAAATAATTGTCAGTATAATTCACAGATGTACAAATGTTTGTCAGTATAATTCACAGATGTACAAATGTTTGTCAGTATAATTCATAGATGTACAAATGTTTGTCAGTATAATTCACAGATGTACAAATGTTTGTCAGTATAATTCGATGATGTACAAATGTTTGTCAGTATAATTCATAGATGTACAAATGTTTGTCAGTATAATTCACAAATATACAAATGTTTGTCAGTATAATTCATAGATGTACAAATGTTTGTCAGTATAATTCACAAATATACAAATACTTGTCAGTATAATTCACAGATGTACAAATGTTTGTCAGTATAATTCACAGATGTACAAATGTTTGTCAGTATAATTCACAGATGTACAAATGTTTGTCAGTATAATTCACAAATATACAAATGTTTGTCAGTATAATTCACAAATATACAAATACTTGTCAGTATAATTCACAGATGTACAAATGTTTGTCAGTATAATTCACAAATATACAAATACTTGTCAGTATAATTCACAGATGTACAAATGTTTGTCAGTATAATTCACAGATGTACGAATGTTTGTCAGTATAATTCACAGATGTACAAATGTTTGTCAGTATAATTCACAAATATACAAATACTTGTCAGTATAATTCACAGATACAAATGTTTGTCAGTATAATTCACAGATGTACAAATGTTTGTCAGTATAATTCACAGATGTACAAATGTTTGTCAGTATAATTAACAGACGTCCAAATGTTTGTCAGTATAATCAACAGATGTACAAATGTTTGTCAGTATAATTAACAGATGTACAAATGTTTGTCAGTATAATTCACAGATGTACAAATGTTTGTCAGTATAATTAACAGATGTACAAATGTTTGTCAGTATAATTAACAGATGTACAAATGTTTGTCAGTATAATTCATAGATGTACAAATGTTTGTCAGTATAATTCACAGATGGACAAATGTTTGTCAGTATAATTAACAGATGTACAAATGTTTGTCAGTATAATTCACAGATGTACAAATGTTTGTCAGTATAATTAACAGATGTACAAATGTTTGTCAGTATAATTCACAGATGTACAAATGTTTGTCAGTATAATTAACAGATGTACAAATGTTTGTCAGTATAATTCACAGATGTACAAATGTTTGTCAGTATCATTCACAAATATACAAATGTTTGTCAGTATAATTCACAAATATACAAATGTTTGTCAGTATAATTCACAAATATACAAATGTTTGTCAGTATAATTCACAGATGTACAAAAAGTATGATGCTTCGCTACTTTCTGTGCTACAGGCCATGCAAATCTGCTGTTTGTATAAAAGTCATCTATTATGTCTTGGACAAGAGTGGAGACAGTGATGATACAGCAATTATCCGAAGATGTAATGAATCAACACACACACACACACACACACACACACACACACACATATATATATATATATATATATATATATATATATATATATACCACATGGAGACGCGACGTTGCCCGGGACTGAATGAGGATCAACAAATGTTTCACACTCCCAGATTTTTATTTATTTATTTATTAATTTTATATATATATATATATATATATATATATATATATATATATATATATATTTTTTTTTTTTTTTACTTAGGTTCGCCACAAACAAAGTATATCGCCATTTGGATGCAAGACTCTACTATTTGGGGCCATGTCTAGAAAAGATTAACAAGATGTTGGTCTACGTTTCATTTAAACTTCTGCATATCAGTACAGCCAAGTAGCAGGAAGAGAATTCCAAAGTCTAGTCATTCAAGGGAAAAAACTATTAGAACAGAAGCTTTCTAGCATTCAACAGTGAAGGGGTGAGATTTTGTTGCTAAGCATGTTTATCAGAGATATATAAATCGAGGGTACACAAGTGCAACAAGTTCATAAGAACATATTCCAATAAAATATTTGTAAAACAGACACAGAGATGCAACATTGCAGTGACGGGACAGATGTCGGAGCTTAGTTGATAAAGTGAGACTGATTAGATTGAAAACATTTTTGACCAGATGTGGCAACAATACTTCATGCATGGGCGAATGGTGGCTTTGTAAAGGTACAGGATACTCTCACGTGTGAGTAGTTTTCTAACCTGATAGAGGGAACCTACTTTCTTAGCAGCAGCTTTCGCAATGTCCTCAATGTATTTGTTCCAGTTCGTATTGTCTGCAACTGTTAATCCAAAGAGTTTGAAGGAATAATTCTCAGGTAGGGTGCTATTTGTCATGGATATTAGCAGTTGAAGAGGCGGCTTGTAATTGTTAAAGGAGGGCAACTTCATCTTACTAGCATTAAATGTTACTATTCATTTGTCAGCCCCACTCCACTGGTCTGTGGGTCATTTTCTAATGATTCTGCCATTGCCTTATATTTATGTACACCCACTCTTCCCTCGTGCATATTACAGAGCATTGTATCATCAGCAAATATACCCATCTCGGATACAATATTATCAGGGAGGTCGTTTATGAACATCAGAAATAATAGTAATCCAAGGATCGACCCCTGAGGCACTCCCACTTTTATGTTATGCTGCTTGGATGTACGTCCATCAATGACAACCTGAATGGTCCTATTGCCTAAGAGGGATCTAATTACATTTAGTATACGTCCAATTATATCGTAGGATTTAATTTTCATTAGCAGCCCTTTGGGCCAGACTTTGTCAAAGATCTTGGATATATCAAGGGATACAGCCCTGGCTTCTTCTGCTTTATCCAGTACATGGTATATGCGTTTATAACTTAAAATATCTGCAGTAGAACGACATTGCCTGAATTTATACTTCCAGAGAGAAGATTTGTGTTTGTGAGGTAGTGGACTAGTGCTTGATTAATTAAGATTAAAAAATTAATCCAATAATTTTAGGGCTAGAAACTAATAGTTCCTATCTTTTGCGATTCTATGCATTGCCTGATTATTTCAGCATGATATTTCTCTCTTACAATTATTTCTAGCATCTACGAATTTTGCCTATTTGTATTTGACTTATGGCATACGAACTGGCGGAATGCTGTCTTTGTGCAATGACAGCTACACAATCTGTGGTAAACCATGGGAGTGAGTGGTACTTGCTATAATACTTCCGCATGAAAACATGTGCTTCAATGTTTTATTTTTAAAATAAAAAGAAATTATTTAAAACTCTTAACTTATATTATTCATGTGTTTACTTGTGAAAACGTTCTGTTTATGTGATAGCGGTGTCACCCATTTTATTCCCTTTTGCTTGATATTGAGTTAGAGAGTATTCACACAACTAAACGACAACCCTGCATCTATCTATCTCTGTGTCTGCCTCTATCTATCTCTGTGTGTGTCTCTCTCTGTCTCTCTGTTTTTCTCTGTCTCTTCCTATGTATATCTTTCTCTCTATCTTTATCTCTGTGTGTGTGTTTGATTCCTGAGTTTTGTTCAGGCCTTCGAAATATTAGTCTCTCTCTCTCTCTCTCTCTCTTTCTCTCTCTCTCTCTCTCTCTATGTAGCTCTCTCTGTGTATGTGCGTGTGTGTGTGTGTGTGTGTATGCGTGTGTTTGTGTGCATGTATGTTTAAGTAAGTGTGCTGGTGTGCAGAAGCAAGGAAAAAACAATTGGTCTGTTTCACATTTAAAGGATTGCAGGGTGAATAGTGTGCAGACATTTTTCATAAAAGTATAGTGTATTCGTTTATTTACGAGTAATTGTAATCTGGAATAAGTTATTTGTTTACCATAACCAATGAGATTTGCCGGATGTTTGTAAGGAAGAAATTATTATTTTTCTAACAGGAAAAGGAAAGGTAATAGTATGTGTATGAGTTCGTGAGGCAGTTATGAAGGCAGACTGGGTGGTATATGTGTACTGTGAAGAATATTTCCCGGTGTTGAGTGTGGTCAGTGGGAGGATTTTTTAATAGAGGGAAAAATACGAACTACTTCCTCTGTAGGGTCTTGATGATAGTGTTGATGCCGCTCCTAGGATAGATTGTAGGGTTTATTATAACAAATAAACATGTATGAAACAGCATTCTACAGTTACATAAGATGGTGGATAGTAGTTTAGACATAGTAAATTTGAATGTGACATCTGTTATTGCAAACCTACGCTAATTTGCTCCAAAGGGGAATTTCTGCAATCAAATTATTATACATAGAACTAGTGCATATACAGGTAAGTTATGCTTAATTGTTAATTAGTTAAACATAACTATTTTTACTATTAGTGGCAGAAAAACAGCGTGTTCATACCTTTTCTGAAACTAATAATGTTTAATAGTCATAGTAAATGCGATTTGATTTGAACCTGGCATTGTTGATTTCATAGTTGGTGCTAGGATCCATTAGGCTAACTACGCACCTCCCTTAGCTTTCGAAAGGTAATGTTTCCATTATTTCAAAATCAGCATTTTATTTTAATTATTTAATATCTTCTAATGGGTTTATATAAACAGTTAATATATAATATGAACCTTTGTCTAATGCAAGACTCCGTCAACAATGTAGTCGAAATACAATCCACGAATGTCTCCGTTTTCATACTTGATCATGAAGCGATACGCACAAACAAAATATTGATTCTTTCAATTTTTCTTTCTATTTTTTACAAGCTATTCTGGATCTTTTTTTAAGATTGCAAAAGACATCCACTGAAATATCACCAACTCGAAATATACAACTCGAGTAGAAGACTCTGAATAAATAAGACACTTGAAACAAAAAATTCAAAGCTCATTGTCTAAAAACGACAACCCATTAGTTGTTCACTATGATTTGTTTAGTTTTCTTTAAGATTTCATTTTTATATTATTCAAAGAAATGATAAACAACTGAAGAAAGACATAGGAAGGTCGTGTATGTGTTCGTATATGTGTTCGTGTATGTGTTCGTATATGAAAAGGTTTGCGCATATATCTCTTCATAAGTTGTCTTTGTGCTTTTTTTTTCTTACATGGAGGCCACCACTTATCAAGGCCCAGAAGCCACTCGGGGATAAGAGTTATTGTGTGTACAGTAATCAATGGGATAGTATCGTAGTAATAGTTAGTATTGGAGATTTGATGGTGTCATTACTTAAGGGGGCGATTCATCAGGAATTTGTTTGTATTGGACTTGAAGACAGCCAAGTTGAAGTCGAGAGGGAAACAGGCAAACGACAGAGAGTTCCACAGGCGTGCAGTTCTAAGAAAGAAGCTTTGTTCATAAATCTACGTTTTGATTTAGGCACAGATAAAAAGTGGGGAAATTTTTTGACAGTGGTTTCAGCTAGTCGGGTGTTTTTCGTGAAAGATCGGCGAGGGGGAACCAGAAAATGGAGCTCAGACAAGCACTTGCCATGGAAATAACGATAAAACAAAGACAGGCTCACAATGTCTCTTCTGTGATAGAGAGGTTGCAGGGAAGAGAAAAGGGCATTCCCCACTAAGCTACAAAGTCTATTTTGTACTCTGTCAAGGCAGGATAGGCTGTTTTTAGCAGCTCCTGCCCAGATGTGGCAGCAGTACTCCATCTTTGGACGTACTTGGCTTTTATATAGATAGAGAATTGCATCAGCAGTGAGATATCTTCTGGAGCGGAAGAAGGATCCCACCATTTTCCCAGCGACCTTGGCCACAGACTTGATGTATATGCTCCATTTCAGATCAGGAGTAAAGGTCAAACCCAGAAGCTTATCAAAACATGGGGCTTCCCCAAGACGAGAGCCATCCATTTCAATTGATGCCAGATGGGGATCAATGCGTTTATGATGTAATGATAGGAGCTTGGTCTTAGATGCATTAAAGGTGACCAGCCACCTCTTCCCCCACTGTACCACACGCTCAAGATCTGAGGAGAGAGAATCAGAGAGGACGTTGTCATTTATGGCCTTTGATGTATTGCCATAGATAGTCGTGTTATCAGCATAGATGTTCACGAATGATTTTAGTATGTGTTTTGGAAGATCATTAATGTAGATCAAGAAGAGAGTTGGGCCCAGTATGGACCCCTGGGGGACTCCAGCATTAATACTGTGGGCCTCTGATTTCTGCCCATCAACCACTACTCTTATGAGCCTATCAGATAGAAATGATTTAATGATAGAGAAAACATTTTCAGTGATACCGTAGCTGGAAATCTTGTGAAGTAGGCCTTTATGCCATACCTTATCAAAGGCCTTTGATATGTCAAGAGCAATTGCCCTAGAAATGAAGACTTTGTTGAGAGATTCGCTAATCCCATGAGATATAACCGTTAGCACATCTGCTGTAGATCTAGCAGAACGGAAACCATATTGTGTGTCACTAAGAAGGTTATTTCTGCTGAGGTGGTTGACTATTTCTCTATTTAATATAGATTCCAGCAACTTACTCATGACACAGAGTAAACTTATTGGTCTATACTGAGAGGGAAATGACTTATCTCCTGAATTCTTAAATACAGGGCATACTGATGACGTTTTCCAGGGTGTTGGAAAGCACTTCTCCTTAAGGCAACACTTAAACAGTTTGGTAAGTATGGGGGCAAGTTTTGGTTGAAGCTTTTTTAACACTATAATTGGAATACCGTCAGGACCAGTTGCTTTACTGGAATCAAGGTTATTGATTAGCTTTGCGACCTCACGCACAGATAGTTGTATGTTACCTAGCGTGTTGTGTGTTATAGGAGGAAATATGGGGAGTTGATGGCCTTCGTCGCATAGGGTAGAATTTGCTGCAAAGACGTGCTCCATCTAAAATAGCCTTATCAAGAGTATGTATTTAAAGATTAAATTGTATATTCTTGTATAATCATATATAATGGATCATAGTTGATTATAATAAAAAGATCACTGGTGATATAAAAATGTGTACATTTCTAGGTTAGTTAAGGACTGTATATATATATATATATATATATATATATATATATATATATATATATATATATATATATATAGTATACAAGGACACTTATGACAAGACCTTACTCTTTAGAGTTACAATTCCTTATTCATGAGAGAAATTATAAGTTTAACTATTCTAGGTTCTAGCCAATCAGAGTCCTTGATCCTTTTATTCCCCAACTCCCTATTTCCTTCAACCAATGAGTATTACTCTCTTTGCTCGATAGGGATTTGGTTGCTCCTTACTTTTAAATGGGTCAAATAAACAAAAGGTGACCTTATTCTGACGCGATAAAAACGAAAAGACATTGTTTCATTTTTCCTGTTCACTATCACCACCAAGGTTTATTTAAAAACTAGCAGAGAGATTCGATATTGCTCAGAATGGAATGAATTATTTTAAAATTATCATTTTAGTACAATATATATATATATATATATATATATATATATATATATATATATATATATTTAATATATATATATATATGTACTTTTTTACTTGAAATTCTTTACTTATTATTCTGTTTTATTTAAGTGCGTTATTTTTTCAGTTTTATCCAAAAGTAAGGTTATTTTGTGCCGACAATTACTATTTAATAATGTTCTGGCATCTTTAGTGAATACTAACCATTGTTTTTAAATATGATATGTTAACTTAATTTTCATTAAAAAAAATCAATCCGTTTTCTTTTAGTACTTACAACTATAACTTTGGTAAACGTGTTTTTTGTTTACACAAAATAATATATTTTCACGAAAATATATAAAAATAATGCGCTCATTAATAAATACTGAAAATTTCACTACAGTTGTTTGATTTTCGGAATTTTGGTGAATTTTTAAGTGAAGGAAGGAGTCAAAATGTTAATACATTTTGGCGATCGATCATTCATTTTGCACGTACGTTATATATATATATATATATATATATATATATATATATATATATATATATATATATATATATATATATATAAGAGTAAGGCCAAATGAATTAGCGGACACAATATAAATAAATGGATAGATTAAAAGAAATCAATCTGGTAAAAAGTATCTGCACAAAAAAGTGCTCGATGTCACTACAATAGAACTTGTATAATTTAACGGTTTCTGACTGCAACAAAATAAAGCACAAGGTTGGAGGATGGAGAAAGCCAATCTTAGTTCAGTCTGATAAAAGACAAAAACCGGTGAAAATAGCTGCTTTGGTATTGCTCAGTAGGAGCGCCTCAGGTCATTGCCAGGGAACCAAAACCTTGTATGAAAAATGAGGTAATATTTGGGAGGGAGTACCTTCTAGAACCTAGCCGAATCGTCATGCCGTATTCTGACAAAATGTTGACTCATCAATGAGGAAGCGCCTATTCCCTGGAATGATTCCAAGGATGTATAAAACCAATTCGCAAACCAGTTATTCCCGAGTTTCATGACAATGCCCTAGAAAATGGGTTGCAAGATGAGTTAGCTTTCAAAAAACTGAAGTGGTTAACCTTAATCAAGGATATGACTTGAAAGTTCCCTTTTTGTTAACTACTATACCAAAGTGTAGAAGAGGACGTTACTTATTTCGCAGGATTATTCCACTTATCTTTGATCCTTCACCTTACAATGCTAAGTGTTTAGAAGACACCGCACACTGTGCCCACTTCAAAATGAATGTCTAACCAAAAGCGTAGTTTACCAGGCCACAATATTTGTGAAAGAAACCCCAAATAACAAGAAATATTACGTAGGCATGACTTCCTTAGATTTCAAAACTCGATATTATGACAACAAAAGTACATTCAACAATAAAAAAAACACCATATAAAAACAACGCTAGCGAATACAGGGAACTCAAGGAAAGCGGACATTCGCCGGTAGTCGAATGGAAAATAATTAGACAAGCTACCACATGTAGAGACCTAGACGACCCATGTAGATTATGCCTTCTTGAAAAATTTGCTATCCTGTACTTTAAAGAACCCCAACATCTATTAAACTGTAGAAGAGAAATAGCAAACAACTGTGTTCATAGAATAAAATTTACTCTAGGATAGCGATACAAAATAATTTTAAAACTAACAAAAACAGTAGAAAATAAACAAATAAATAAATTAAATAAACATGAATATACATAAACTATCACACACACATATATATATATATATATGCATATATATATACATATATATATATATATATATATATATATGTACATATTTTTATATATAAACTAACATAAAAAAAACCTAACCTAGATTTAAAACAGGTCGGTTCTAGAAGGTACTCCCTCCCATTTTTCATTCAAGGTTTTGGTTCCTTGGCAATGACCTGAGGCACTCCTACTGAGCAATAGCAACCCCTAACCTAGATTTAAAACAGGCCAAGAAACTAGATATCCAGGTTAAATAGAGCACACACAAAGGATCAGGTCAACACACAAAGGAAGAGATCAAATAGGCCTTTGTCCGGTAAGTGCATGTTCATTGGCTGATAGGAAGGGCGCGGTGGATACTAGAAAGCTGATTGGCTAACTAAAATTTCAATAGAAGATATATAAAAACGACAGACAACCACAAAATTTGCTCATAAGCCTGAAGAGTCCTAGAGTAGATGAAACGCGAAATATTCAGTGTAGCTTAATCGCCATGTATATTTTATACCTTACTAACTAGCTCTACCTACGTATTTAGTACTTTTGAAGTAAATACTTAAAGTTTACGCATAAATTTATACTTTCGTATATGAATTTTATGTGAGTAAATGAAGTAGTTACATTATATATATATATATATATATATATATATATATATATATATATATAATATAATATAATACATATATAATACATATATATATATAATACATATATATATAATACATATATATATATACATATGATGATGGCAGATCAATTATTACATGCTTCTAGCATTTCAGGCCTACATGCAACTCAATTTTTCCATCGCCACAAAACAATTTTTTATAGATAAATGCCTGAGGGAGTATCTATACAAAGATGATGTTACAGAGTTTTAGCTTTGTACAACAACTTAATCTCTCTCTCGGTTCAAAATATTGACATCCAGCAACAAGCAAGAGCAAGATAGCCAGTAACAAGCTAAACTGCAGAACGACTTAATGCGGGTACTGGTCTCCTACTTTATGGTTTTTTAAATCGGAGATTTACTTCTCCTAGAGGGGTTGCCTTAACCGCGGCTTATTCCACCCCACATACACATGGAAATAAACACATGCATTCACGCATACATACAGAATGCATGCAAACATACACACATAGAGGTATACATATACGCATGTACATACATATGCATATACACATGTACAGATACAGATACATGTAAAATACACATGAAGGAGCGTTCCAAAAGTCATAAATCCTCAATGATGAGGATGAAGGTGATGGGTACAATTCAATGCGTTTGACATGAATAAAAAACGAAAAACAATCCAAAACAAATATTTTGTAGAAGAGATAGTCATTCGTTGAAGTGTTTGCGCAACTTTACAAATGAATGGCCGTAGGCATCAGATGAAAACAAAATCCAACAGATCAGTACTAAAACGCCTGGACTTTTTTTAATAAATAAAATGTTTGTTTATAAGATTCACACTTCTGCTGCAGATAATGATAATGATCATGATGATGATGAAAAATTACACACATTATTTTACACAATAAATGGACGTAGGAATCAGACAAAAACAGAACCCAACCGATCAGTATTAAAGGCGCGTGGACATTTTTTAAAAACAAAACAAAAACAAAACCTAATACATAGTAGTGAGATCAAAACTAAAAAATATATAAGCCTTGGATGCCATCGGCTTGAATCAAAACCAAAACATACAACTCTCCACTCTTATTTCTTAGCCTCTGAGCTACGCCTATCTTCATATATATATATATATATATATATATATATATATATATATATATATATATATATATATATATACTAGCATGGGTGCCCGGCGTTGCCCGGGTGTTTGGAGGTGTATGCTGAGCAATAAAAAAAAAAGTCAATTTTTATAACTTTGACCCCTATTATGACCCCTTACCATTTATTGTTTTGGGCTCAAATACATTATTAAGTTAGATCCATGTCCAAGGAACCTATATCTAAAATTTCCAGTGTGTAGACCAAAAATTGTCGGAGGAGTTTGGTAGAGTTCTCAAAGGTCAAATCGTTGAACTTTGACCCCTTTACAGCCAAATTTCTGGCCGAAACCTGATCACACAGATTTTTCCAAATCTCAGTACCCTGTATATCAAATATCGAGTCTGACAGAGTTATTGTGTAGGGAAATGTACACAGACACGTTCACTTTTATAGATATATAGATAGATTTTATATATATTATATATATATATACCTATACTCTTATAAATTCGTTTCTCTTTTGTGTGTATATTCATATTAAAAACCCTCTTTTCTATTTATTTAAAAAGAAAATATAATGTTCTTATATATGGGTCGTAGTATTGCATTCACTGGCAAAAGATCTAGCTAATTTGCATATTCTTTTAAACATTCATTTTAATTAATTCCCTATTAGTTTTCTTATGGAATGATCATCTTTAGTCAACTATTACGTGTAATTATATTCATGCAGATATTCTACATGATTTATACTTGCATAATATTAGCGTAGAAAGTGTGCGGTAAACACACAATTGTTTCCATATATATTTATCTATACGTATATATTTTTGTTTTTCTATCTATCTATATATCTATAAAAGTTAACGTATCTGTGTATCTGTGTGTCTGTGTACATTTCCCTACGCAATAACTCTGTCAATTTTTAGTCTACAGACTCGAAATTCAAAAAATAAATTTTAAGGGCTCATAATAGGGGTCAAAGTTTAAAAACTTGACCCCCTTTTTTTTTTTTGCTTAACATACACCTTCAAATACCCGGGCAACACCGGGCTGAAATGCTAGTACGTATATATTTTTGTTTAATCTCTAAAAGTCGTGTCTGTGTGTGTACATTTTCCTATGCAATAACTCTGTCAATTTTCAGTCTACAGACTCGAAATTTGGTATACAGGGTACTGAGATTTAGGAAAATCTTTGTAATCCGTTTTCGGCCAGAAATTTGGCTGTTAAGGGATCAAAATTTAACGATTTGACCTTTGTGAACTCTACCAAACTTCTCCCCCAATTTTGGCTATAAACAATTAAAATTCCTTGGACATTAATCGAACTTAATAACTTCATTTGAGCCCTAAACAATAAAGGTTAAGAGGTTATAATAGGGGCCAAAATAAAAAAAAAGTTGACCTCTGCGGTCTCTACCAAATTACTCAGACAATTTCTGGTCTAAATATTTGAAATTTTACATAAAGGGTATTCATAGATAGGGCAAGCTTTTTAATAGGTTTGGGTCGAAAATCTTTAGTTACCAATATATAAATGTATGTATGTATGTATGTATGTATGTATGTTTGCATGTCTGCCTAAAACTTTCAACAGAGGCAACGGATTTTATCAAGATCAGTATCGTTTTGAAGTTCGACCTTTCAGACGATAAGTATCGAAAAATTGGGTAAAAACATTAATATCTTCACCTTCAACTGGGCACTTTTCTACACGGGGGGGCACTTTTTTCGCCGATATTTTCGAAAGTTATCCTCTCCTTTCGATTGTCTAGCCTTAATAAAAACCTATGTCACTTCCGGTTTTGCCCTGATCGTAACAGCAAAGGCGTCTCGTTTTTTCTCCGTTCTTTTCTTCCTTTGCAGTACGGGTTCGAGCCTGCATTCGTACTACAACTTTTTTTTTTTTTTTTGCTGAAACACACCTCCAAACACCCGGGCAACGCCAGGCTGAACCGCTAATATATATATATATATATATATATATATATATATATATATATATATATATATATATATATATGGGTAGTTTTTTTGTTTATATCCGTTAGAAGCGCTGAGTGAAATTTGAAGAATAAAACATGTATAAATACATTTGAGACCAAAACTGTAACGTGAAATTTTTTTTATAAAATAAACAGGTGTTTATTTATTTATTTTTTTTAAATACCCGTTTATTTTATAAGTTATTAAGTTAGATCCATGTCCAAGGAACCTATATCTAAAATTTCAAGTTTTTATACCCAAATTTGTCGGAGGAGTTTGGTAGCGTTCTCAAAAGTTAAATCGTTGAACTTTGACACTTTAATCACCAAATTTCTGGCCTAAACTTGGTTACATCGATTTTCCCAAATCGACAGAGTTATTGCGTATGGAAATGTGCTCACACAGACACACACACAGAGACAGACAGACAATTTCAGTTATATATATATATATATATATATATATATATATATATATATATATATAAATTCACCTGTCAACCCTTTTTAAAAGATTTAAAAGACAAGATTCAAGCAAGGGCGCAAGGTTCACAGAGTTTTATAATTATATAGATATGTATCTATACCCCTATAGATTTTTTTTGCGTATTGATATTCATATTAAAAACCCTTTTTTCTATTTATTTTAAAAGAAAATACAAGTTTGTTATATATGGGTTGTGGAATTGCATTCATCTGTAAAAGATCTAGCTAATTTGCATATTCTTTTAAACATTAATTTTAATTAATTCCCCATTAGTTTTTTTCCGATTTTCTTATGGGATGATCATCTTTAGTTAACTATTACGTGTAATTATATTCATGCAGATATTTTACATGATTTATACTTGCGTAATATTTGCATAAAAAGGTTATAGTAAACACAGTCCCATTTCTACGTATATTTATGTATGAGCAAATATATTTGTTTAAAAAAATTTGCCTACCAAAATTCTCTGTTAGTTTTTGGCCTGCAGACATGAAACTTCATATATAGGGTATTCGATCCCACGCGGAACTTGTTTGGGTTTTTGCCGGGGAAAATTGGTGCAAATTCCATGTTTTCAATTTTCACAATTTGTGAAAATTAAAGACATGTCAGGTGAAGGTCGAACGATGTCATTACAAATACGCATGCATAACGTAATAGTTATTGGTTCGTGTTTTAATTTTATACCTTGCAGCAAACATGTCTTCATAGCTCAGGCTTTATGGTAAAAGGAAAAAAGTAGCTAAAAGCTAAACGTGTTGGTTTCGATTTTTGATGGTGGCACACGAGTCATTTAAAACAATTTTTTTTTAAATCATTACTATATATTAAGTCTAATATAATATAATAATAAATACGAAATCTGCATTAATCAAAATATCATATTTAAGTGTATTTTACAACCGGACAATGCCGGACGGCTTGCTAGTAACCATATATGACCAGACTATACAGTATTGAATGCGTGTAACAAAAACTCGAAATATGCAGCAATTCAAAGTTAAGCACACCTCTACACATATTGATTTTTAAATAACTTCTGTTGTTGAGCTTTTCTAATTGGTGCACTGCTACAAATTCATAGGTTGGGCGACGCGACACACAGTTTCAATGCTTTAGAATTTGGTAATAAATAATATGGCTGTTGATCTTGCAATGTTTCACTTCAAATCATAAAATGTTGTGTGTAGTTATTTGGTGCGTTAATGTATGGACGCTACTATAACTTTTAAACCTTAAATCAAAACAGTTCAACTACAAATATTAAAAAAAAAAATGCGTACAAAAGACCGGTTTTTAATTCAGCTTTTTAACCAATTTGACCCTTTTCAATTTAAGGATGAAACGTGGCGTAAATTCTACATCAAATACTAAACGCTTTGCTTCATATATGGGAAATAAGTATGTGAACATATCTCCAAAAGTTGTATTTTTATATATATATTTTTGGGTTTGTTTTTTTTTACATAGGAGTCACTAATTATCAAGGCCCGGAGGCCACTCGAGGATAAGGTTAATGGGTGTACAGTAGTCAATGGGATTATAGTGTAGTAATTGTAAGTAGCAGAAATTTTGTAAATTGGATTATTTAGGGGGACGGTTCATCAAGAACTTGTTTACCTTGGACTTGAAGACGACCATATTGTAGTCAGCTGGAAAGCAGGCAAACGGAAGAAAGTTCCACAGGTGTGCAGTTCTAAGAAATACGCTTTTTTTATGGAATCTTTTTAAATAAACCTTTTTATAAATCAAAACCTGTGCCCGAGTTGTTTTATATCTTTGACAAACACGTAAGTAATGATATAAGAAGTATATACAAATAGCAACGGTAGCATGAACAATCTTTTAATTATTTACTCAGGGTAAAAGTCAGACTAACAAATATTGAGTTAGTACTTGAGCCTGCAAATGGATGACATATCACGGTTAAGAAACATATAGAAGAAATATTTAGTAAAATATTCTAAGTCCCACATAAAACGGAAAGAAAGTTTAGCACAATTTAAACCAAAAATTTAGTATGTTGTTCAATAAAGTCAGAACTATTAGCTCTGAACCAAGCAACGGTGTGTGTGTGTGTGTGTGTGTGTGTGTGTGTGTGTGTGTGTGTGTGTGTGTGTGTGTGTGTGATCCATCTCATTGCATATCCACTCATTTCCTCTCATTGGTACAAATAATGTTGGCTTAAATCTTAGTTTTGTTTTATTGTGAGTCACCCTGCTGTATGAACTCAGCCTGTTTCTTCTGATTTTTTTAATTTACTCGAATCCTCAATAATTTTTCACAGTGAACAATTGTTTAACTCAAAGTCAATTAGAGGGTTTGGCTTAACGTTAGTTTGGCATTTTTACAGGAACAAACCTTGTAAGAGTCAGGTATATGCTAAGATGGAGTACTGCTGCCACATCTTGAGAGGGGCCGCTTAAAACACTCTTACTTACCTTGGCGTAAAAATATTGACTTTACAATCTAGTGGGAGCGGGAAATATCCACAGCAAAAACGCGTCTTATTACCACAAATAAAAAGAAGTTTCCTTCCTTCAAATGTTCAGTGTAAAGCAGATTTTCTATGAACAAAATTTCTTTCCAATTTCTTCTTTGTGAAAAATAGAAATGCTTATCTACTAACTACAACATAACCGCATTCAAATCCAATGTCAACAAATACTTGTCATAAACCATCAACATAATTCCTTTCTTTTTTAATAATCTTCTAATATTCTTTATTATTAACTTTTATCCTCGAATGGCTTTTGACCTCAGTAAGTAGTGACCCATTAATTAAAAATAATTTATTTAATGTTATTTTGCATAAACATATACATGAGCATTGGCCAACTAACCTTCTTGCCTGCTTCAGTTAGGATTGAAACCACTATCTTCAGACAATGCTCACCTGGAACCATAGAGACTCAACACCTCTATCAACTGCACCACAAACCGCTAAGGGTGATCCAGGTTGAATTTTATGGTCTTATCAATACAATTTTGTGTTCTTATCTGATCTTCTATTGTTGAGTCCGTACCGAATAGTATTATATATTATTTTATTTTTTGGAATCCTTTGTGATGAGGCTTCATAATGTGTGTATTTATTCTTTTGTGGAATTGTAATCCTCTTCATAATTGTTGCTGTTTCACCACGGTTTGGCCAACTCATTCTCTCGTCCTCTTCAGCTGATTAACCGCAGCAAAATAGGAATGCTGAGTCTTGTAACTGTATCCTCAGTAATTACTGCCTTCCATAGTTGTCGTCTCACCAGGTTTTGGCCAACTTTTCCTCTGGCCTGCTTGGGTAAGATTGAAACTGCTACCTTTAAATAATACTCACCTGGACCGAAGAGGATTGATATCATGTCTAACATATCAATCTTCTTCAGTTCCAGGTGAGTATTGTCTGAAGATGTGATGTTTTATCTCCTTTTTATATAATAAGTGAATAATTGCCTATGTTATAGTGACTATGTTATCGTGACTATGTGTGTTTGTAGGTGTTTTCTAATGGCCTTTTTTGTGAGCATCTCTTTAAGTCTCGTCCGTGCGCATCTTTCCCATTCATGTATATATGTCTTATATACAGTTTATATACATTAATACAGTCGGATATGCATACACGTGGTCGAGCTCCTTTCAGGGCCCCTAAGTTGTGTGCCTACCTTAGTAGTTCTTAACTGTGTGTGTGTGTGTGTGTGCGGTAAAGGTCACCATACCTTTTTCCTGTTATCTTGGTCTTCTGGGATGCGGTTCTCCCCAATCTCTGGTCGATGAGCTGTAAAGAGCATCTAAGATGAAAACACGACTCCGATTTTCTGGCAAGCATCACTTTATTTCGTCTACAAATGAACCGGTGAACCCCTCGCATTGTTGATTCAAGCTTTTTTGCATTTTCATCTTTCTTCTGACTGTCTACCAACTTCGACTCTAATCAACTGTCTCCTCTTTTCACTAAAAATCCCCATGTGCGTCTATATTTATATGGGTGTATGTGTGGGGAGTGGTAACCGCTCCGTTAACTGGCCTGTACCTAAAACGCAGCGGCTCACTTTTTAGCATGCAGATTCAAGCCTTGTCAATGGAAGTCACTGAGTCTGATGTGTCTCATTGACCTTTCTGCACCTACCCAACACAAGTAAGCTGGGTTCCTTAGTACCGTGTTAACTGCATTACTGACACAAAACACCCCTTCCCTCTCTTTTTTATCAAAAATGTATTATACACTTTTCCTTACTACCTATCTTATGACATTTATGGGAAAGGTCTCTAAGTCTTCATACCCTGCAAAGAAAAGGTCAAAGAACCACCATCATCATTTCCATATCTTCTCCAAATAATTTCTCTTGGTTAGACATCTCCACTGACCACTCCCATCATAATCCTCGTAACCGCCCACCCTTTACCTTGGCGGGAAACCATCTACCTTTTTCGCCATGTGGAGCGTACCATTAGTGACTGTGGCTGTCTGCCCATCGGCTCTACTCAATGCCAAAGAAAAAATCTCCAAAACTTAAACACAGAGGCTTTCAATGCCTCGACCACAGGACGATTCACCAGATTTCTCTGACTCTCCTCGCCCCTAGGTGTTTAGGCTGTCCTCCAACACAAACTCACATTACTTCAAATCAAATATACTATAATTCAGGGGAGAAAAACAAGAAAATCCCTACCCACAAAATCTACAAAATCTACAAAAGTCAGCACTCTGATACACAAGATATCTTCTAATGTATTGATTCACTCGGATTACCAAGCTCCAAAACCACAGCACTCGGTACTAATCCGAAAAACAAAATATCATACTTTTAACTAACCTTAACCCCTACCCCCACCCCAGGCGCCCGGTGGATTGGCGCCCATTAATTCCCTAAGTATCAGTCATGGACCATGTGTGAATCTCCCGACACCCCCACTGAGACGGGACAGGGCAATCCCTCATTTATACTCACAAAAGAACTAAACAGATATTCTGATATATAACCCTAACTCCTGCTTGTGACTCATCTAATACGTTACATATTTCGGCCTTCATTCATTCTATCACGTCTTAACCTTTCGTGATCGAACTACTGTTGATTTTATATATTGAGACTCCCTGCTTGTGTGGTAATAAAACTTCTCAAATGCACTTGTGATGTTAGGCTGCGTAAGGTGTTAACTTTTGTCAAAATTGCCTGTTCCTTCTTTCATCAGATTATTTCGATTATCGCTTATCAATATTTATCAAAGATATTCCGATCCAAATACATCTAAGAACACTGCCAGGCACATAAAATATCTTTATGTTAAATTTAATAAAAATCGGCCGAGCCGTTTGCGAGCCCATAGAAAGCGAACACACTAACACACAGACAAAGTTCCTTTTATATAATAGTAGAGATATAACATATTGGTTTGTTTAGTAGGGAGCAGAATGCATAGTGACAAATAAGAATATCATGTCGTGCTTATTACTGGAAAATAAAAATATTTGATTTCTATTCCATCAAGATTAACAATGCGTGAGTAGAGAATTTAAATGAATTCTAATGTAATGTGTAATGTTGCTAAGCAACACTGCATCACTTTAGAATATCTAGAAACTTAAAGACGTTTTAAAGTCTAAAAGAGTAAAAATAAAACCCGTGCTGAGCACAAAGCAAGACTTACATTTTCTCTATAGAGTCTTTTTTTAGAGGATGTGACCAAGGTAGACCTTGTCTGTTATAGAAAAGCGGAAGAAGCGTAGTCATTTTTTAGAGAATGTGATCAAGATAGACCTTTGTTAAACAAGAGAAAGGATTGTAATCTTTTTTTCTCGATCACATGTTTGTATGAAGTTTCTGTCTCATTTGTCTATTTCTACAGCAGTCACCAGCCATTTCATCTTTATGGGTTTTTATTTCTGGAAAGATACCGCTGTCTCTTATGTTCTTGTTTGAAAACCATTTATTTTGTTGTTTAGTAGACTACAAATCTAAGAAAGTTAGGTTAAGCTGGAGGGGAAATGGCCTGCAGATTTGAAATGAAATGCATTCAAAACTTGATGTAGGAAATTATTGTCGATTTTTTTTTTGCTTTAAAGACTTTGACGAAATCTTCACCCGGAGGCAACTAGTTGAGCATTTTGAAACACATTAACAATGAAATAAAAATAGTTTGAATGAAACTATTTTTGGTTAAAAATAATTGTAGTAAAGAATTTAGTTACACTCGTCTTTTTTAAGCATTTAAAATTTTAATCAAATTATTCTATTTTTTTCATTTACTTCTTCTTCTTCTTCTTCTTCTTCTTCTTCTTCTTCTTCTTCTTCTTCTTCAACAACAACAACAACAACAACAACATCTGCTAAATAATAGCTTATAACTAAAAGATGATCCCACCCATAAATACAACCCATAGAATCGTTAATTAAATACATAATCCTTTCTGCAATTCAACCCCCTTTAGTAGAAATAAATCTATCCCGGACTTGCCCACCAGATTTCAGTTATAAATGCCCTACAGTCTGTCTTTTACCGCTGTTCCATTATACAGAGAACACTTTCATTTAAAATTGGACTATTCCTTTGTTTAAAATTAGACTATTTCTTCGTTTAAAATTGGACTATTCCTTCTTTCACCAGATTTTTTCAATTATTGATTTTCAATAATTTTGAACAATTTGAGAAGTTTTATCACTGCACTAGCAGAAACGCCTGGTGTATAAAATCAACAGTAGGTTCTTTGGTAAGACAAGGACGCGTTCGAAATGAATGTTTCTATTTAGAACACAATTGAACCATGATACTTGACTTTTTTTATTTTAAACTTTAATTCAAACCACTATATAAAAATAATTTTATAAAATCATCAGTAGGTTCTCTACAGTGCAATTTAGACTACAATGTATTATGGACTAAGTCACTGAAGGAAGGCATTTGAAGTTTCCTCTCAGTGCATCATAATGAGTCCCCAACTAGAGAAGGCAATCAATCGACTTGATTGAAGATTGGACAATCTCACTGATTTTGATGATAATAAAAGTATGGCGTGGAATATTTGTTAATCCTCATTCGATCCCAGGCAACGTTATGTCTCCCTGCTAGTACCAAATGTGGTCGATTGCAAAAAGGATTGTGAATTTTATTAATAAATTCCACGGGAGGTATTTTTTTATGAGGGGGAGATAACTCTGTATAATATACAAATTACATCCTTTACATCTTATTATGACATAGTGAAAAATGGTTCCATATTTATAAACTCTGCCTCCTCCGAAACTAAAAGTCGCAGAGCGGCGCTAGGGGCCTCAAATGATTGGATCTTTTATGGACCATTATTTTATTGGTCTTTAGCCGGTTGAAATAGTTTTTAGGAGGTCAAAAATGGGTAAAAAGTGAAAAAAATCGTTTTACGTTTTATACATTCATCTTTGTTTATTTTTAATTTTCAATTTTTAATCAGTTCGCATGCATGTCACATTGGTATAGTGGTAACGTCACCAGCTCTAAATGCTACAGCTTCGGTTTCGATTCTAATTGATGGCACCCAAATACATTTTTTTTTACTTTTGAAATCACAATTCCATAATAATTGATACAAAATCTAGACAAATTAAAATATCATATTTAAGCGTATTTTATGCCCGGACAAAGCCCCCCCCCCCCCGCTGGTATATTTATATAAATAAATATATTTTATTAAGAAATTTATTCATCATGAAGATAGGAGAGTAAACTATCTTTAGTTTATATATAACACAACGTTGCCACACCTGCTAACAAAATCCCAGCTAGAAATTTTGGGCTAGAGATAGTTTTATTAACAATGATTTCCTTAATATATGTAGAGTGCTGGAAGCATGGCCTTCTAGATCTCTTTCATACAAGCCGTAGCTGATCTCCTTGCGTATACTTATCTAGCATATACCAAAAGCTAAAAACACAAAACTTAAGGCTTCCTTCCTATAAACTTAGAATTACAAATGAATCAATCCGAGGAAAAGGGTGGTACCTTTGTCTACATCTGTGCAGTAGCCAATAAAAAGGAAGCATTCAGGTTGCCTTCGACTATGGTTAATGCATTTATTATTTTTTACCAGTTCTCTTATTAATAAGATCAAGTATGCATTCTAACACTGGACTGATTGTGGTTTTCATGTGCCATTTTTTTTCTATCACAAATTTCTTGGCATTTGACGAGATGTTTTAAACGCTAATAACTTTTATAAATTGTTTCTTCATTAAAACAAGTTATGGCGGCTGAAGATCTTTATAAACCTCGGCAAAAAAACAAAAAAAAAAGTTTAAAGTTAACATTGTGATTGGCTTTTAAACTTGCCTATTTATATATTTAGTTTTTTTTTTATCAGCCGGAAGCAAGGGACACACATTTAATACTGGAATTGTTTTATATTAGCTAATTCTGTTTTTTGCTTTTGCTAAACATGGAAATCTAAAAATAAGGTTTAGAGGAGAGAAGATGTCCATTTCTCTTCAAAATAAAAAACTGAGAAAATGTGTTGGAAAGGGAAATTAAAAAAGGTCTCTCTCTCTCACACACACACACACACACACACACACACACACACACACACACACACACACACAATAAATAAGTAAGTAAATAAATAAATAAATAAAATAAAAAGAAAAACATAAGCATAAAAATCAAGTTGACTATTACCAAAACCTATGGGGAAAGATGACAAACCTTGACGGTCATTAGTTGAGAAGACGCATAAAAAAATCACAGAAAGAAAGGTTATACCATATTGCGCTGTTGAAATGCCAAATGAGATTTCGTCTTCAGAGTAAGAGATCCTTCAATTCCAGAGTCGAAAACTGCTTATAGAATCAACAATGATAACGATGCACAAAAAAAGCTTATAAATGTATTTAAAGGTTAACACTGGAAACTTTCTAGAACTGAAAACGCTTTCCAGTATACAACAAAATACTTAGTAAATATGATCTAGTCTACTTTCATCTATCTATTGATATTATGCTGGAGTCTCTATTCGTAACACCCTCCCCATGTCTAGGGAATCTAAACTAGAATCAAGTGAACAGGCCTTCACGTGCTTTAAACTAACTTTACAACATAGCGTTAGCTACCTGTACTTTCATCACTCTCCATCAACCCAGGACTATACTATAATCAATCATGTCTCTGACAGCATAGATGTAGCATTCTCCCTTGACTCTGGGGCCCAAATACATGAAATTGGCTTGTCTTCTCTAACTACACTGACACAGCTAGTAGCGGCATCCATAACTTTGCTATATTCCATTCCTTGACACAGACAGTAGCATTCTCGACCTATCTCCCAGATCGCCAGGACCAGCAAGCTTTACTGTTCCTGATGATTGTGTAACAAATGCTCATTGTCCTCTCGGGAATGCTGATCATGTTGTGATGATGATAGACATTACTCTAAACTCTCGACCCCAAGTTGAAGCGCCAGTGCTCAAAACGACAAGGTACTACAATAAGCCCGACTGGGATGCCATTAGAGATCACATCATGGGGAAATATCTTTTCTCTTCCAGCAGAACAGTGCAGAAATGAGACCACTGAATGGTTTAAAGCAGCAATTAAAGCACATGTGCCTACACAGAAGTTCTATAACAAACCCCACTCTCCCCAATGGTTTACTTCTACATGCACAGCTGCCATTGCTCAGAGGCAACATGCATACTGTAGATTTATCCGGCACAAGTCCTGTACAAACAGACAAAAGTATATAGAAGCTAGAAATAATTATAAGAAAGAAGTGAGAACAGCTAAGAGTGAATATACTGAAACCACCAGAAAACGCATTGAAGCATAAAAATTAGGAACTCGTGATTTCTGGAAAATCTACAATAGTGTAGTAAAATAATGGGCAGTCAACTATCCAACAATGAGGTTGTTTGCATAGCAACTGAGAAAGCTAACATGCTTGCCCACCAGTTTTCCTCAAACCCTCCTTTGGACCCAGCAAGCCATTCCCTCCCTGATTTTCCTCTGCAGATGATCTGAAAATCATGCCTTCTCAAGTACATGATATTATAAAAAACCTAGACACCTCAAAAACATGTGGACCTGATCTCATCCCAACTGTGCTATTAAAAAAATGCTCCGCTGAGGTTGCTCCTGTTCTCTCTAAACACGTTAACAAATGCCTTAACGAATCTTGCTTTACTGGCTGCTAGAAAACTACTTCTGTGGTACCAGTTTACAAAAACTCTGGCGAAATTATCGCCCAATTAGCCTTCTCCCTCTTTTCGCCCAAATATTTGAGTCCTTAATTAATCAAGCTTTAGTCCACCAGTTGCTACACTTCTGTCTGACCACCAATATGGATTTAGGCAAGCCCGTTCTACTGCAGATATTCTAACTGTAATTTCTGAACGATTATACAAAGCACTGGATAAGGCAGGGGAGGGGAGGGCAGTAGCCCTAGATATATCTAAGGCTTTTGACAGGGTATGGCACGATGGTCTTCTCAGGAAAATAAAATCCTACGGTATTAATGGACGAATGCTTAGCATAATTAGATCCTTCTTAAATGAGAGAAGAATTCAGATTGTCCTTGATGGGCGTACATCCAAAAATTTGATATAAATGTGGGTGTACCTCAGGGATCGATCCTTGGACCATTATTATTTCTGATATTCATAAACGATTACCTGATAAAATTGTCTCTGAGATGGATATGTTTGCTGACGACACTATGCTCTATAGCAAGCATGTAGGAAAAACTAATGAGCACATATCTAAGGTAATGGCTAAAACCCTAGAGGAAGACCTTCAGTCTGTAGTGGAATCGGGTCAAAAATGGATAGTAACGTTCAACGCTGCCAAGACCAAGTTCATTTCCTTTAATAATTATATGAAACCTTACCAACCAGTAATAGCTATGGCTAGAGATACTTTACCTGAAAGCACTTCATTCAAGCTCCTTGACTTAACGTTCACAGGAAGCATGAGTTGGAATAGATACATCGAGATCATTGCCAAGGCTGCTGCAAAGAAGGTGGGCTCTCTCTACCTTGCTAGAAAGTTACTTACGCCTGAAAGTATCCTGTACCTTTACAAAGCCACCATTTGCCCATGTATGGAGTACTGCTGTCATATTTGGGCTGGTGCGGCTGCTACTAGTCTCTCGCTCCTGGACAGGTTCCGAACTGTTATCTAAGCTTCAGCCCCTGTCCTATCAACGAAATGTTGCATCCCTCTTCCTATTTTACAAGTATTTCAATGGTGGATGTTCTGACGAACTACAAGCCCTTGTACCCCCTCGGCGTGAATACCCCCGACAAACCCGACAAGCAGCAAAGTCCCTCCCCTACACAAGTCAGATCCCTAGACATAAGAAAGCCTTCTACTCTAATAGTTTCTTCCCCAGAACTGCAGGACTTTAAAATTCTAATCCAGTTTCCTATTTCCCAATTGTACTGACATGCAGAAGTTCAAGAGTAATGTGAACAGACATCTAAACTCCTAATAGTACATAGTACCCTTGCAACTTCCCCTACATAAAAGTAGCAATGTGCCTTGTTTGGGGTGTAAATGTAATTAAAAAAATGTTGTTATACTGGATTAATTGTGACTATGCATAGATTTTCTATGCTGATCAAGTATTGTTTCGAAATTGGAGCTCATAAAATCTAAACAAGAAACAAATACCTGCAATTATGCGACACAATGAGGTGTATAAATATGCAACACAATGAGGTGTATAAATATGCAAAAGGATGAGGTGTATAAATATGCAACACAATGAGGTGTGTAAATATGCAACACAATGAGGTGTATAAATATGCAACACAATGAGGTGTATAAATATGCGACACAATGAGGTGTATAAATATGCAACACAATGAGGTGTATAAATATGCGACACAATGAGGTGTATAAACATGCGACACAATGAGGTGTATAAATATGCGACACAATGAGGTGTATAAATATGCAACGCAATGAGGTGTAAAAATATGCGACACAATGAGGTGTATAAATATGCAACACAATGAGGTGTATAAATATGCAACACAATGAGGTGTATAAATATGCGACACAATGAGGTGTATAAATATGCAACACAATGAGGTGTATAAATATGCAACACAATGAGGTGTATAAATATGCAACACAATGAGGTGCACACATATAAAACACAATGAGGTGTATAAATATGCAACACAATGCGGTATATAAATATGCAACAGGATGAGGTGTATAAATATGCGACACAATAAGGTGTATAAATATGCGACACAATGAGGTGTATAAATATGCAACACAATAAGGTGTGTAAATATGCAACACAATGAGGTGTATAAATATGCAACACAATGAGGTGTATAAATATGCAACAAAATGAGGTGTATAAATATGCGATACAATGAGGTGTATGAATATGCGATACAATGAGGTGTATAAATATGCGATAGAACGAGGTGTATAAATATGCGACACAATGAGGTGTATAAATATGTAACACAATGATGTGTATGAGTATTCGACAGAATGAGGTGTATAAATATGCGATAGAATGAGGTGTATAAATATGCGACACTATGAGGTGTATAAATATGCAACACAATGAGGTGTATAAATATGCGACACCATGAGGTGTATAAATATGCAACACAATGAGGTGTATAAATATGCCACACAATGAGGTGTATAAATATGCGACACAATGAGGTGTATAATTATGCGGCACAATGAGGGGTATAAATATGCAACACGATGAGGTGTATAAATATGCGACACAATGAGGTGTATAAATATGCGACACAATGGGGTGTATAAATATGTAACACAATGAGCTGTATACATATGCAACACAATGAGGTGTATAAATATGCAACACAATGAGGTGTATCAATATGCGGCACAGTAAGGTGTATAAATATGCGACACAATGAGGTGTATAAATATGCGACACAATGAGTTGTATAAATAAGCGATACAATGAGGTGCATTAGTATTCGAGAGAATGAGGTGTATACATATGCGATAGAATGAGGTGTATAAATATGCAACACAATTAGGTGTATGAGTATTTGACAGAATGAGGTGAATAAATATGCGACACAATGAGGTGTATAAATATGCGATGCAATGAGGTGTACAAATATGCGGCACAATGAGGTGTATAAATATGCGACACAATGAGGTGTATAAATATGCGACACAATTAGGTGTATGAGTATTCGATGCAATGAGGTGTATAAATATGCGACACAATGAGGTGTATAAATATGCAACAAAATGAGTTGTATAAATATGGTACACAATGAGGTGTATAAATATGCGATGCAATGATGTGTATAAATATGCGATGCAATGAGGTGTATAAATATGCAACACAATGAGGTGTATAAATATGCAACACAATGAGTTGTATAAATATGCGACACAATGAGGTGTATAAATATGCAACACAATGAGGTGTATAAATATGCAACACAATGAGGTGTATGAGTATTCGACAGAATGAGGTGTATAAATATGCGACACAATGAGGTGTATAAATATGCGATGCAATGAGGTGTATAAATATGCGACACAATGAGGTGTATAAATATGCAACACAATGAGGTGTATAAATATGCGATGCAATGAGGTGTACAAATATGCAACACAATGAGGTGTATAAATATGCAACACAATGAGTTGTATAAATATGCGATGCAATGAGGTGTATAAATACGCGACACAATGAGGTGTATAAATATGCGATGCAATGAAGTGTATAAATGTGCAACACAATGAGGTGTATAAATATGCGATGCAATGAGGTGTATAAATATGCGACACAATGAGGTGTATAAATATGCCATGCAATTAGGTGTATAAATATGCGACACAATGAGGTGTATAAATATGCAACACAATGAGTTGTATAAATATGCGACACAATGAGGTGTATAAATATGCGATGCAATGAGGTGTATACATATGCAACACAATGAGTTGTATAAATATGCGACACAATGAGGTGTATAAATATGCGACGCAATGAGGTGTATAAATATGCGATGCAATAAGAAGTATAAATATGCGACACAATGAGGTGTATAAATAAGCGACACAATGAGGTGTATAAATATGCAACACAATGAGGTGTATAAATATGCAACACAATGAGGTGTATAAATATGCAACACAATGAGGTGTATGAGTATTCGAACGAATGAGGTGTATAAATATGCGACACAATGAGGTGTATAAATATGCGATGCAATGAGGTGTATAAATATGCAACACAATGAGGTGTATAAATATGCAACAAAATGAGGTGTATAAATATGCGATGCAATGAGGTGTATAAATATGCAACACAATGAGGTGTATAAATATGCGACACAATGAGGTGTATGAGTATTCGAACGAATGAGGTGTATAAATATGCGACACAATGAGGTGTATAAATATGCGACACAATGAGGGGTATAAATATGCAACACAATGAGGTGTATAAATATGCAACACAATGAGGTGTATAAATATGCGATGCAATGAGGTGTATAAATATGCAACACAATGAGGTGTATAAATATGCGATGCAATGAAGTGTATAAATATGCAACACAATGAGGTGTATAAATATGCGATGCAATGATGTGTATAAATATGCGACACAAGGAGGTGTATAAACATGCGACACAATGAGGTGTATAAAGATGCGACACAATGAGGTGTATAAATATGCAACACAATGAGTTGTATAAATATGCGACACAATGAGGTGTAAAAATATGCAACACAATGAGGTGTATGAGTAGTCGACAGAATGAGGTGTATAAATATGCGACAGAATGAGGTGTATAAATATGCGATGAAATGAGGAGTATAAATATGCGACACAATGAGGTGTATGAGTATTCGACACAATGAGGTGTATAAATATACGATAGAATTAGGTGTATAAATATGCGACACAATGAGGTGTATAAATTTGGGACGGAATGAGGTGTATAAATATGACACACAATGAGGTGTATACATAAGCAACACAATGAGGTGTATAAATATGCAACACAATGAGGTGTATAAATATGCAACACAATGAGGTGTATGAATATGCGATGCAATGAGGTGTATAAATATGCGACAACATGAGGTGTATAAATATGCAACAAATGAGGTGTATAAATATGCGACACAATGAGATGTATAAATATGCGACACAATGAGGTGTATACATATGCGACCCAATGAGGTGTATAAATATGCAACACAATTAGGTGTATAAATATGCGACACTATTAGGTGTATAAATATTCAACACAATAAGGTGTATAAATATGCAACACAATGAGGTGTATACATATGCGACACAATGAGGTGTATAAATATGCGACACAATGAGGTGTATTAATATGCAACACAATGAGGTGTATAATATGCAACACAATGAGGTGTACAAATATGAAACACAATGAGGTGTATAAATATGCAACACAATGAGGTGTATAAATATGCAACAGGATGAGGTGTATAAATATGCGACACAATGAGGGGTATAAATATGCAACACAATGAGGTGAATAAATATGCGACACAATGAGGTGTATAAATATGCAACACAATGAGGTGTATAAATATGCAACACAATGAGGCGTGTAACTATGCAACACAATGAGGTGTATAAATATGCAACACAATGAGGTGTATAAATATGCGATACAATGAGGTGTATATATATGCGATACAATGAGGTGTATAAATATGCGATACAATGAGGTGTATAAATATGCGACACAATGAGGTGTATACATATGCGACACAATGAGGTGTATAAATATGCAACACAATGAGGTGTATGAATATGCGATGCAATGAGGTGTATAAATATGCGACAACATGAGGTGTATAAATATGCAACAAATGAGGTGTATAAATATGCGATACAATGAGGTGTATAAACATGCGACACAATGAGGTGTATACATATGCGACACAATTACTTGTATAAATATGCGACACTATTAGGTGTATAAATATTCAACACAATAAGGTGTATAAATATGCAACACAATGAGGTGTATACATATGCGACACAATGAGGTGTATAAATATGCGACACAATGAGGTGTATAAATATGCAACACAATGAGGTGTATAATATGCAACACAATGAGGTGTACAAATATGAAACACAATGAGGTGTATAAATATGCAACACAATGAGGTGTATAAATATGCAACAGGATGAGGTGTATAAATATGCGACACAATGAGGGGTATAAATATGCAACACAATGAGGTGAATAAATATGCGACACAATGAGGTGTATAAATATGCAACACAACGAGGTGTATAAATATGCAACACAATGAGGTGTGTAACTATGCAACACAATGAGGTGTATAAATATGCAACACAATGAGGTGTATAAATATGCGATACAATGAGGTGTATAAATATGCGATACAATGAGGTGTATGAGTATTCGACAGAATGAGGTGTATAAATATGCGATAGAATGAGGTGTATAAATATGCAACACAATGAGGTGTAATAATATGCAACAAAATGAGGTGTATAAATATGCGACACAATGAGGTGTATAAATATGCAACACAATGAGGTGTATAAATATGCGACACAATGAGGTGTATAAATATGCAACACAATGAGGTGTATAATTATGCGGCACAATGAGGTGTATAAATATGCAACACGATGAGGTGTATAAATATGCGATACAATGAGGTGTGTAAATATGCGACACCATGGGGTGTATAAATATGCAACACAATGAGGTGTATAGATATGCAACACAATGAGGTGTATAAATATGCAACACAATGAGGTGTATAAATATGCAGCACAGTGATGTGTATAAATATGCGACACAATGAGGTGTATAAATATGCGACACAATGAGTTGTATAAATATGCGATACAATTAGGTGTATAAATATGCAACACAATGAGGTGTGTAAATATGCGATGCAATGAGGTGTATAAATATAAGATAGAATGAGGTGTATAAATATGCAACACAATGAGGTGTATCAATATGCGACACAATGAGGTGCATAAATATGCGACACAATGAGGTGTATAATTATGCGGCACAATGAGTTGTATAAATATGCAACACGATGAGGTGAATACATATGCGATAAAATGAGGTGTATAAATATGCGACACAATGAGGTGTATAAATATGCGACACAATGAGGTCTATAAATATGCGATGCAATGAAGTGTATAAAAATGCGACCCAATGAGGTGTATAAATATGCAACACAATGAGTTGTATAAATATGCGACACAATGAGGTGTATAAATATGCGATGCAATGAGGTGTATAAATATGCGACACAATGAGGTGTATAAATATGCGACACAATGAGGTGTATAAATATGCGACACAATGAGGTGTATAAATATGCAACACAATGAGGTGTATAAATATGCAACACAATGAGGTGTATGAGTATTCGACAGAATGATGTGTATAAACATGCGACACAATGAGGTGTATAAATATGCGATGCAATAAGGTGTATAAATATGCGATGCAATGAGGTGTATAAATATGCAACACAATGAGTTGTATAAATATGCGACACAATGAGGTGTATAAATATGCGATGCAATGAGGTGTATTAATATGCGATGCAATGAGGTGTATAAATATGCAACACAATGAGGTGTATAAATATGCAACACAATGAGTTGTAACAATATGCGACACAATGAGGTGTATAAATATGCGACACAATGAAGTGTATTAATATGCGATGCAATAAGGTGTATAAATATGCAACACAATGAGGTGTATAAATATGCGATGCAAGGAGGTGTATAAATATGCGACACAATGAGGTGTATAAATATGCGATGCAATGAGGTGTATACATATGCAACACAATGAGTTGTATAAATATGCGACACAATGAGGTGTATAAATATGCGACGCAATGAGGTGTATAAATATGCGATGCAATAAGAAGTATAAATATGCGACACGATGAAGTGTATAAATATGCGACACAATGAGGTGTATAAATATGCAACACAATGAGGTGTATAAATATGCAACACAATGAGGTGTATAAATATGCAACACAATGAGGTGTATGAGTATTCGAACGAATGAGGTGTATAAATATGCGACACAATGAGGTGTATAAATATGCGATGCAATGAGGTGTATAAATATGCAACACAATGAGGTGTATAAATATGCAACACAATGAGGTGTATTAATATGCGATGCAATGAGGTGTATAAATATGCAACACAATGAGGTGTATAAATATGCAACACAATGAGGTGTATGAGTATTCGAACGAATGAGGTGTATAAATATGCAACACAATGAGGTGTATAAATATGCGACACAATGAGGGGTATAAATATGCAACACAATGAGGTGTATAAATATGCAACACAATGAGGTGTATAAATATGCGATGCAATGAGGTGTATAAATATGCAACACAATGAGGTGTATAAATATGCGATGCGATGAAGTGTATAAATATGCAACACAATGAGGTGTATAAATATGCGATGCAATGATGTGTATAAATATGCGACACAAGGAGGTGTATAAACATGCGACACAATGAGGTGTATAAAGATGCGACACAATGAGGTGTATAAATATGCAACACAATGAGTTGTATAAATATGCGACACAATGAGGTGTAAAAATATGCAACACAATGAGGTGTATGAGTAGTCGACAGAATGAGGTGTATAAATATGCGACAGAATGAGGTGTATAAATATGCGATGAAATGAGGAGTATAAATATGCGACACAATGAGGTGTATGAGTATTCGACACAATGAGGTGTATAAATATACGATAGAATTAGGTGTATAAATATGCGACACAATTAGGTGAATAAATTTGGGACGCAATGAGGTGTATAAATATGACACACAATGAGGTGTATAAATAAGCAACACAATGAGGTGTATAAATATGCAACACAATGAGGTGTATAAATATGCAACACAATGAGGTGTATAAATATGCAACACAGTGAGGTGTATAAATATGCAACACAATGAGGTGTATAAATATGCAACACAATGAGGTGTATAAATATGCAACACAATGAGGTGTATAAATATGCAACACAATGAGGTGTATAAATATGCAACACAATGAGGTGTATAAATATGCAACACAATGAGGTGTATAAATATGCAACACAATGAGGTGTAAAAATATGCAACACAATGAGGTGTATAAATATGCAACACAATGAGGTGTGTAAATATGCGACACAATGAGGTGTGTAAATATGCAACACAATAAGTGTATAAATATGCAACACAATGAGGTGCATAAATATGCGACACAATAGGGTGTATAAATATGCAACACAATGAGGTGCAAAAATATGCGACACAATAGGGTGTATAAATATGCAACATAATGAGGTGTATAAATATGCAACACAATGAGGTGCATAAATATGCGACACAATGAGGTGCATAAATATGCGACACAATGAGGTGTATAAATATGCAACACAATGAGGTGTATAAATATGCAACACAATGAGGTGTGTAAATATGCGACACAATGAGGTGTGTAAATATGCAACACAATGAGGTGTAAAAATATGCGACACAATGAGGTGCATAAATATGCAACACAATGAGGTGTATAAATATGCAACACAATGAGGTGTGTAAATATGCGACACAATGAGGTGTGTAAATATGCGACACAATAAGGTGCATAAATATGCAACACAATGAGGTGTGTAAATATGCAACACAATGAGGTGTATAAATAGGCAACACAATGAGGTGTATAAATATGCAACACAATGAGGTGTGTAAATATGCAACACAATGAGATGTATAAATATGCAACACAATGAGGTGTGTAAATATGCTACACAATGAGGTGTATTAATATGCGACACAATGAGGTGTATAAATATGCAACACAATGAGGTGTATAAATATGCAACACAATGAGGTGTGTAAATATGCAACACAATGAGGTGTATAAATATGCAACACAATGAGGTGCATAAATATGCGACACAATAGGATGTATAAATATGCAACACAATGAGGTGCATAAATATGCAACACAATGAGGTGTGTAAATATGCAACACAATGAGGTGTATAAATATGCGATGCAATGAGGTGTATAAATATGCAAGACAATGAGGTGTATAAATATGCGACACAATGAGATGTATAAATATGCGATGCAATGAGGTGTATAAATATGCGACACAATGAGGTGCATAAATATGCAACACAATGAGGTGTATAAATATGCAACACAATGAGGTGTATAAATATGCGACACAATGAGGTGGATAAATATGCAACACAATGAGGTGTATAAATATGCAACACAATGAGGTGCATAAATATGCAACACAATGAGGTGCATAAATATGCAACACAATGAGGTGTGTAAATATGCAACACAATGAGGTGCATAAATATGCAACACAATGAGGTGTATAAATATGCAACACAATGAGGTGTATAAATATGCGACACAATGAGGTGCATAAATATGCAACACAATGAGGTGTATAAATATGCAACACAATGAGGTGCATAAATATGCAACACAATGAGGTGTATAAATATGCAACACAATGAGGTGTATAAATATGTGACACAATGAGGTGCATAAATATGCAACACAATGAGGTGTATAAATATGCAACACAATGAGGTGCATAAATATGCAACACAATGAGGTGCAAAAATAAGCAACACAATGAGGTGTGTAAATATGCAACACAATGAGGTGCATAAATATGCAACACAATGAGGTCTGTAAATATGCACCACAATGAGGTGTATAAATATGCGATGCAATGAGGTGTATAAATATGCAACACAATGAGGTGCATAAATATGCATAACAATGAAGTGTGTAAATATGCAACACAATTAGGTGTATAAATATGCGATGCAATGAGGTGTATAAATATGCGACACAATGAGGTGCATAAATATGCAACACAATGATTTGCATAAATATGCAACACAATGAGGTGTGTAAATATGCAACACAATGAGGTGTATAAATATGCGATGCAATGAGATGTATAAATATGCAACACAATGAGGTGCATAAATATGCAACACAATGAGGTGTGTAAATATGCAACACAATGAGGTGTGTAAATATGCGACACAATGAGGTGCATAAATATGCAACACAATGAGGTGTGTAAATATGCAACACAATGAGGTGTATAAATAGGCAACACAATGAGGTGTATAAATATGCAACACAATCAGGTGTGTAAATATGCAACACAATGAGGTGTATAAATATGCAACACAATGAGGTGTGTAAATATGCTACACAATGAGATGTATTAATATGCGACACAATGAGGTGTATAAATATGCAACACAATGAGGTGTATAAATATGCAACACAATGAGGTGTGTAAATATGCAACACAATGAGGTGTATAAATATGCAACAAAATTAGGTGCATAAATATGCGACACAATAGGATGTATAAATATGCAACACAATGAGGTGCATAAATATGCAACACAATGAGGTGTGTAAATATGCAACACAATGAGGTGTATAAATATGCGATGCAATGAGGTGTATAAATATGCAAAACAATGAGGTGTATAAATATGCGACACAATGAGGTGTATAAATATGCGATGCAATGAGGTGTATAAATATGCGACACAATGAGGTGCATAAATATGCAACACAATGAGGTGTATAAATATGCAACACAATGAGGTGTATAAATATGCGACACAATGAGGTGGATAAATATGCAACACAATGAGGTGTATAAATATGCAACACAATAAGGTGCATAAATATGCAACACAATGAGGTGCATAAATATGCAACACAATGAGGTGTGTAAATATGCAACACAATGAGGTGCATAAATATGCAACACAATGAGGTGTATAAATATGCAACACAATGAGGTGTATAAATATGCGACACAATGAGGTGCATAAATATGCAACACAATGAGGTGTATAAATATGCAACACAATGAGGTGCATAAATATGCAACACAATGAGGTGTATAAATATGCAACACAATGAGGTGTATAAATATGCGACACAATGAGGTGCATAAATATGCAACACAATGTGGTGTATAAATATGCAACACAATGAGGTGCATAAATATGCAACACAATGAGGTGCAAAAATAAGCAACACAATTAGGTGTGTAAATATGCAACACAATGAGGTGCATAAATATGCAACACAATGAGGTCTGTAAATATGCAACACAATGAGGTGTATTAATATGCGATGCAATGAGGTGTATAAATATGCAACACAATGAGGTGCATAAATATGCATAACAATGAGGTGTGTAAATATGCAACACAATTAGGTGTAAAAATATGCGATGCAATGAGGTCTATAAATATGCGACACAATGAGGTGCATAAATATGCAACACAATGATTTGCATAAATATGCAACACAATGAGGTGTGTAAATATGCAACACAATGAGGTGTATACATATGCGATGCAATGAGATGTATAAATATGCAACACAATGAGGTGCATAAATATGCAACACAATGAGGTGCATAAATATGCAACACAATGAGGTGTGTAAATATGCAACACAATGAGGTGTATAAATATGCGATGCAATGAGGTGTATAAATATGCGACACAATGAGGTGCATAAATATGCAACACAATGAGGTGTGTAAATATGCAACACAATGAGGTGTGTAAATATGCAACACAATGAGGTGTATACATATGCGATGCAATGAGGTGTATAAATATGCGACACAATGAGGTGCATAAATATGCAACACAATGAGGTGTGTAAATATGCAACACAATGAGGTGTATAAATATTCGATGCAATGAGGTGCATAAATATGCAACACAATAGGTGTGTAAATATGCAACAAAATGAGGTGTATAAATATGCGATGCAATGAGGTGTATAAATATGCGACACAATGAGGTGCATAAATATGCAACACAATGAGGTGCAAAATATGCAACACAATGAGGTGTGTAAATATGCAACACAATGAGGTGTATAAATATGCGATGCAATTAGTGTATAAATATGCGACACAATGAGGTGCTTAAATATGCAACACAATGAGGTGCATAAATATGCAACACAATGAGGTGTGTAAATATGCAACACAATGAGGTGTATAAATATGCGATGCAATGAGGTATATAAATATGCGACACAATGAGGTGCATTAATATGCAACACAATGAGGTGCATAAATATGCAACACAAAGGTGTGTAAATATGCAACACAATGAGGTGTATAATTATGCGATGCAATGAGGTGCATAAATATGCAACACAATTAGGTGTGTAAATATGCAACACAATGAGGTGTGTAAATATGCAACACAATGAGGTGTATAAATATGTGACACAATGAGGTGTATAAATATGCAACAAAATGAGCTGTATAAATATGCAACACAATCAGGTGTGTAAATATGCGACACAATGAGGTGTGTAAATATGCAACACAATGAGGTGTATAAATATGCAACCCAATGAGGTTCATAAATATGCGACACAATAGGGTGCATAAATATGCAACACAATGAGGTGCATAAATATGCGACACAATAGGGTGTATAAATATGCAACACAATGAGGTGTGTAAATATGCAACACAATGAGGTGTGTAAATATGCGACACAATTAGGTGTATAAATATGCAACACAATGAGGTGTGTAAATATGCGACACAATTAGGTGTGTAAATATGCAACACAATGAGGTGTATAAATATGCAACACAATGAGGTGTGTAAATATGCGACACAATGAGGTGTGTAAATATGCAACACAATGAGGGGTGTAAATATGCAACACAATGAGGTGTATAAATATGCAACACAATGAGGTGTATAAATATGGAACACAATGAGGTGTGTAAATATGCAACACAATGAGGTGTATAAATATGCAACACAATGAGGTGTGTAAATATGCAACACGATTAGGTGTATAAATATGCAACACAATGAGGTGTATGAAGATGCGACACAATGAGGTGCATAAATATGCAACACAATGAGGTGTATAAATATGCAACACAATAAGGTGCTTAAATATGCAACACAATGAGGTGCATAAATATGCAACACAATAAGGTGTGTAAATATGCAACACAATGAGGTGCATAAATATGCAACACAATGAGGTGTATAAATATGCAACATAATGAGGTGTATAAATATGCGACACAATGAGGTGCATAAATATGCAACACAATGAGGTGTATAAATATGCAACACAATGAGGTGCATAAATATGCAACACAATGAGTTGTATAAATATGCAACTCTATGAGGTGTATAAATATGCGACACAATGAGGTGCATAAACATGCAACACAATGAGGTGTACAAATCTGCAACACAATGAGGTGCATAGATATGCAACACAATGAGGTGCAAAAATAAGCAACACAATGAGGTGTGTAAATATGCAACACAATGAGGTGCATAAATATGCAACACAATGAGGTCTGTAAATATGCAACACAATGAGGTGTATAAATATGCGATGCAATGAGGTGTATAAATATGCAACACAATGAGGTGCATAAATATGCATAACAATGAGGTGTGTAAATATGCAACACAATTAGGTGTATAAATATGCGATGCCATGAGGTGTATAATATGCGACACAATGAGGTGCATAAATATGCAACACAATGATTTGCATAAATATGCAACACAATGAGGTGTGTAAATATGCAACACAATGAGGTGTATAAATATTCGATGCAATGAGATGTATAAATATGCAACACAATGAGGTGCATAAATATGCAACACAATGAGGTGCATAAATATGCAACACAATGAGGTGTGTAAATATGCAACACAATGAGGTGTATAAATATGCGATGCAATGAGGTGTATAAATATGCGACACAATGAGGTGCATAAATATGCAACACAATGAGGTGTGTAAATATGCAACACAATGAGGTGTGTAAATATGCAACACAATGAGGTGTATACATATGCGATGCAATGAGGTGTATAAATATGCGACACAATGAGGTGCATAAATATGCAACACAAAGAGGTGTGTAAATATGCAACACAATGAGGTGTATAAATATTCGATGCAATGAGGTGCATAAATATGCAACACAATAAGGTGTGTAAATATGCAACACAATGAGGTGTATAAATATGCGATGCAATGAGGTGTATAAATATGCGACACAATGAGGTGCATAAATATGCAACACAATTAGGTGCAAAATATGCAACACAATGAGGTGTGTAAATATGCAACACAATGAGGTGTATAAATATGCGATGCAATGAGGTGTATAAATATGCGACACAATGAGGTGCATAAATATGCAACACAATGAGGTGCATAAATATGCAACACAATGAGGTGTGTAAATATGCAACACAATGAGGTGTATAAATATGCGATGCAATGAGGTGTATAAATATGCGACACAATGAGGTGCATTAATATGCAACACAATGAGGTGCATAAATATGCAACACAATGAGGTGTGTAAATATACGATGCAATGAGGTGTATAAATATGCGACACAATGAGGTGCATAAATATGCAACACAATGAGGTGCATAAATATGCAACACAATGAGGTGTGTAAATATGCAACACAATCAGGTGTATAATTATGCGATGCAATGAGGTGCATAAATATGCAACACAATTAGGTGTGTATATATGCAACACAATGAGGTGTGTAAATATGCAACACAATGAGGTGTATAAATATGTGACACAATGAGGTGTATAAATATGCAACAAAATGAGGTGTATAAATATGCAACACAATCAGGTGTGTAAATATGCGACACAATGAGGTGTGTAAATATGCAACACAATGAGGTGTAAAAATATGCAACCCAATGAGGTTCATAAATATGCGACACAATAGGGTGCATAAATATGCAACACAATGAGGTGCATAAATATGGGACACAATAGGGTGTATAAATATGCAACACAATGAGGTGTGTAAATATGCAACACAATGAGGTGTGTAAATATGCAACACAATGAGGTGTATAAATATGCAACACAATGAGGTGCATAAATATGCGACACAATAGGGTGTATAAATATGCAACACAATGAGGTGTATAAATATGCGACACAATGAGGTGTGCAAATATGCGACACAATGAGGTGTGTAAATATGCAACACAATGAGGTGTATAAATATGCGACACAATGAGGTGTGTAAATATGCGACACAATTAGGTGTGTAGATATGCAACACAATGAGGTGTATAAATATGCAACACAATGAGGTGGGTAAATATGCGACACAATGAGGTGTGTAAATATGCAACACAATGAGGTGTGTAAATATGCAACACAATGAGGTGTATAAATATGCAACACAATGAGGTGTATAAATATGGAACACAATGAGGTGTGTAAATATGCAACACAATGAGGTGTACAAATATGCAACACAATGAGGTGTGTAAATATGCAACACGATGAGGTGTATAAATATGCAACACAATGAGGTGTATGAATATGCGACACAATGAGGTGCATAAATATGCAAAACAATGAGGTGTATAAATATGCAACACAATGAGGTGCATAAATATGCAACACAATGAGGTGCATAAATATGCAACACGATGAGGTGTGTAAATATGCAACACAATGAGGTGCATAAATATGCAACACAATGAGGTGTATACATATGAAACACAATGAGGTGTATAAATATGCGACACAATGAGGTGCATAAATATGCAACACAATGAGGTGTATAAATATGCAACACAATGAGGTGCATAAATATGCAACACAATGAGTTGTATAAATATGCAACACAATGAGGTGTATAAATATGCGACACAATGAGGTGCATAAACATGCAACACAATGAGGTGTAAAAATCTGCAACACAATGAGGTGCATAGATATGCAACACAATGAGGTGCAAAAATAAGCAACACAATGAGGTGTGTAAATATGCAACACAATGAGGTGCATAAATATGCAACACAATTAGGTCTGTAAATATGCAACACAATGAGGTGTATAAATATGAGATGCAATGAGGTGTATAAATATGCAACACAATGAGGTGCATAAATATGCAACACAATGAGGTGTGTACATATGCAACACAATGAGGTGTATAAATATGCGATGCAATGAGGTGTATAAATATGCGACACAATGAGGTGCATAAATATGCAACACAATGAGGTGCATAAATATGCAACACAATGAGGTGTGTAAATATGCAACACAATGAGGTGTATAAATATGCGATGCAATGAGGTGTATAAATATGCGACACAATGAGGTGCATAAATATGCAAGACAATGAGGTGCATAAATATGCAACACAATGAGGTGTGTAAATATGCAACACAATGAGGTGTATAAATATGCGATGCAATGAGGTGTATAAATATGCGACACAATGAGGTGTATAAATATGCAACACAATGAGGTGCACAAATTTGCAACACAATGAGGTGTGTAAATATGCGATGCAATGAGGTGTATAAATATGCGACACAATGAGGTGCATAAATATGCAACACAATGAGGTGCATAAATATGCAACGCAATGAGGTGTGTAAATATGCAACACAATGAGGTGTATAATTATGCGATGCAATGAGGTGCATAAATATGCAACACAATGAGGTGTGTAAATATGCAACACAATGAGGTGTGTAAATATGCAACACAATGAGGTGTATAAATATGCGACACAATGACGTGTATAAATATGCAACAAAAAGTAGGTGTATAAATATGCAACACAATGAGGTGTGTAAATATGCGACACAATGAGGTGTGTAAATATGCAACACAATGAGGTGTATAAATATGCAACCCAATGATGTTCATAAATATGCGACACAATAGGGTGTATAAATATGCAACACAATGAGGTGCATAAATATGCGACACAATAGGGTGTATAAATATGCAACACAATGAGGTGTGTAAATATGCAACACAATGAGGTGTGTAAATATGCAACACAATGAGGTGTATAAATATTCAACACAATGAGGTGCATAAATATGCGACACAATAGGGTATAAATATGCCACACAATGAGGTGTATAAATATGCGACACAATGAGGTGCATAAATATGCAACACAATGAGGTGTATAAATATGCAACACAATGAGGTGTGTAAATATGCAACACAATGAGGTGTGTAAATATGCAACACAATGAGGTGTATAAATATGCAACACAATGAGGTGTATAAATATGCAACACAATGAGGTGTGTAAATATGCAACACAATGAGGTGTATAAATATGCAACACAATGAGGTGTATAAATATGCGAAACAATGAGGTGTGTAAATATGCAACAAAATGAGGTGTATAAATATGCGACACAATGAGGTGCATAAATATGCAACACAATGAGGTGTGTAAATATGCAACACAATGAGGTGTGTAAATATGCAACACAATGAGGTGTATAAATATGCGATGCAATGAGGTGTATAAATATGCGACACAATAAGGTTCATAAATATGCAACACAATGAGGTGTGTAAATATGCAACACAATGAGGTGTATAAATATGCGATGCAATGAGGTGCATAAATATGCAACACAATGAGGTGTGTAAATATGCAACACAATGAGGTGTGTAAATATGCAACACAATGAGGTGTATAAATATGCAACACAATGAGGTGTGTAAATATGCGAAACAATGAGGTGTGTAAATATGCAACACAATGAGGTGTATAAATATGCAACCCAATGATGTTCATAAATATGCGACACAATAGGGTGTATAAATATGCAACACAATGAGGTGCATAAATATGCGACACAATAGGGTGTATAAATATGCAACACAATGAGGTGTGTAAATATGCAACACAATGAGGTGTGTAAATATGCAACACAATGAGGTGTATAAATATGCAACACAATGAGGTGCATAAATATGCGACACAATAGGGTATAAATATGCAACACAATGAGGTGTATAAATATGCGACACAATGAGGTGTGTAAATATGCGACACAATGAGGTGTGTAAATATGCAACACAATGAGGTGTATAAATATGCGACACAATGAGGTGTGTAAATATGCGACACAATTAGGTGTGTAAATATGCAACACAATGAGGTGTATAAATATGCAACACAATGAGGTGTGTAAATATGCGACACAATGAGGTGTGTAAATATGCAACACAATGAGGTGTGTAAATATGCAACACAATAAGGTGTATAAATATGCAACACAATGAGGTGTATAAATATGGAACACAATGAGGTGTGTAAATATTCAACACAATGAGGTGTATAAATATGCAACACAATGAGGTGTGTAAATATGCAACACGATGAGGTGTATAAATATGCAACACAATGAGGTGTATAAATATGCGACCCAATGAGGTGCATAAATATGCAACACAATGAGGTGAATAAGTATGCAACACAATGAGGTGTATAAATATGCAACACAATGAGGTGTGTAAATATGCAACACAATGAGGTGTATAAATATGCAACACAATGAGGTGTATAAATATGCAACACTATGAGGTGTGTAAATATGCAACACAATGAGGTGTGTAAATATGCAACACAATGAGGTGTATAAATATTCGACACAATGAGGTGCATAAATATGCAACACAATGAGGTGTATAAATATGCAACACAATGAGGTGTGTAAATATGCCACACAATGAGGTGTATAAATATGCAACACAATGAGGTGCATAAATATGCGACACAATAGGGTGTATAAATATGCAACACAATTAGGTGCATAAATATGCAACAAAATGAGGTGTGTAAATATGCAACACAATGAGGTGTGTAAATATGCAACACAATGAGGTGTATAAATATGCGATGCAATGAGGTGTATAAATATGCGACACAATGAGTTGCATAAATATGCAACACAATGAGGTGTGTAAATATGCAACACAATGAGGTGTATAAATATGCGATGCAATGAGGTGTATAAATAGTCGACACAATGAGGTGTATAAATATGCGATTCAATGAAGTGTAAAATATGCAACACAATGAGGTGTATAAATATGCGATGCAATGAGGTGTATAAATATGCGACACAATGAGGTGTATAAATATGCGATGCAATTAGGTGTATAAATATTCGACACAATGAGGTGTATAAATATGAAACACAATGAGTTGTATAAATATGCGACACAATGAGGTGTATAAATATGCGATGCAATGAGATGTATAAATATGCGACACAATGAGGTGTATAAATATGCGACACAATGAGGTGTATAAATATGCGATGCAATGAAGTGTATAAATATGCGACACAATGAGGTGTATAAATATGCGATGAAATGAGGAGCATAAATATGCGACACAATCAGGTGTATAAATATGTAACAAAATCAGTTGTATAAATATGCGACATAATTAGGTGTATAAATATACGATGCAATGAGTTGTATAAATATGCAACAAAATGATGTGTATAAATATGCGACACAATGAGGTGTATAAATATGCAACACAATGAGGTGTATAAATATGCAACACAATGAGGTGTATAAATATGCAACACAATGAGGTGTATGAGTATGTGACACAATAAGGTGTATAAATATACGATAGAATTAGGTGTATAAATATGCGACACAATGAGGTGTATAAATATGCGATGCAATGAGGTTATAAATATGGCACACCATGAGGTGTATAAGTATGCAACACAATGAGGTGTATAAATATGCAACACAATGAGGTGTATTAATATGCGGCACAATAAGGTGTATAAATATGCAACACAATGAGGGGTATGAGTATTCGACAGAATAAGGTGTATAAATATACGATAGCATTAGGTGTCTAAATATGCGACACAATAGGGTGTATAAATATGCAACACAATGAAGTGTATAAATATGCGACACAATGAGGTGTATAAATATGCAACACAATGAGGTGTACAAATATGCAACACAATGAGGTGTATAAATATGCGACACAATGAGGTGTATAAATATGTAACACAATGAGGTGTATAAATATCCAACACAATGAGGTGTATAAATATGCGACACAATGAGGTGTATAAATATGCGACACAATGAGGTGTATAAATATGCAACACAATGAGGTGTATAAATATGCAACACAATGAGGTGCATAAATATGCGACACAATGAGGTGTATAAATATTCAACACAATGAGGTGTAAAATATGCGACACACTGAGGTGTATAAACATGCAACACAATGATGTGTATAAATATGCGACAGAATGAGGTATATAAATATGCAACACAATCAGGTGTATAAATATGCAACACAATGAGGTGTATAAATATTTTACACAATGAGGTGTATAAATATGCGACAAATGAGGTGTATAAATATGCAACACAATTAGGTGTATAAATATGCGACACAATGAGGTGTATAAATATGCGGCACAATTAGGTTTATAAATATGCAACACAATCAGGTTCATGAGTATACGATAGAATGAGGTGTATAAATATACGATAGAATAAGGTGTATAAATATGCGACAGAATGAGGTGTATAAATATGCGATGCAATGAGGTTTATAAATATGCAACACAATGAGGTGTATAAATATGCAACACAATGAGGTGTATAAATATGCAACACAATGAGGTGTATAAATATGCAACACAATGAGGTGTATAAATATGCGATGCAATGAGGTGTGTAAATATGCGACACAATGAGGTGTATAAATATGCAACACAATGAGGTGTATAAATATGCGACACAATGAGATGTACAAATATGCGACACAATGAGGTGTATAAATATGCAACACAATGAGGTGTATAAATATGCGATGCAATGAGGTGTATAAATATGCGACACAAGTAGGTGTATAAATATGCGACACAATGAGGGGTATAAATATGCAACACAATGAGGTATATCAATATGCAACACAATGAGGTGTATAAATGTGCGATACAACGAGGTGTATAAATATGCGACAAAATGAGGTGTATTAGTATTCGACAGAATGAGGTGTATAAACATGCGATAGAATGAGGTGTATAAATATGCAACACAATGAGGTGTATAAATATGCAACACAATGAGGTGTATGAGTATTTGACGGAATGAGGTGTATAAATATGCGACACAATGAGGTGTATAAATATGCGATGCAATGAGGTGTATAAATATGCGACACAATGAGGTGTATAAATATGCGACACAATTGAGTGTATAAATATGCGATGCAATGAAGTGTATAAATATGCGACACAATGAGGTGTATAAATATGCAACAGAATGAGGTGTATTAATATGCGACACAATGAGGTGTATAAATATGCGATGCAATGAGGTGTATAAATATGCGATGCAATGAGGTGTATAAATATGCAACGCAATGAGGTGTATAAATATGCAACACAATGAGTTGTATAAATATGCGACACAATGAGGTGTATGAGTATTCGACAGAATGAGGTGTATAAATAGGCGACACAATGAGGTATATAAATATGCGATTCAATGAGGTGTATAAATATGCGACACAATGAGGTGTATAAATATGCAACACAATGAGTTTTATAAATATGCGACACAATGAGGTGTATAAATATGCGATGCAATGAGGTGTATAAATATGCGATGCAATGAGGTGTATAAATATGCAACTCAATGAGGTGTATAAATATGCAACACAATGAGTTGTATAAATATGCGACACAATGAGATGTATAAATATGCGATGCAATGAGGTGTATAAATATGCAACACAATGAGGTGTATAAATATGCAACACAATGAGTTGTATAAATATGCGATGCAATAAGATGTATGATTATGCGACACAATGAGGTGTATAAATAGGCGATGCAATCAAGTGTAACAATATGCAACACAATGAGGTGTATAATTATGCAACACAATGAGGTGTATAAATATGCGACACAATGAGGTGTATAAATATGCGATGCAATGAGGTGTACAGATATGCCGCACAATGAGGTGTATAAATATGCGACACAATGAGGCCTGTAAATATGCGATGCAATGAGGTGTATAAATATGCGACACAATGAGGTGTATAAATATGCGGCACAATTAGGTGTATAAATATGCAACACAATGAGGTGTATAAATATGCGACACAATGAGGTGTATAAATATGCGATGCAATGAGGTGTATAAATATGCGACACAATGAGGTGTATAAATATGCGACACAATGAGGTGTATAAATATGCGACACAATGAGGTGTATAAATATGCAACACGGTGAGGTGGATGAGTATTCGATAGAATGAGGTGTATAAATATACGATAGAATAAGGTGTATAAATATGCAACAGAATGAGGTGTATAAATATGCGATTCAATGAGGTGTATAAATATGCAACACAATGAGGTGTATACATATGCAACACAGTGAGGTGTATAAATATGCAACACAATGAGGTGTATAAATATGCAACACAATGAGGTATATAAATATGCGATGCAATGAGGTGTATAAATATGCGACACAATGAGGTGTATAAATATGCAACACAATGAGGTGTATAAATATGCGACACAATGAGATGTATAAATATGCGACACAATGAGGTGTATTAATATGCAACACAATCAGGTGTATAAATATGCGATGCACTGAGGTTTATAAATATGCGACACAATGAGATGTATAAATATGCGATACAATGAGGTGTATAAATATGCAACACAATAAGGTGTATAAATATGCGACACAATGAGGTGTATAAATATGCGATACAATGAGGTGTATAAATATGAGACACAATGAGGTGTATAAATATGCAACACAATGAGGTGTATGAGTATTCGACACAATGATGTGTATATATATTAAACACAATGAGGTGTATAAATATGCAACACAATGAGGTGTATAAATATGCAACACAATGAGGTGTATGAGTATTCGCCAGAATGAGGTGTATGAATATGCGACACAATGAGGTGTATAAATATGCAACACAATGAGGTGTATTAATATGCGGCACAATAAGGTGTATAAATATGCAACACAATGAGGGGTATGAGTATTCGACAGAATAAGGTGTATAAATATACGATAGTCTTAGGTGTATACATATGCGACACAATACGGTGTATAAATTTGCAACACAATGAGGTGTATAAATATGCGACACATTAGGTGTATAAATATGCAACACAATGAGGTGTACAAATATGCAACACAATGAGGTGTATAAATATGTAACACATTGAGGTGTATAAATATGCAACACAATGAGGTGTATAAATATGCGACAAAATGAGGTGTATAAATATGCGACACAATGAGGTGTATTAATATGCAACACAATGAGGTGTATAAATATGCGACACAAGGAGGTGTATAAATATGCGGCCCAATTAGGTGTATAAATATGCAACACAATGAGGTGCATGAGTATTCGATAGAATGAGGTGTATAAATATACGATAGAATAAGGTGTATAAATATGCGACAGAATGAGGTGTATAAATATGCGATGCAATGAGGTGTATAAATATGCAACACAATGAGGTGTATAAATATGCAACACAATGAGGTGTATAAATATGCAACACAATGAGGTGTATTAATATGCAACACAATGAGGTGTATAAATATGCGATGCAATGAGGTGTATAAATATGCGACACAATGAGGTGTATAAATATGAAACACAATAAGGTGTATAAATATGCGACACAATGAGATGTATAAATATGCGACACAATGAGGTGTATAAATATGAAACACAATCAGGTGTATAAATATGCGATGCAATGAGATGTATAAATATGCGACACAATGAGATGTATAAATATGCGATACAATGAGGTGTATAAATATGCAACACAATGAGGTGTATAAATATGCGATACAGTGAGGTTTATACATATGCGACACAATGAGGTGTATAAATATGACACAATGAGGTGTATAAATATGCAACACAATGAGGTGTATCAGTATTCGATACAATGATGTGTATATATATTAAACACAATGAGGTGTATAAATATGCGACACAATGAGGTGTATAAATATGCAACAAATTGACGTGTATGAGTATTCGCCAGAATGAGGTGTATGAATATGCGACACAATGAGCTGTATAAATATGCAACACAATGAGGTGTATTAATATGCGATACAATGAGGTGTATAAATATGCAGCACAATGAGGTGTATAAATATGCAACACAATGAGGTGTATGAGTATTCGACAGAATGAGGTGTATAAATATGCGATAGAATGAGGTGTATAAATATGCAACGCAATGAGGTGTATAAATATGCAACACAATGAGGTGTATGAGTATTCGACAGAATGAGGTGTATAAATATGCAACACAATGAGGTGTATAAATATGCAACACAATGAGGTGTATAAATATGCGACACAATGAGGTGTATAAATATGCGACACAATGAGGTGTATAAATATGCAACACAATGAGGTGTATAAATATGCGATACAATGAGGTGTATAAATATGCAATACAATTAGGTGTATAAATATGCAACACACTGAGGTGTAAAAATATGCGACACAATGAGGTGTATTAATATGCAACACAATGAGGTGTATAAATAGGCGACACAATGAGGTGTATAAATATGCAACACAATGAGGTGCATATATATGCAACACAATGAGGTGCATAAATATGCGACACAATGAGGTGTATAAATATGCGGCACAATTAGGTGTATAAATATGCAACACAATGAGGTGTATAAGTATGCGACACAATGAGGTGTATAAATATGCGACACAATGAGGTGTATAAATATGCGACACAATGAGGTGTATAAATATGCGACAGAATGAGTCGTATATATATGCAACACAATGAGGTATATAAATATGCGATGCAATGAGGTGTATAAATATGCAGCACAATGAGGTGTATAAATATGCGATACAATGAGGTCTATAAATATGCAACACAATGAGGTATATGAGTATTCCACAGAATGAGGTGTATAAATATGCAAAACAATGAGGTGTATAAATATGCAACACAATGAGGTGAATAAATATGCGATACAATGAGGTGTATAAATATGCGACACAATGAGGTGTATAAATATGCGATACAATGAGGTGTATAAATATGCAACAGAATTAGGTGTATGAGTATTCGACAGAATGAGGTTTATAAATATGCAACACAATGAGGGGTATAAATATGCAACACAATGAGGTGTATTAATATGCGATTCAATGAGGTGTATAAATATGCAATACAATGAGGTGTATAAGTATGCAACACAATGAGGTGTATAAATATGCGACACAATGAGGTGTATAAATATGCAACACAATGAGGTGTATAAATATGCGACACAATGAGATGTATAAATATGCAACACAATGAGGTGTATAAATATGCAACACAATGAGGTGTATAAATATGCGACACAATGAGGTGTATAAATATGTGACACAATGAGGTGTATAAATATGCAACACAATGAGGTGTATAAATATGCGACACAATGAGGTGTATAAATATGCGACACAATTAGGTGTATAAATATGCAACACAATGAGGTGCATAAATATGCGACACAATGAGGTGTATAAATATGCGACACAATGAGGTGTATAAATATGCGAAACAATGAGGTGTATAAATATGCGACACAATGAGGTGTATAAATATGCGACACAATGAGGTGTATAAATATGCGGCACAGTGAGCTGTATAAATATGCAACACAATGTGGTGTATAAATATGCGACACAATTAGGTGTATAAATATGCAACACAATGAGGTGTATAAATATGCAACACAATGAGGTGTATAAATATGCGATGCAATGAGGTGTATACATATGCAACACAATGAGGTGTATAAATATGCAACACAATGAGGTGTAGAAATATGCGGCACAGTGAGGCGTATAAATATGCGACACAATAAGGTGTATAAATATGCAACCCAATGAGGTTTATAAATATGCGATGCAATGAGGTGTATAAATATGCAACACAATGAGGTGTATAAATATGCGATGCAATGAGGTGTATAAATATGCAACACAATGAGGTTTATAAATATGCGATACAATGAGGTGTATAAATATGCAACACAATGAGGTGTATGAGTATTGGGCAGAATGAGGTGTATAAATATGCGATAGAATGAGGTGTATAAATATGCAACCCAATGAGGTGTTTAAATATGCAACACAATGAGGTGTATGAGTATTCGACAGAATGTGGTGTATAAATATGCAACACAATGAGGTGTATAAATTTGCGATACAATGAGGTGTATAAATATGCAACACAATGATGTGTAGAAATATGCGATACAATGAGGTGTATAAATATGCAACACAATGAGGTGTATGAGTATTCGACAGAATGAGGTGTATAAATATGCGATAGAATGAGGTGTATAAATATGCAACCCAATGAGGTGTATAAATATGCAACACAATGGTGTATGAATATGCAACACAAGGAGGTGTATGAGTATTCGACAGAATGAGGTGTAGAAATATGCAACACAATGAGGTGTATAAATATGCAACACAATAAGGTGTATAAATATGCAACACAATGAGGTATATGAGTATTCGAGAGAATGAGGTGTATAAATATGCGATGCAATGAGGTGTATAAATAGGCAACACAATGAGGTGTATAAATATGCAACACAATGAGGTGTATGAGTATTCGACAGAATGAGGTGTATAAACATGACACACAATGAGGTGTATAAATATGCAACACAATGAGGTGTATTAATATGCGATACAATGAGGTCTATAAATATGCAATACAATGAGGTGTATAAATATGCAACACACTGAGGTGTAAAAATATGCGACACAATGAGGTGTATAAATATGCAACACAATGAGGTGTATAAATATGCGACACAATGAGATCTAATAATATGCAACACAATGAGGTGTATAAATATGCAACACAATGAGGTGTATAAATATGCGACACAATGAGGTGTATAAATATTCGACACAATGAGGTGCATAAATATGCAACACAATGAGGTGCATAAATATGCGACACAATGAGGTGTATAAATATGCGCCACAATTAGGTGTATAAATATGCCACACAATGAGGTATATAAATATGCAACACAATGAGGTGTATAAATATGCGATACAATGAGGTCTATAATATGCAACACAATGAGGTGTATGAGTATTCGACAGAATGAGGTGTATAAATATGCAAAACAATGAGGTGTATAAATATGCAACATAATGAGGTGTATAAATATGCGATACAATGAGGTGTATAAATATGCGACACAATGAGGTGTATAAATATGCGATACAATGAGGTGTATAAATATGCAACAGAATTAGGTGTATGAGTATTCGACAGAATAAGGTGTATAAATATGCAACACAATGAGGTGTATAAATATGCAACACAATGAGGTGTATAAATATGCAACACAATGAGGTGTATAAATATGCAATACAATGAGGTGTATAAGTAGGCAACACAATGAGGTGTATAAATATGCGACACAATGAGGTGTATAAATATGCAACACAATGAGGTGTATAAATATGCGACACAATGAGATGTATAAATATGCAACACAATGAGGTGTATAAATATGCAACACAATGAGGTGTATAAATATGCGACACAATGAGGTGTATAAATATGCGACACAATGAGGTGTATAAATATGCGACACAATGAGGTGTATAAATATGCGACACAATGAGGTGTATAAATATGCGAAACAATGAGGTGTATAAATATGCGACACAATGAGGTGTATAAATATGCGACACAATGAGGTGTATAAATATGCGACACAGTGAGGTGTATAAATATGCAACACAATGAGGTGTATAAATATGCGGCACAATGAGGTGTATAAATATGCAACACAATGAGGTGTATACATATGCAACACAATGAGGTGTATAAATATGCGATGCAATGAGGTGTATACATATGCAACACAATCAGGTGTATAAATATGCAACACAATGAGGTGTAGAAATATGCGGCACAGTGAGCCGTATAAATATGCGACACAATAAGGTGTATAAATATGCGATACAATGAGGTGTATAAATATGCGATGCAATGAGGTGTATAAATATGCAACACAATGAGGTGTATAAATATGCGATGCAATGAGGTGTATAAATATGCAACACAATGAGGTGTATAAATATGCGATACAATGAGGTGTATAAATATGCAACACAATGAGGTGTGTAAATATGCAACACAATGAGGCGTATGAGTATTCAACAGAATGAGGTGTATGAATATGCAACCCAATGAGGTTTATAAATATGCGATGCAATGAGGTGTATAAATATGCAACACAATGAGGTGTATAAATATGCGATGCAATGAGGTGTATAAATATGCAACACAATGAGGTTTATAAATATGCGATACAATGAGGTGTATAAATATGCAACACAATGAGGTGTATGAGTATTGGGCAGAATGAGGTGTATAAATATGCGATAGAATGAGGTGTATAAATATGCAACCCAATGAGGTGTTTAAATATGCAACACAATGAGGTGTATGAGTATTCGACAGAATGTGGTGTATAAATATGCAACACAATGAGGTGTATAAATTTGCGATACAATGAGGTGTATAAATATGCAACACAATGATGTGTAGAAATATGCGATACAATGAGGTGTATAAATATGCAACACAATGAGGTGTATAAATATGCGATGCAATGAGGTGTATAAATATGCAACAAAATGAGGTGTATAAATATGCGATACAAAGAGGTGTATAAATATGCAACACAATGAGGTGTATTAATATGCGACACAATGAGGTGTATAAATATGCAACACAATGAGGTGTATGAGTATTGGACAGTATGAGGTGTATAAATATGCAACACAATGAGGTGTATAAATATGCAACACAATGAGGTGTATAAATATGCGATACAATGAGGTGTATAAATATGCAATACAATGATGTGTATAAATATGCGATACAATGAGGTGTATAAATATGCAACACAATGAGGTGTATAAATATGCAACACAATGAGGTGTATGAGTATTCGACAGAATGAGGTGTATAAATATGCGATAGAATAAGGTGTATAAATATGCAACCCAATGAGGTGTATAAATATGCAACACAATGAGGTGTATGAGTATGCGACAGAATGAGGTGTATAAATATGCAACACAATGAGGTGTATAAATATGCAACACAATGAGGTGTATAAATATGCGACACAATGAGGTGTATAAATATGCGACACAATGAGGTGTATAAATATGCAACACAATGAGGTGTATAAATATGCGATACAATGAGGTGTATAAATATGCAATACAATTAGGTGTATAAATATGCAACACACTGAGGTGTAAAAATATGCGACACAATGAGGTGTATTAATATGCAACACAATGAGGGTTTATAAATAGGCGACACAATGAGGTGTATAAATATGCAACACAATGAGGTGCATATATATGCAACACAATGAGGTGCATAAATATGCGACACAATGAGGTGTATAAATATGCGGCACAATTAGGTGTATAAATATGCAACACAATGAGGTGTATAAGTATGCGACACAATTAGGTGTATAAATATGCGACACAATGAGGTGTATAAATATGCGACACAATGAGGTGTATAAATATGCGACAGAATGAGTCGTATATATATGCAACACAATGAGGTATATAAATATGCGATGCAATGAGGTGTATAAATATGCAACACAATGAGGTGTATAAATATGCGATACAATGAGGTCTATAAATATGCAACACAATGAGGTATATGAGTATTCCACAGAATGAGGTGTATAAATATGCAAAACAATGAGGTGTATAAATATGCAACACAATGAGGTGTATAAATATGCGATACAATGAGGTGTATAAATATGCGACACAATGAGGTGTATAAATATGCGATACAATGAGGTGTATAAATATGCAACAGAATTAGGTGTATGAGTATTCGACAGAATGAGGTTTATAAATATGCAACACAATGAGGGGTATAAATATGCAACACAATGAGGTGTATTAATATGCGATTCAATGAGGTGTATAAATATGCAATACAATGAGGTGTATAAGTATGCAACACAATGAGGTGTATAAATATGCGACACAATGAGGTGTATAAATATGCAACACAATGAGGTGTATAAATATGCGACACAATGAGGTGTATAAATATGCGACACAATGAGGTGTATAAATATGCGACACAATGAGGTGTATAAATATGCGACACAATGAGGTGTATAAATATGCGAAACAATGAGGTGTATAAATATGCGACACAATGAGGTGTATAAATATGCGACACAATGAGGTGTATAAATATGCGACACAGTGAGGTGTATAAATATGCAACACAATGAGGTGTATAAATATGCGGCACAATGAGGTGTATAAATATGCAACACAATGAGGTGTATACATATGCAACACAATGAGGTGTATAAATATGCGATGCAATGAGGTGTATACATATGCAACACAATGAGGTGTATAAATATGCAACACAATGAGGTGTAGAAATATGCGGCACAGTGAGGCGTATAAATATGCGACACAATAAGGTGTATAAATATGCGATACAATGAGGTGTATAAATATGCGACACAATGAGGTGTATAAATATGCGATACAATGAGGTGTATAAATATGCAACACAATGAGGTGTGTAAATATGCAACACAATGAGGCGTATGAGTATTCAACAGAATGAGGTGTATAAATATGCGATAGAATGAGGTGTATAAATATGCAACCCAATGAGGTGTTTAAATATGCAACACAATGAGGTGTATTAGTATTCGTCAGAATGAGGTGTATAAATATGCAACACAATGAGGTGTATAAATATGCGATATAATGTGGTGTATAAATATGCGACACAATGAGGTGTATAAATATGCAACACAATGAGGTGTATAAATATGCAACACAATGAGGTGTATAAATATGCGATACAATGAGGTGTATAAATATCCAACACAATGAGGTGTATAAATATGCAACCCAATGAGGTGTATAAATATGCAACACAATGAGGTGTATAAATATGCGATACAATGAGGTGTATAAATATGCAACACAATGAGGTGTATAAATATGCAACACAATGAGGTGTATAAATATGCAACACAATGAGGTGTATAAATATGCAACACAATGAGGTGTGTAAATATGCAACACAATGAGGCGTATGTGTATTCGACAGAATGAGGTGTATAAATATGCGACACAATGAGGTGTATAAATATGCAACACAATGAGGTGTATAAATATGCAACACAATGAGGTGTATAAATATGCGATACAATGTGGTGTATCAATATGCAACACAATGAGGTGTATATGTGATACAATGAGGTGTATAAATATGCAACACAATGAGGTGTGCGAGTATGCGACAGAATGAGGTGTATAAATATGCGATAGAATGAGGTGTATAAATATGCAACACAATGAGGTGTATAAACATGCAACACAATGAGGTGTATGAGAATTCGACAGAATGAGGTGTATGAATATGCGACACAATGAGGTGTATAAATATGCAACACAATGATGTGTATAAATATACGGATCAATGAGGTGTATAAATATGCAACACAATGCGGTGTATGAGTATTCGACAGAATGAGGTGTATAAATATACGATAGAATTAGGTGTATAAATATGCGACACAATAGGGTGTATAAATATGCAACACAATTAGTTGTATAAATATGCGACACAATGAGGTGTATAAATATGCGATGCAATGAAGTGTATAAATATGCGACACAATGAGGTGTATAAATATGCGATGCAATGAAGTGTATAAATGGTCGACACAATGAGGTGTATAAACATGCGACACAATGAGGTGTATAAATATGCGATACAATGAGGTGTATAAATATGCGACACAATGAGGTGTATAAATATGCGACACAATGAGGTGTTTAAATATGCAACACAATGAGGTGTATAAGTATGCGGCACAGTTAGGTGTATGAATAGTCGGCACAATGAGGTGTATAAATAAGCAACAGGATGAGGTGTATAAATATGCGGCACAATGAGGTGTATAAATATGTGATGCAAGTAGGTGTATGAATATGAAACACAATGAGGTGTATAAATATGCAACAAAATGAGGTGTATAAATATGCGACACAATAAGGTGTATAAATATGCGATACAATGAGGTGTATAAATATGCGACACAATGAGTTGTATAAATATGCGGCACAATGATGTGTATAAATATGCAACACAATGAGGTGTATAAATATGCCACACAATGAGGTGTATAAATATGCAACACAATGAGGTGTATAAATATTCGATACAGTGAGGTGTATAAATATGCAACAGAATGAGGTGTATAAATATGCGGCACAATGAGTTGTATAAATATGCGATACAATGAGGTGTATAAATATCTCCACTAGACTATTTGTAAGAAGTTCAATATCGAATGCAGTAGCAAGTACTGTGGACATATACCCGAAAGACGGTCGGAAACAATTCAGATACCATCCACTATGAGTATGCAATCCCTACACCTACTACCTAGAAAACGGAGCTATAAAACCTTATATAGAAATATTGGACAAGAAGGAGAAAGAAGCAACCTTAGTAGAAGTTTGTGTCCCCAATGATGGTGGGTTAAACAGAGAGGAGAGGGAAAAGATAACGAAATTCTAAAATCTTATGTATAACATTAAAAGAAACTGGAATATTAGGAAGATTTTTATCATTCCAGTAATTATAGAATCAACCGGACTTATAAAAAAGAATCTTAAAAACTATCTGATAAATATACCCGGTGAACGTGGATTCAAACAATTGCACTTAAAGGGACGGTTATAATCTTAAAAAGATCTAGCGGGTGGAATATATAAAATAGTGGGTAAATGTTTCGCATCTAATAGGATGCCCCATCCCTGGTTTAAACAAAATTATAAAAAGAATTAAAAAATGAGGATGGTTGTCCAATTGTTTATAAAATATTTTTAGGACCAGTAATAGAACTTTAAAATATGGTATTGTATGTGTGTATAAATAGAAGAGTTTACGTATATTATTTCATATTCAGGCACACACATCTCTCTTTTACTCTCTTCCTCCATATATATATATATATATATATATATATATATATATATATATATATATATATACTAGCAGGACCTGTTAACTAGCGTTGCCTGGTAGAAGCTCCCCACCTATTGCAAAAAAAGTTAACTACGGTTGTTGTTGGCCACTGCTCTCCCTAAACAATTGCGTACACTGGCGACCGTGGCCAAAATTAAATAATCTGACTTTCACTGGCGATTAGTGATGGTTTTGGGGTGATAAGCTGCAGGTACTGTCTGAATTAAAAACAAAAACAATTAAAAGAATGCGTATATCAGTGTGAATTAAATAAAATTATTAAAAATGGTTCATTATAATAATAATGAAAAGTAAAAACAAATTTTAGAAGTTACAGATTCTCACTGTATATGGATTGTTTAGAGTGATCGAAATAATTGGTAGCAGTCCTGGATGTTTCTGTTTGTTGTTCAAGTCTTCCTCTTTACACCTTTTCCACCAATAGTATGAAAGTAAATTCAAGTTTTATGTCGTCTTTTTTTAACGTGTAAAACAAAAAAAATATGACTTTTTTTTACTTCACTCCTTTGAGTTTTGTCATTTCAGGAACAACATTTGGAATAGACATCCCAAACTCCCCATGTTAAGAATGGCTTTCGGAATAGACCCCCCTTAACATCTCCATGTAAAAAAGGGTTTTCAGATGAGATAACCACCTCTTTATGAGTGTGGGGTGGAAAAATAATTCCCCCAAATATTTAATCGTGATAATTGTTGACAGCGTACCCACCCACAAATGCTAAAAAAAAAAAAATTTAAATAGAGGTAGCAGTGTCCGTAAGAGAGAAGTATACTTGTTTATTTACACAAATCTGGCAACCAGTGAATTACAGTGCATACTACAGGTCTTTATATCTCTAAAAGTACTTGTCTTCACAAAATGTTTTATGAGATTTTCTTAATCGGCATAATCGAAAACCTATTAAAGTCGTCATTCTAAAAACATCGTGGAAGTGAACCTAATGTACAAATTCCTCACCCTCCCACCCGAAAAAGTGTGTGCAATCTCGAGAATCAGTCAAAAAAAATTAAATAAAATACTCCACAAAATTCACAATTGGGAAAAACACAAGTATATAACAAATAATTGTTTCCCTATGTAATGAAATTTACGTAAAAACTGTAGCATAGGTAATCGGTGTAAAAAATCGGCAATTGTGCATAAAACCACACCAAAAACTTCTAAACACATCGGTAGGTCTGTCAAAAGCACAAAATGAATACAATACTACTTACTTATATATCTGGGCAAAATATTAAGTAATTTTTTGTTAATATATTTTTTCAAACATATTTACGTTTTGTTTTTCTTTTGTTTTTCATATATAGTTACGTTTTTTATATACTTTATTTAAATATACTTATTTAAATATACTTTATTTACATATACTTTATTTAAATATACTTTATTTATATATACTTTATTTAAATATATTTTATTTAAATATATTTTATTTAGATATACTTTACTTAAATATACTTTATTAAATATATTTATTTAAACATACTTTACTTAAATATACTTTATTTAAATATACTTTATTTAAATATACTTGATTTAAATATACTTTATTTACATATACTTTATTTACATATACTTTATTTAAATATACTTTATTTAAATATACTTTATTTAAATATACTTTATTATATATACTTTATTTAAATGTATTTTATTAAAATATACTTTATTTAAATATACTTTATTTAAATATATTTTATTTTAATATACTTTATTTATATATACTTAATTTAAATATACTTCATTTAAATATACTTTATGGGCATATACTTTTTTAAGTATACTTTATTTAAATATACTTTATTAAAATATACTTTATTTTAATATACGTTATTTAAATATCTTTTATTTAAATATACTTTATTTATATATACTTTATTTAAATATACTTTACTTAAATATACTTTATTTAAACATGCACAATCTATTATGATTGTCGCTGATTTAAAAATAAATGTTTCAGCAAAATTATTTAATGGATTCGTACTTATCATTTAATGTTTTTTTTAACATATGTGAAATTTTCACATTTTAAAACTGTTAAACTATTTTTTGTTGCACATCCACCCTTTTGAAAAAAAGCTGTAAAACATTTGACACATTCATTGCTTTCTTTTCGTTAATAAATATATTTTAAAATATGTTTGACAAAATATATAATATATTAACCTAAAGAAACATAGGTATTTGAAAAGATATGCGATAAAAAAGGAAAAATCAATTCATGAAAAACTTTACATATTTTTATTATAAGGGGGGGGGGAGAAACATAAAATATAGTTAACTATAAAAATAATTCAACTGTTTTAAAATGTGAATATTTCACATATAATAAAAACATAAATACAAACAACGTAATAAGTACGAATCCAGTAGATTATATTGCCGAAACATTTATTTTTAGTCGGTGACGATCGTAATAGCTTGCACAGGTTTAAATAAAGTATATTTTAGAAAAGGTACATTTAAAAAACGTAACTATGTTTGAAAAAATATATTAATTATTGGAGCAAATGTACAAAGAGAGCGAACGAATGAGAGAGAGAGAGAGAGAGAGAGAGAGAGAGAGAGAGAGAGAGAGACTTTGGTATCGCCGTGAAATGTTTTTTTCTTTAGCATGAAAAGAAATGTAAAATGTGAGCGAGAGAGACAGAGAGAGAGACAGAGAGTTGGGAAAATATATACTGAGAGAGATAGTGAGGGAGAGAGAGAGAGAGAGAGAGAGAGAGAGAGAGAGAGAAAGAGAGGAAATACAAACTGATGCTGTAAAATGTAAGAAAATGAAAGCAGCAATTTACTCAGAGGGCAAAAGTATCATTGTGATGCCATATTTGAATGGTACATTAGCGTTCATTTAGCATGCGAATACCGTTAATCCAGAATATGGGAATGGTTAGAGCTCAGCCGATCAGAATGAGCGGAATTAGCTTGGGGAGACTTAATCATTTTAGATTGGAAAAGGAAAAAGGTTATTTTATGCTTATGAGTTTCTGATCCAGTTACGAAGAGTGCAAGCACTCTATATGTATAATGTTTATATTTTCTCCCGGTGTTGACTGGGAGCGGTAGGAAGACTTGATATTTAGGCGGAAAAATAGCAATTACTTCCTCTAAAGATGGTTGCAATTGTGATTATGTTGTTCCTATGATGAAATGAAGGATTTTTTAACGACTAAATGTGTCTAAAATGTCGTTCTAACATAAGATAGTGGCTAATAGTATAGACATGATAAATTAGTATGCGACATCTATAGTTGTATATCTACGGTATTTTAGTCCAGAGGGGAATTTATGCAAGCAAAATATCACACACACACACACACACACACACACACACACACACACACACACACACACAAACACACACACACACACACACACAGTGGTGCCAAAAAGAAAGTCAGCACTTATAATTTTTTCGAAAACTGCAAATTTAAGCTAAATTAAATGTAACTGTTTAAATAACCCTTATCCCTGATTGGTTTTCCGGGCGTTGATAAGTGGTGACTACCCTGTAAAAAACAAAACAAAAAAACAACTTATACCTCATTTGATTCGCCTTTTATTCCTATATAAGTTTCCTGTTTATATTTGACTTTTAATTGAAGTATCCTAGTGTCTACATCAATTTAAAAAAAGTAACTTCAAATCGAGACAGCAAAAAGCAACTCTGCAGCAACAAATGAGCTTAAAACCAGCTTAGAATATCCATCTTTTAGGCAACAAAGCATTTCTAATCGTTAATGTTGTTGTTCCTAAGTTATACAACGTAACATTTAATCCATATGCCTCGACTTTCTCTAAGTGATCGTCAGGAGCTCATTAATCTCCACCTTTCTGGTTGATCCAATTGAGAAATCGACCGCAGATTGAAAGGTGATGAGAAAACGGTACGAATGACTGTGCAAAAGCACCAAAACACCGGCAGTGATCTAAATGCCCCCACCCCGCACAGCTTTTCAGATGATAGGGAGAGATGTGGGTGGCGCGTTTTCACTAGTAGACTCCCCTACTCACATTTGCCTTGCTCATTGAGCAAAAATGTAATATATATATATATATATATATATATATATATATATATATATATATATAAGTGAAAGTGTCTTTCTGTATGTGTATCTGTGTATCTAAATTTCCCTACGTAATAACTCTGTTAATTTTAAGTCTACAGACTCGAAATTTGATATACAGGATACTGAGATTTGGGAAAATCGATGTGATCGGTTTTCGGCCAGAAATTTGGCTATTAAGGGGTCAAAGTTCAACGATTTGACCTTTGAGAACTCTACCAAACTCCTCCGACAATTTTCGGTCTTAACACTTGAAATTTTAGATATAGGTTCATTGGACATGGATCTAACTTAATTTGAGCCCAAAACAATAAATTTTAAGGCGTCATAATAGGGGTCAAAGTTAAAAAAAATGACCACTTTCTTTCTTTTTTTTTGTTTGCTCAGCATACATCTCTAAATACCCGGGCAACGCCGGGCACCCATGCTAGTATATATATATATATATATATATATATATATATATATATATATATATATATATATATATATATATTCAACAAAACACGTGAAAGACATACCATATATCAAATAAAATGATAACACTATTTCATTATCTATGATCTTCTTTTATCTTACTGTAAAATATATATCAGCTAAAAATATACTTTAAATAACGAAAATTAACGTTTTAGTTTATTTATGGTTGGTAAACATTTGAATATTTAAATAATTTTCTTACTCTAAAAAGGATTGTCAGTTGAATAGTTTTTGAATGAATGAAACGGATATCATTTTTAAATTCATGATCAAATTCTATTTACGTCGGCTTATTCGATTTTGGAATAATTCATTTTGAAATCAGTGAAATCTAATATTTTTGGTAGCCAATGACACCAGATAATCCTCAATTACTTTCTTTTTTTTTCAGCTTTAATGATCAGACTATCTCATTAAAATGGACTTTAAAAGATTTTCTTATTTTGTTCTAATTGGAGATGGAGTATCCTATCGGATGCCAGGCGTTCACCTGCTATCTCATACATTTCAATCAAGAGATCTTTTAAAGATTCTAACCGCCCTGTTAAGTGTAATTGTTTGCATCTATCTTGCACTTGGTTCACTGCGTATATTGTCTATGTAGTTTTTGACTTTTTTTTGTGAGTCCGGTTGCTCCTATAATTACTGGAATGATCGAGATCTTATTAAGATTTCTTTTCATGCCGTACGTAAGACTTTAATATTTGGTTATATTTTCCCTCTCAGCTATGTTTAGCCCGACATTACAGGGGACATTAACTTGATATCGTGTGCACAGACAATGGTATATGTGTATCATTATACAGATATTACACATTATCATTTTCGGGCATTGCTACTTCAATAGAGAGAAATGAAAATGTGGACTTAAAATATAATTATATAACATGATTCAGTTTAACCTTCATATGTATGTGGGTGCGTATGTGTGTGCCTGTGCATAAATAGATATTGGTTATGGTAAGTTATATAAAGCATGTGTATGTGGTGTGTGTGTTTGTGCGTGGAGTTGCTTGTTTGTATTCTTGGAAGCACCGCTGCCTCTGCTCAATCTGAAATGGAAAGGCAGCATAGCAACTGAAATGCTAATCATGTCACCGTTAGAATACATAAACATCCAGCAATAGTCGTGGAATTGTGAAACCAAAACTGGTCAAGTATAAGGACACTTTTAGAATTGGCCAGTCGTAGGATATTAAGGAGAAGTGATTCACACACACACACATATATATATATATATATATATATATATATGTATATATATATATATATATATATATATTATTATTATTATTATTATACTGTTGGTAGAATTTTTCAGTAACTTATAACAACAACACAATATGTCATTCCAAAGAGTGCTCAATGCATTAAACAGAGCAATATATTGATTGTTGGAGAGCTAATGTGTAGCCAATAGCTCTCCAACAATCAATCAATATATATATATATATATATATATATATATATATATATATATATATATATATATATATTATACTTTTTAGCTTGTTAAAAACTGGTAAAAGTTATAGACCGTTGACTCAGAATGAGTGTTTTATGCCAAATTGATGGTTGAATATGGTAAATTTTTTTCTCATTTTGGCAGTAAATGCTAATCACTATTAATCTCTACTGTGTATCGAACAGATATCATGACACTTAGCTCACTGTACCTCATGACAAATGTCCATACAAAATTTCGACTAGATCAGCACAGTAGTTTCTGAGCAAAAAACGGAACAAATTAAGAGAAATATAATACCATACCATATCTATCTATCTATCTATTTGTGTGTGTGTGTGTGTGTGTGTGTGTGTGTGTGTGTGTGTGTGTGTGTGTGTGTGTGTGTATGTGTGTGTGCATAAAAATATTTAATTTAAATTTGGAGTATTTTTATCTACAGACACAAGTGTTTCATACTTACACAATCTTCAGAGCAGAAAATGATGATTACTGCCGGTCAAAGGAATTAAACCCAGTTGCAAAGTCACCATTAACTCAGTAGGCTGGTATTTAATCCACAGGCAGGCCAACATTAATGAACAGGGAAAAGAAAACAATTTAACAAATATTTTGAATTATGGTCCGCATATGTGTTTCATCTTTTTAGGAAATCGTCAGTGTGGAGATAATTGTTCTGCTGGTTACATGATTTGGAACCGAGATATGAGTCACCTTTTAATTCAAATCTGAACTCGTAAGCATATGCAGCCATGCAGAAAATGAGAAATATATTCTATTTATGTTTTTACAAGTGAACATATATTAAGTTATTACACTGTGTTTAAGAAATCCTATGGAAAAAACTGACATTTAAGCTTTAATTCAATAGTTTATCTCTTAAAGGATCAGCTGTATAGGGAGATATTAAATAATTCTATAATATATATATAGAAATATATAGACATATAAAAAAGGAACAGACCAAGTAATGTGTTCATCAACGTTTCGTCCTTATTGTAAGACTTCTTCTGGATGAATGAAATTAAAATAAAATACCAGTACAATATTTGAAAAAATATATATATACTAGCCTGGGAGCCCGGCGTTGCCCGGGTGTTTGGAGGTGTATGTTGAGCAAAAAAAAAAAGAAAAAAAAGTGGTTGTAGGAAGGCAGGCTCGAACCCATACCGCGAAGGAGGAAAAAACGGGGAAAAACGTGACGTCTTTGCTGTTACGACCAAACCAGAAGTGACGTAGGTTTAAATTAAGGCTAGACAATTGAAAAGAGGGGATGACTTTCGAAAATATCGGCGAAAAAAGCGACCCCTCCCTATAGAAAAGCGCCCAGTTGAGGATGAAGAAATTAATGTTTTAGCCAATTTTCCAATATTTGTCGTCTGAAGGGTCGAGCTTAAAAACGATACTGATCTTGTGAAAATCCGTCGCCTCTGTTGAAAGTTTTAGGCAGACATGCAAACATACATACATAATATATATATATATATATAATAAAAATATTGGTAGCTCAAATTTTCGACCCAAACCGATTAAAAAGCTTGCCCCATCTCTGAATACCCTTTATGTAAAATTTCAAATGTTTAGACCAGAAATTGTCTGAGTAATTTGGTAGAAACCGTAGAGGTCAAATTCTTTTAAACTTTGACCCCTATTATGGCCCCTTAACATTTATTGTTTTGGGCTCAAATCGTTATTAAGTTATATCCATGTCCAAGGAACCTATATCTAAAATTTCAAGTGTTTAGACCCAAAATTGTCAGAGGAGTTTGGTAGAGTTCTCAAAGATCAAATCGTTGACCTCTTAACAGCCAAATTTCTGTCCGAAAACGGATTACAAAGATTTTCCCAAATCTCCATACCCTGCATATCAAATTTCGAGTGTGTAGATTTAAAGTTGACAGAGTTATTGCATAGAGAAATGTACACACACAGACACACAGATACACAGATACAAATACAGACAGACACACACAGATAGACAGATACTTTCACTTTTATAGATATATAGATATGTTTCATAAACGTACTAGAAGGGCTACCCGGTGTTGTTCATTGTTCTTGAAGAGAAAATCAAATAGTTTATAAAATCCTCTCTTTCGTTTCCAACAGACGTTTTTCTCTCATTTGTACAAATATATGAACTTGGCTTCCTGAGAAACAGTTTCTACCAAACTCTTCTGTCAATTTTTGATCTACAAACTTGAGACTTGATATATAGAGAATTTTAACTTGTAGAACAAATTCAATCTAGTTTTGTAGCGGGTAAAAATAGCTGCTAAGGGGTCAGAATTGAAAAATAAAATTAGAATTTGGTAGGCATAAATCGATTACCGAGTATCTTCCCAGGAAACTGAGTGACAACAAGTCTCCCCATATTTTTCAGTACTCTCCACCTCTTTCGATACCATTTGCAAATAAAATTGAATTATTGCAACAGCTGTTTGCCATTGATTTTTCGTTGGCAGTGGCCATAAGTTTTTACTGGAATTTGAGTGGCAATAAGCCTCGCCAAGGTCTCAGTTCTCTTCGCACTTATGCAGTGGAGGTCTGATCAGTGCTCTCTCCTCAGTCTTTCCTTCCTCCTTGACTACTTAGCTATTTAGTTTAGCTCTTTTGGGTGGGCTGACAGTAATGTGGTAATGGGGGGGGGTTGGATGGGGTTAGAGAACTTATAGGTATGCAGCTTCAATGTTTTTGGTTCCATGTAGTGCTTTATGTTTTGTCTCTGTAGCAGTTTGTCTGGTCTGCGCTTTTGGTTTGTCTGTGTTAGTTTCCTCATTCAAGGGTTTTCCTTAATATTTCAGCTGTTTTCATTATTGTTGTTCGTTGTATCTTTTCAGCCATTCCTCTGATTCCAATTTCTCCCATTCTTTTTTCAAAGTTTTTCGGAATTGTTCCTAGTGCTCCTACTATTATAGATATTATTTTGACTTTCTTACTCATCCATATCCCTTTCAGCTCTCTGGCTAGCTCTGTGTATTTGCTCTGTTTCTCCTTTTCTTTTTGATATTCAACCTGCGGTAAGCTGGAATAGCAAAGTCTATAATTTGACAGGATTTTTTTTCTTGTTAATTATTACGACATCAGGTCTTCTTGCTTGGATGGGTTTATCAGTTTCTATGTCCATGTCCCATAGGATTTTGTGACTCTCGTTTTCAAGTACTGTTGCCGGCTTATGTTTGTACCACTTCTCTGTAGTTGTTTGCATAATTCCCAGTGTACTGTCCTTCCCACTTGGTTGTGTCTGTTCTTGTATTCCTTTTAGGTCAGTTTGCTGCATACACTTACTATATGACTTATCGTTTTGTCTCTCTGTCCACAGTCTGCATACTGTTTTCTTGTGTTTTGCCGATCTTTGCTTTGATGTGGTTGGTTCTGATCGAGTTATCTTGTGCTGCGGTTGTTAGGGATTCAGTTTCTCGGCTTATGTGTCTTTTTCGCATCCATATCCAAGTGCTTTCGTTATTCTCATCTTTTGTCATCCTTATGAATCTTCCGTGTAGTTGTTTTTCTTCCCATTCTTCTTTTCTCCTCTTATCCTTTATCTCTCTGTTTTGTTGATTTTTCAATGTTTCTCGCTGCCATGATGATCCTCTCTGTGTTTTGCATGATGTATTTTTCTAGTTCTTTTTTTGTGTCATTCACACAGTCTTCTATGCAAACTAGCCCTCTCCCACCTTCTTTTCTTTTTACATAGAGTCGGTCAACATCGTCCTTTGGGTGTAGTGAATTATGCATCGTCATGAGTTTCCTGGTCTTCTGATCGAGGTGTCTGTTCTGCTTTGGTTCATCCTATGAACGGTCCAGAGAATCTTACTAGTGATACTGCCCATGTATTTATACCTTTTATTAGGTTTCTGCTATATGGTTTAGTTTCTAGAAGTTTTCTTTTCTCCTCAGGTATTTCTTTCCAATTCTCTCTTTCATTTGTGTGGCTTTGATAGTGTCTGCTTCCAGAATACCTAGGTATTTATAAGCGTCATGTTCCCCTAGTGCCCTCATCTCCGTTTGGTTGGGTAGTTCCATGCCTGCTTTTGTCTCCAGTTTTCCCTTTCTTATAGCTAATAGTGCATATTTTTCCATTCCAAATTCCATTTGGATATCTTGGCTGAAGATTCTGGTAGTATTTATTAGTGTCTCTAGCCCTTTATCGGCCCTTGCAAAAAGTTTCAGATCGTCCATGTACATTAGGTGGTTCATTTTTTCTTTTGTATTAGAGAAAAGTATCCAGCTTGGCACTTTCTTAGTATATTGTTCAGGCACTTTCTTAGTATATTGTTCAGGCTATTATATACAGTAATAGTAATAGTGAATCTCCTTGGAAGATGCCTCTGTATGTTAATTTCTGTTATGTGTTGTCCATCAGCTGTCAATTCCAGTCTCCACGTTCTCATTGTGTTTTCTATTGCGTTGATGATCCTGCTTGGTATTTTATACATTTTTAAACATTCTATTATCCATATTTGTGGGATACTGTCGTACACATTTTTATAGTCGATCCAGAATTATTATTATTATTATTATTATTATTATTATTATTATTAATAATAATAATAATAATAATAATAATAATAATAATAATAATAATAATAATAATAATAATAATAATAATAATAATAATAATAATAATTTAGTTCATGGGGAAAATATGAGCAGTTGGAAAGCCAAACTTTTTTCAGATGGGAAACTATTGGGGACAGTCAACATCAGACGCAATATCTCCAAGAAGATTCCTTTTCACCACATCTATTCATACGATTGACACGTTCTAAGAGAGACAAAGATACCAACCAGAGAAGAATGGATCGAAAATCAGCCACGTGTTATTTATTGACGATCTGAAATTGTTTGGCAAAACAGAAAAGGAAATTGACTTTCTGGTTCAAACTGTTCAGCAGTGGAGCGAAAACATAAATATGGAGTTTGGAATTTTCAAATGTGCAAAAGTTTAGTCTTAAATGAAGGAAGAGAGGAGCCATGAAAGGCATCATTTTGTCAAATGGTAAAATATTTGCAGATCATGAGGCAGAAGGCTACAAGTATCTAGGGGTGCTTGAACTTGATACGATGCTTTGCAATGAAATAAAAAAGAAAACAAAAGAGGTTTATATGAGGAGACTCAAACTGCTCCTGAAATCTAGATTGAATGGTAGGAACCTGTTCTCAGCCATCAATTCATGGGCGGTTGCTGTAATTCGATACAGTGCAGCTTTTGTAGGATGGACACAGGAAGAAATGAAAAAGCTGGACAGAGATACATGTATGGAGCACTTCACCCAAATTCTAATGTGCTCAGGCTGTATATCACAAGGATGAAAGGAGGAAGAGAGCTGACCGCGATTGAAGAATGTGTCAGGAGAGAGCTTAGAAGTGTTTATCACTACTTGGCTGACAGTTATGAAGGGTTACACGCAGCAGCAGTGAAAGAGGAAGAACTAGATAAAGATTTATTGGAAGATAATCAGAAGTACAAGGAAAGAATCAAAGCAGAAAAGTTGACGGAGTTGATAAGAATGAAACTTCATGGTCAGTTTGAGATACTAAGGCTAAAAAATGTCAGGACATGTGGAATTTTCTGTCTAAAGGTGACTTGAAAAGAGAAATAGAAAATCTTATATTTACTTCTCAGGAACAGGCACAAAATTCAAATGCAATAAATGAAAACATCTATTGGAAGGACTGTTCATATAAGTACAGGTTTGAAACAGTGTCACACATTGTTAGTGCGTGTTCTATACTTGCTCAAAAAGAATACAAATGTCGTCAAAGTTTGTTACAAATCTGCACTGGAGTTTGTGTCAAAAGTTTGGAATCTGTGTCGAACAAATGGTACTAACATCACCCAGAAGGGGTAGTGGAAAAGGAGGATGTTAAGATTCAGTGTGACCGAGAGATAACTCACAGGAAACCGGATATTGTAATTGTGAAGAAAGGATTAATGAATGCCAAATTATTGATGTGGCTTGCCCAAATGACATCAACAGGCAAGAAGAATAAGAAACTACAAAACTATCAGAAATTGAGGAGATTGCTATATTGTGGAATAAGAAAGCTTCCATCGTGCCAATCGTTATAGGTGCGCTTTGCTCAATTCCTGATGATCTTATGAAACAGAGGAACCCCTTGGGAATCAGATACAACATCAACGTACTCCAGAAGTCAGTTCTGCTTGGCTCAGCAAACATCTTATGCCAGGTGCTTTCCATCTAATTGACTTTTCGATTATCCTTTTGAGCTTTGGTGTAAGAGCCCACTCGTGTAAGACATCACAACACTGTAAAGTTAATATAATAATAATAATAATAATAACAAAAGGTAAGACCACACTGATACAGAAGGACACAGAGAAAGGAACCGCCCCCAGCAATTATAGGCCTATCACATGCTTACCCACTATGTGGAAAATATTAACAGCACAACTGAGAGAACAAATTTACCACTCCCTGAATAATCGTGGACTTTCCCTTGAAGAACAGAAATGATGCCAAAAAGGAAAAAGAGGAATACATGATTTGCTATACATAGACCAAAAAATCCCAAAGGAGGAAAAAAGAGGAAGAAAAAATCTTGCCATGGCGTGGATCGATTGCAAAAACACATATGACAGGATACCTGGTGTACATGGACGATCTGAAACTTTTGCAAGAACCGAAAAAGAACTAGAGACACTAATAAACACTACCAGGATCTTCAGCCAAGATATCCAAATGGAATTTGGCATGGAAAAATGCGCACTACTAGTTATAAGAAAGGGAAAACTGAAAACGACAGAAGACATGGAACTACCCAACCAAACAGAGATGAGAGCACTAGAGGAACAAGACGCCTATAAATACCTAGGAGTTCTTGAAGCAGACACTATGAAAGCCACAGAAATTAAAGAAAGGATTAGAAAGGAATACCTCAAGGGAACAAGGAAACTTATGGAAACGAAATTATAGAGCAGAAACCTAATAAAAGGTATAAATACATGGGCAGTATCACTATTAAGATACTCTGGACCGTTCCTATGGTGGACTAAAGAAAAACTGAGACAGCTTGATCAGAAAATCAGAAAACTCTTGACCATGCATAATGCACTACACATGAAGGACGATGTTGACTGACTATATGTGAAAAGGAAAGACAGTGAGATGGGACTGGTTAGTATAGAAGACTGTGTGCATGACACCAAATAAGAACTAGAAAAATGCATAAAACAAAACACTGAAAGTATAATTATGACAGCGAGAGACACAAAAAAAAAACCCAGAAAAAAGAGAGACAAATAATAAAACAAAAATGGGAAGAGAAACAACTACATGGGAGATTCGCAAGGCTAACAAAAGACGAGTATAAGAAAAACACCTGGACATGGATGCAAAAAGGAGACATAAACTGAGAAACTGAATCCTTAATAATGGCGTCACAAGATAACTCGATCAGAACCAACCACATCAAAGCAAAGATCGACAAAACACCAGAAAACAGCAAATGCAGACTCTATGGACCAAGAGACGAAACGATAAACCATATAGTAAGTGAATGTAGCAAACTAGCTCAAAGGGAATATAAGAACAGGCACAACCAAGTAGGAAAGGCAGTATACTAGGAACTGTGCAAAAACCTACATCTCAAATGCATGGATAAACAGTACTTGAAAACGAGAATCACAAAATCCTATGGCACATGGACGTACAAACTGATAAACCCATTCAGCAAGAAGACCAGATGTCGTAATAATTAACAAGAAAGAAAAGTCCTGCCAAATTGTAGACTTTGCTGTTCCAGCTGACCACAGGATAAACATCAAAGAAAAGGAGAAACGGAGTAAATACACCGAGCTGGCCAGAGAGCTGAAAGGTATATGGATGATAAAAAAAATCAAGATAGTGCCTATAATACTAGGAGCACTACGAACAATCTTGAAAAACTTTGAAAAAAAGAATGAGAGAAATTGGAATCAAAGGAATGACTGGAAAGATATAGCGAATAACAATAATGAAAACAGCTGAAATATTAAGGAAAACCCTTCAATGTAGAGAATAATACACATAAGCTACATGCACGGACTACACAAGCTACTGCAGAGACAAAATACGAAAAAGCGTTACATGAAACCAAGAACATTGAAGATGCATATCCATAAGTTCTCTATCCCGTCTCCCATCCCTTCTCATTACCCAATCCCCCCCAAAGAATGAAACCAAATAGCCGAGAAGGGTCATGGAGGATGGAAAGACTGAGGAGAGAGCACTGACCAGACTTCTGCTGGACAAGTATGAAGAGAACTGGTATCTTGGGGCGGTTTATTACCACTCAAATTCCAGTGGAGACGAATGGTCACTGCCAGCGAGAAATCAATGGTAAGCGGCAGTTGCGATCATTCAAATTCATTTGCAAATGATATCAAGAGGTGGAGAGGACTAGAAAACTGGGGAGACTTGTTGTCACTCAGCTTCCAGGGAACACCGCAGGTTGTTTTCAAGGAGAGATCCTTTATAACCTGTGTGAAAGCTCCTTGTGAGCCAATATTAATAATAGTTAACAAGAAGGAAAATTCCTGCCAAATTGTAGATTTTTCCGTTATAGCAGATCATAGAATGAAGATGAAAGAGACCGAGAAACGGAACAAATACACGGAATTAACCAGAGAGCTCATAGGGATTTGGAAAATGAAGAAAGTCAAGATAAAACCACTAATAGTAGGAGCACTAGGAACAATACCAAAAACTTTGATGAAAACTGCAGAAATATTAAGTTGAATGCGGAGACTAACACCACACATGAACTACAGACACAAACTGGTCACACAGAAACGGCAACAGATGTAAAGCACAAAGGAACATCACATGGAATCATGAAAACTAAAACGGTATAATTGTAAGGTACCCCCCCCTTTTTGTGTGTGTGTATGTAACCATAAACTGGCACCACACCAAATAAGTGAGGGGGGATGTCAAGGAGGATGGAAAGACCGAGGAGAGAAAGCACTAGCCAGGCTTCTGTTAGATGAGTGCAAAGAGGACTGGGACCTTAGGGAGGCTTATTGCTACCCAAATTCCAGTGAAAACCAATCGTCGCTGCCAACGGGAAATCAATGGTAAGCGGCTGTTGTGATAATGCAAATCCCTTTGCAAAGGTTATCGAAAGAGATGGAGAGTACTGAAAATCTAGAGATACTTATTGCCACTCAGACGCCAGAGAACACCACAAGTTGTTTTCAAAGAGAAATCTTTGAAGATCGCATGTGTAACTACTCCTAGTGAGGAAATAATAATAATAATAATAATAATAATAATAATAATAATAATAATAATAATAATAATAATCTCTGTGTAAACAGACCAGATAAAGTCATTGTCTGCACATTTTCTTTATTTGTTTTAAAGATTTACATGACAAAATGATACTAAAAGAACTGAAACAACTTCGATGTGTTCCACTCACGTTTCATTAGGGACAACGAAAAGACGTTTACAAAACAAAAAGAAAAAGAAAATAATTTATGATCTTCGGATTTGTACGCACATGCATATCAAACAAGAGGTTATTGGTGAACCTTTTCTCAAGATGTCTGTGAAACATGAATGGACAGACAACAAACATTCGTGGAAAAAACGTAAGACTAACATAAGATTAAATATTAAAAAATAAACAGGATTTACAATAGGTACAGGTACAGGATAACATGAAAAAAACATTTATGATATAATTTTTTCTGCATGGAGAAATTCAATGGCTTATCTCTGCTTCTGACGCACGTCCATGATGGAGTTTGCTTTCTTAGAGTTTCACGCCGTCAATATCTGCAACAGAGATATAAAACTTTCAGGTCATGAATGCATAATTTCAGTCATAATAATGTAATTTGCAATCCACTCGGAATAAAAATAGGAGGCATTACTTTTGGAACGCCCCATGTATATCATCATTTAAGTATGACACCAACCAAAGAAACTATTTGAAAAATTGAAATTTAACTGTAACTTACTGAGAAGTAAATATTCGTAATTTAATGCAGTATCATAATATTTTGTTTGTATTAGAGCTGGACTAATTAATAGTGTTCGGTTTAATTAATTATTAGAAAGAAGAAAAGAAAATGATTGAAAGTGATTGTACATTTCTTTGTCTAAGGTTATATTATGTTAATTTGTAAGAGGAAACATGTTTTAATTATAAAATCTTGATTCAAATAAAGAAAACACATCTGAACTTACCTTGAGAAAGATTTACTAATCAGTGATAAAAATTCCATGAGTCCTAAACGTGAATGTAATTAGCTTAAACTTCCTAGCCAGAATAAGTATTTTCTGAAAGAAACCAAAGCGTATTACATGTTAGTTTAAAGAAAATGCTAGTCAAAACCAAATATTAATTAGTCAGATGCAATGCTATTTATATCTAACTTCAACGATCAGACTAATTTTTCTTTATATAATAGATGCAGATTATTTATTGGTTTAAAAAGGATGAAAATAAACCAATTAAAGGGCAATTAAAAAGCGTAGTCGTATTACCAGAATTATCATATGGTTTTATAGTTTATTACTTAATCGTATCATCCCTTAATCATTATTCCTATTTTATATGATCGGTTTTATTGCTATGAAAAGTTCAGTTTATTCTTTATATTTTTTGATGATTTCTGTATTGAAATATTGATTTTTTTTCTCCTCTCCCACTTTCTGTCTCTCTCTTTCCCGACAAAATACCATTAACCCAAATGTTAATATTCTGAAGCTTGTACTCGGAATTGTGCGTTCATGTGTAAACATAGAGCGTATTGATTTTTTTTTTTTTGGAGAAGATAACCATTATTCAAGATATTATGTATTCCAGGAGACGTACTCAAGAGTGTGCAGTCATGAGTGAAGAGGCAAGATGTGTCTAGAGCCCCGAAAATGACACGGCAGCACTGTCACTAACAGTGAAAGACCCGTGGCGCACGGCAGACGAGGTTGAGGAGGGGCGATGCAACGACGACGGGAGCAGAGAAAAAACTTTGCTTTCAATGGACATTTGACTTAATCTCTTTCTGATTAAAAGCTATTTTTGAAGAGTAACTTCAACCTCCTATTCGAAAAAATGAACAGACATCACCAATTGAAATACAAACAATTTTGGATAAACCTTATTCTATACTTCTTGCGATAATTCGAATCTTTTATACAAAAATTGTTAGAACACTAACTCTATAATAATATATACGAAATCTGCAAGAATTAAAATATCATATTTAAGCGTACTTTAAGACCGGGCTTTGCCGGACGTTCGTGCTAGCTGAGATAAATACTTGCGAATATATATATATATATATATATATATATATATATATATATATATATATATATAAAAGATGAGACGCTTCCTATATTTTCCCGATTCCTGTAGAATTACAGATTCTTTTAAAATCTCCAAATATTTAACTATATATATATATATATATATATATATATATATATATATATATATATATATATATATATATATATATATATATATATTTAATTATATCTTAAATTAACTATATATAGATTCAGTTTCTTACCTTAAGTTTCCTTTTTGTAGCCATGGCCAATTATTTTCGTTAGTCTTATTTTCGTCATCCTTATGAATCGCCCATGTAGCTGTTTCTTTTTCTGTCTTATTCCCCGCCTTACTGATTTCTGCCTTGTTCATTTTTCAATGTGTCTACAATAATTATCCTTTCTGTATTCTGTATTTTTCTAATTCTTTTTTATTCGTTTGCATAATTCACACAGTCTGCTATACAAACCAATCTTCTTTGTCCGTTTTACATTTTCATGTAGATTTAGTCGGTATCATCCTTTGGGTGTAGTGCATTGTATATAGTCATGAGTTTCCTCGTTCTTTGATCGATATGCCACAGTTATTCTTTGATTCAACCTATAAACTGTCTATAATATCTTACTAGTTACACTGCCCATGTGTTTATCCCTTTTATTGTTTTTTTTTTCTACATTTAGTTTGGAAAAATGTTCTTGTTCTTTGGAGGTATTCCTTTCCAATTTTCTCTTTCATTTACTGTTACTTTAATGGTGTCTGCTTCCATAACTCCCAAATATTCGTAGGCGTCATATGCACCTAGTGCCCTCATCACTGCTTAGTTGGGTAGTTTCATGCCTTCCATTGTCTCCAGTTTTCCTCTTCTTCTGATTTTTACTTTAAATTATAAGCAGATTAAATAAGAAATAAAACAGAATCTTTATTAAATGGTACTCAATCCCATAACTAAAGTATATTTTAATTTATACTAGTAAAAATACTCACGATTTGCATGGAACTTTGCTGGGCTGACGGAGAATTGTACACACCGACAGACAGACATATACACACACAAACGCTACTACTTTATATATATATATATATATATATATATATATATATATATATGGTGTGAACATCCCTTGGTGGGCAAACCATCATGATGCCAGGTTTGGTCATGATGGGTCTAGTGGTGTGGGCTGTAAGAGAGTTGTACACACAGACACACACACATGAAGGCTACTACTTTATATAGATTTTGTGTGATTAGAATTATATGATAGAAAAAATACCTTGGAGAAATAAAAGTTAGCATCACAGATATGCCACCTGACTGCCTGATATAAGTAAGAACATATTATATATATATATATATATATATATATATATATATATATATATATATATATATATATATATATATATATATTTATATATATATAGTGAATTACAAAAGTGAGTACACTCCTCACATTTCTGCAGATATTTAAGTACATCTCTTCATGGGACAACATTGAAAAAAAAAATTACACGTTGACACAATGAAAAGTAGTTTGTGTGCAGTTTATATAACAGAGTAAATTTATTTTCCTCTCCAAATAACTCAAAATATAACTATCCAAAGCTAAACACCTGCCAATAAAAGTGAGTACACCCCTAAGAAACTACACACCTAAATCTCCAAATTGAGTATTGCTTGTGATTTTCCCACCAAAATATCATGTGACTCATAAGTGTTACTAGGCCCAGTAGATGCATAGGGAGCAGGTGTGTTCAAATTTGTAGTGCAACTCTCACACTCTCATATTGGTTTCTGAATGTTCCAACATGGAACCACATGGCAAAGAACTCTCTGAAGATCTTAAAAGACGGATTATTGTGCTATGTGAAGATTGCCAAGGCTACAAGAAGATTACCAACACCTTGAAACTGAGCTACAGCACTGTAGCTAAGATCATACAGGATTTAAAAAGAGCAGGGTCCACTCTACAAATTCCTCAGGTAGGTGGTCTAAAGAAGCTGAGCGCACATACTGAGTGTCACATCCAAATGCTTTTTTTTTTTAAAGATCAGGATAGGAGTGCTGTTATCATTGTAGTAGAGATTGAAGAGGTGGAGGGTCAACCTGTTACTGCCCAGACCATAAACCGCACTATACATCAAATTGGTGTGCATGGCTGTCACCCCAGGAGGAAGCCTCTTCTGAAGACGATACACAAGAAAGCCCGCGAACAGTTTGCTGAAGACATGTCAACAAAGCACATGGATTACTGGAACCATGTCCTATGGTCTGATGAGATGAAGATTAATTTGTTTAGTTCCGATGTCTTCAATGGTGGAGATCAGATAAGGAGCCCAAAGATAAGTCATGCCAACAGTCAAGCATGGTGGTAGGAATGTCATGGTTTGGGGCTGCATGAGTGCTGCAGGTATTGGAGAATTATATTTTATTGAGGGAAATATGAACTGCAACTGGTACTGTGAGATACTGTAGCAAAGTATGATCCCTTCCCTCTTGAAACTGAATTGCAGGGCAATGCTCCAGCATAACAATGACCCCAAATACTTCCAAAATGACTACTGCTTTACTGAAGAGACTGACGATAAAGGTAATGGACTGACTAAGCATGTCTCCAGACTTGAACCCAATAGAACATCTTTGGGGCATCCTCAAGCAGAAGATGGAGGTGTGCAAAGTCTCAAATATCTGCCAGCTTCACAACGTCGTCATGAAGGAGTGGAAGAGCATTCCAGTGGCTACCTGTGAAGCTCTGGTAAACTCCATGCTGAGGAAAGTGAAGACAATGATGGTGGTCACACAGAATATTAACAGGTGATATAGTGTATGTTAATATTAACAACTTTCTCTTTTGTTGGCTGGTGTTTAGCTTTTAATGGTTATATTTTGAGGGGAAAATAATTTAACCCTATTATATAAGCTGCACACTGATTACTTTTCCTTGCGTCAAAGCATCATTTTGTCAATGATGTCCCATAAAGAGATATACTAAAATATCTGCAGAAATATGAGGAGCGTACTCACTTCTGTGATACACTGTATATATGTATGTATATGTGCGTAGTTATATGTATACACACGCAGTCAGTAAAATTGAAACTGCATAGCTGGTTCCACCATTATATCTTAAATTGTTTCAGTTGGAGTCTATGCGTTACATCTCTGCGTTGTTCTGCTTTCTATAAATCTAAATTCCTTTTATAGGCACATTAATCCATTGCTTCACAATTACAGATTGCAGAAAGTATCCATTGTATCTCGAGACGGACTAGGGACCATGATATATAAGTTTTTGCAGATTTCAGCCCTTTGAAAATTAATGCGAGAAGGGTTGTTTGGCATCACAAAATGGAGAAATTTTAAGCACAAACATTTTTTTACAGTTTTAGTCATAAATTTGAATTTTTATAATTTTATTCGTAGGTATTAAATAACTAAATTCGCTAATGTACAAATATAAAATGTTTATATATTTATGAGTATATAAATATATAATCTTAAGTTTGTGTCTATCCGTTACATCTCTGCATTGTTCTGCCGTCTATAAACCTTAATCTCTTTTATATACACATTAAACAATGCTTCAAGCAAACTACTTTAACCTATTACCTAAAGGTGAATTATTAAAAAGAGAAACAAATCCCAGTAAATATCTTTTCACTAGGGTCATAATTAATTCTCAGTTGATTTTAAAAATTGACTGAAAGGGAAAAAACATTAAAAAAAAGATTAAGAAATAAATAAAATAAGTTTTCAAGAAAACATTTACGTTAAGTAATAATATAAAAGTAAATTTATATAATTCAGATAGAGTTGACTTTGAATAGATTATCAAAAAACAAAGATGAAGACTAATTTTAAAAAATCTTGTACGTTCCTCACGTTATAATAAAACATTTGAGCATTGATTTTAATGATAGTAAAACAGTAAGTAAATCACACCAATTTTCTTTTTTTCATTTTCTTTTCATTCTTGTTTAGCCAAAACAAGGCATATTGCCATTTGGACATAAGAAGATACTATTTAGAACCAAGTCTACATAGAATAATCTAAGGAGATGAGCTGGATGTTTGTACACATTACATTTAAGCTTTTGCATGTTAGTAATTCAGGAAAGTAAGAAGCAGAGAGAAAATTCCAAAGTCTATCAGTTCTGAAAATTCTAATGAAAAAATCCAAACTATTCTAAGCCCATAACTTCAAACAAAAAAGTTCTTACTTCACACAACTTTCAACATGCTAATATGTATATACATGACGTATTTGTAGTTATACAATGCTCAAAAGGTGTCTCAGGATTATCAACCTGCCCTAGAACAGGCATTCAAACACAAAAAACACGGAAGAAACGGTTCAAAAGACTCACGTACAAGTAAATAATGTCTGAAATTATTAATGCTCATCATAAATATATTTAACATTTTTACGAATTAAATTATAATTAAGGTCAGTAAATGAATGCATTTAAGAAGCATTTATTCATTTTGTTATTAAAAATGAAACATTCTCTGTTGGTTTCATTTTTAATATCTATTTCAATAATACTATTATATACCTGACACTGCTGTCCAAGGTCTGTGATGATTTTCAACTGACTATCAGTTTGACAAAGACTAATATCATGAGCCAGGACACTGACCTCCTCTCTTCAATCACCATTAACAACTACCAACTTAAAGTCATAAAAGAGGTCACATACCTGGGGTCAACTGCAACTGTTTTGACATAGGACCAGTGTTCGACCGACGCACTGGCCATGCAACCTTTAAATTTGCTAGACTTGCCCCCAGAGTGTGGAAAAACAGAAAATTAACAATCAATATCAAGATAGTGATATATAAGGCTTGTGTCCTGAGCACGTTGCTGTATGGCAGTGAATTCTGTATACACATCAGGAAAAGCGCCTCCCTACCTTGCACATGTGCAATCTGAGGAGGAACATAGTTATCAAATGGTTAGACTTCATCACCAACACCGAGGTTTTTGAGCGTGTGGATGTGCAGACGTATCAAATGCACTGGCTTGAGCATGTCTGCCGAATGCAAGATGGCAGGATCCTAAAGACCTTCTCTATGGAGAACTGATAATCAGTTAGAGAAAAAGGGGTCATCCTCAGCTTCGATTCAAAGACTCATATAAAAGAAATATAAAAGAGGTCGGCATAGACCTTAAAAGCTGGGAGGCAGTTGCTGATCAGCGGTCTCAAGAGAGGCAAGGATGAACTTTTTCAGTTGTGGCAGAAGCAGGCCCAACATAAAGAGCGACTGCACCACCGCCGCCAACTTCAGGACACAGAACCAAGATCAGATACGATCAATGGACACTAATGTTGTCCAGAATTTCTTCTAGCAGTCACAATATTTTGTAAGGTTTTGCTTACTGTTTATTTTTAATGAATTTCTTTTTTTGTGTGGGACATATAGCAACATAATTATTTGTTAAGTTTGCAAAGTAATTAAGCTAATTAAAACATAATTAGCAACAACGTATAAAGGAAAATGTATTACGAATGATTCATATATATAAATATGAAATAAAATAAAAATGATAATGTCTAATTCGTATTGATTTAAAATAGCAATAAACAAGTAGGATTACAAATTTCTACATCTCCTATAAACACTAGTCAGTTTAATACTACCAAATCAGCAGTGACAATAAAGATGTAAACAAATTCTTGTTTGGCTGTCCCCTTAAATAGTCAAATTCTACCCAACTTCCATCATTGTACAATCATTAACCTTTATCCTCGAGTGGCCCCCGGGCCTTTATAACAAATTATAAAATGTAGATTAAAAAAAAATTAAATGTAGATTTAAATGAGACTGAGCTGGGCGTCTCTAAATTAATTAAAGACACTGTTATGATGATCTACCGTATCGCATAACACTATGAAGATTGATAATAGCAATAACAGTATCAGTAATTTCTACTAACAGTCACATTATTTTGTCACGTTTTGCACAGCTGTTTTTTCTTTCTTTTTTTATTCATTTATTTTATCGTTTGGAACATATAACAACGTAACTATTTTTTAGGTTTGCAAAGTAATTAATCTAATTAAGACCTAATTAGTAACAATGTATAAAAAATATTGTTGCAAAGTAATTAATCTAATTAAGACCTATTTAGTAACAATGTATAAAAATATTGTTGAAAAGTAATTAATCTAATTAAGACCTAATTAGTAACAATGTATAAAAAATATTGTTGCAAAGTAATTAATCTAATTAAGACCTAATTAGTAACAATTTATAAAAAATATTGTTGCAAAGTAATTAATCTAATTAAGACCTAATTAGTAACAATGTATAAAAAATATTGTTGCAAAGTAATTAATCTAATTAAGACCTAATTAGTAACAGTGTATAAAAAATATTGTTGCAAAGTAATTAATCTAATTAATACCTAATTAGTAACAATGTATAAAAAATATTGTTGAAAAGTAATTAATCTAATTAAGACCTAATTAGTAACAATGTATAAAAATATTGTTGCAAAGTAATTAATCTAATTAAGACCTAATTAGTAACAATGTATAAAAAATATTGTTGCAAAGTAATTAATCTAATTAAGACCTAATTAGTAACAATGTATAAAAAATATTGTTGCAAAGTAATTAATCTAATTAAGACCTAATTAGTAACAATGTATAAAAATATTGTTGCAAAGTAATTAATCTAATTAAGACCTAATTAGTAACAATGTATAAAAAATATTGTTTCAAAGTAATTAATCTAATTAAGACCTAATTAGTAACAATGTATAAAAAATATTGTTGCAAAGTAATTAATCTAATTAAGACCTAATTAGTAACAATGTATAAAAAATATTGTTGCAAAGTAATTAATCTAATTAAGACCTAATTAGTAACAATGTATAAAAATATTGTTGCAAAGTAATTAATCTAATTAAGACCTAATTAGTAACAATGTATAAAAAATATTGTTGCAAAGTAATTAATCTAATTAAGACCTAATTATTAACAATGTATAAAAATATTGTTGCAAAGTAATTAATCTAATTAAGACCTAATTAGTAACAATGTATAAAAAATATTGTTGCAAAGTAATTAATCTAATTAATACCTAATTAGTAACAATGTATAAAAAATATTGTTGCAAAGTAATTAATCTAATTAAGACCTAATTAATAACAATGTATAAAAATATTGTTGCAAAGTAATTAATCTAATTAAGACCTAATTATTAACAATGTATAAAAAATATTGTTGCAAAGTAATTAATCTAATTAAGACCTAATTAGTAACAATGTATAAAAAATATTGTTGAAAAGTAATTAATCTAATTAAGACCTAATTAGTAACAATGTATAAAAAATATTGTTGCAAAGTAATTAATCTAATTAAGACCTATTTAGTAACAATGTATAAAAATATTGTTGAAAAGTAATTAATCTAATTAAGACCTAATTATTAACAATGTATAAAAAATATTGTTTAAAAGTAATTAATCTAATTAAGACCTAATTAGTAACAATGTATAAAAAATATTGTTGCAAAGTAATTAATCTAATTAAGACCTAATTAGTAACAATGTATAAAAAATATTGTTGCAAAGTAATTAATCTAATTAAGACCTAATTAGTAACAGTGTATAAAAAATATTGTTGCAAAGTAATTAATCTAATTAATACCTAATTAGTAACAATGTATAAAAAATATTGTTGAAAAGTAATTAATCTAATTAAGACCTAATTAATAACAATGTATAAAAAATATTGTTGCAAAGGATTCCTAGATATAAACTAAACAAAAGAACAATGAAAAGTGAAAATCTTGACCGATTCGTTCGATGCAAAATAACGGGAGGTGACGGAACGGTGGTCTAGTTGTTAACGACATGGACTAACGACCTGTGTGTTCCAAGTTCGAATTCAGTTCGTTTCATAAAAATCATTTTCAGTTAGGATGTTGGCAACCTTCATTTGATCCCTTCCGTAATCCCTGGCGTCTTTCTAGAAAGAATTCTGGCTAAAAAAAAAATATCGGGAAAACCAATGCCAACAATAGAATCTTCAGATTAATGATATGATGATGAATGCAAAATAACAATGAACGATTATTGCGATGAAGCTAATTTCGATAAGCATTAGATCAATAGTTCATCGCTTGAATGTAAATTGCTTTTTCGATGCTTAATTCATTTGTTCCTAACATATAAAATTTCTTTGTCATTCTTGACCAAACCTTGGAACATAATGGCTATTTTGTTTTCACAAGGAGTCACCAATTATCAAGGCTCATGGGCTACTCGAAGATAAGAGTTAATGAGTGCACAACGATGGAAGTTGGGTAGAATTTGACTATTTAAGACGATGAGTGATAAGAATTTGTTTATATTGGACTTGAAGACGATCATGTTGTAATCAAATGAAAAGCAAGCTGACAGAAGAGAATTCCACAGACAGGCAGTTCTAGGAAAGAAGCTTTGTTAATGGAACTTGCATTTAGATTTGGGCACAGACAGAGATTGGGGGAAATCGTTGATAATGGTTGTAATTGTGCTTTTTGGTGGAAGTTTAGCAAGGAGGGACCACAGATTGAAGCTTTGACAAGAACGTGTCATGAAAATCCCGATAGGGCAAAGCCAGGCTCGCAATATCTTTTCCATGTCAAGCAGGAGCCTGAGGGGAGTTGAGCTGTAAGATGTCTGTTCACAAGTAATGGCAGAAACACTAGAGGATGACCTCCAATCTGTAGTGGAATGGGGACAAAAATGGATGGTAACGTTCGATGCCACCAAGACAAAACTGGTTTCATTCAATAATTACAAGAAACCTTCTCTACCACCTATAGCAATGGCCAACGACTCTTTATCTGAGAGTACGTCTCTCAAGCTCCTTGGCCTAACGTTCACAGGAAATATGAGTTGGAACAATTACATCGAGGGCATTGCCAGGGCCGCTGCAAGGAAGGTGGGCTCTCTCTACCATGCTAGAAAACTTTTAACACCCGAAAGTATCCTGTACCTCTATAAGGCCACTATTCGCCCATGTATGGAGTATTGCTGTCATATTTGGGCCGGTGCATCGGCTACTAGTCTCTCGCTCCTTGACAGGGTTCAAAAGAGAGTCGCAAATCTGATAGGCCCTAAACTGGCATCTAAACTTCAGCCTCTGTCCCATCGTCGAAACGTTGCATCCCTCTGCCTGTTCTACAAGTATTATAATGGTGAATGCTCTGAAGAACTGCAAGCACTTGTGCCCCCACGACGTGAACACCCTCGACAGACCCGACAAGCTGCAAAATCCCACCCCCACACTGTAGACATCCCTAGATGTAGATCTTTCTACTCCAGTAGTTTCTTCCCCAGAACTGCTAGACTTTGGAATTCCATTCCAGGTCACTGCTTCCCCAACTGTACTGACATGCATAAGTTCAAGTGCAACGTGAACCAACATCTCGCTGCCCTAATCCCTACATAGTACCCCAGTAGATGTTTCCCCTGATAGTAGCCCCCTACACCAAAGTGGCAATGTGCCTTGTTTGGGGTGAAAATGTAATATAAAAAACAAAAAAACAAAAAAAACATTACATTTAAACTTCTGCAGGTTAGTACAATTAAGAAATTAGGAAATAGAGAGTGAATTCCAAAATTTAGCAGTCTAGGGGAAGAAAGTATTAGAGTAGAACACTTTCCGACATCTAGAAACCTCAACTTGCTGTTTGTCAGATTAGTCAGGAGTATGTATCTCAAGGGGCACAAGTGTTAGGAGTTCATCAGAGCACATTCCATTAAAATACTTGTAAAACAGGCACAGTGATGCAACACTGCGGCGATGAGATAGTGGTTGGAGCTTGCCTGACAGTGAGGGAACTATTAGATTTGATACTTTTTTGGGACCCTTTCTAAGAATGTTACAATGGAATTTAATGCAATGAAAATGCATGCAAACTTCAAATTAGAGAAAAAAGTACTAAAAAAAATCTTTGTTGATATAATAAAGTGCAATCGATCAATTCCTTTACTTTTATCATCGATAGTTTCTGTCCTACATATCAATATTTCATTCTGAATAACCATTGTATTTTCTTTAATGTTGATCCAATTTGTTTAAGAGCAATAAAATTTAATTTGATTTAATTTCTTTGCTAATATATTTTATCCTGCTATGAATATTTTTCGGAAAAAAAGCCATATATCCATATCATTTTGATTCTGCAGTCTACTGTTCTCATCTTTAGTGTAATTTTCACATTTTTTTCCTCAATGCAACCTTTGATCTTTTTTGGGTGCATCTTGTCGAACTTGGTAATCTTTCTGTTGAAATCAGGAATCTGTATGGAATTTCAAACAGAACTCTTTATTTAATCCACGTGAGTAGCAGGCTTTCATTTAACTAGCTATGACTGGGTAGAAGTCCTAAATAATTCGCAGTTGTATTTTGAGTGTCACCTGCACCGAGGATTGAACCTTCAACCTCGAGAAGATTGTAACTTTACAACTGAATTTTACTATTTTATCCACTTTTTTTATTTTATACAAATGAATTTCACTATTTTATCTACAACCCCACGGGTCAGTACGAATGAGAACTGTGATAGAGCAAAACAGGCGATCTGTGGATGACTATATAAATGGAAATATTCGTTTGTAAACAGAGTCAACAGCATCAGATAATTAGCAGGTTCTTAGCTGCCATTTTTTCAAACTTTGGAAACCATACCTTTATAAATATAGCAATGACTTCCTTTAGTCTAGCATGTTTGACCCGATGGTCTAGTGATCATCAATTTGCTGTTCAGATACCTCGTTCTTTTGATTTAAGAACTGCAGTACAGTGGAACTCTGTCCCTGCTGAATGTTTTTTGCATTGGTCTTTTAAAGACTAAGCTCAATAAACATTTTCTGTTTTTGCATTAACCATCTTTCGTTCATTTTAGCTACTTACAGAACGTGACTTCATGCTTTATCTCATCAAATTTCATAAAACTATTACAACCATATTTATTCATAGAAAAATATGTACGAGGGTAGTTTTTAAAGTAAAGCTTCCTATTTTTTTAACTCAAAGAGTTGAAAAGTTACGAAAATGAAAGTGGTACCATTAAAACAAGCGACTTTTTGTGCCCCAGAATTTATTTAACTACATAGTCACCACCATTCTTAATGCATTGCATATTTGCCAGGAAATCAATGACGTGTCTCTGCTTCTGACACATGTCCATGACAGCGGTTGTTTCCTTAGAGTCTCATGCCATCAATATCCGTAACAGAAAGATGAAACTTTAAGGTCGTGAATGCATAAGTTCAGTCATCATAAAAATGCAATTTGTAATCTCCTCTGATCCATTCGGGTGGAATAAAAAATAAGAGGTATTACTTTTGGAAGGATTCTTGTATATAATACGTGTGTTTGATCTTAGACGTTATGTGACATTATTTGCTAAAATAAAGATTTTTTATTTTATTGAATCTGAAATATATTTGCCTTACACAAAGTTTTGTTATACGAAGGTTCTAGTTTCATTTTCTAAATTTCTTTTTAACTAGTCAAAAGGCACACAACGTGGCTATAAAAGCTGAATAGAGCAATTTAGAAAGAGAACCATTTTTAAAAGTTGTTTGATATTTCATCTAGACATTTTGCAAAGAGTAAAAAGATTAAGATGCAAAGGAATCACTATTATCCAAATATAAGGGATATTGTGGACATATTGATTTGGTCGTTTTATTTTACGACATATCAACCCTTTGGGGGTTATTTAATGCCAAATCCAGTAATTTTGGAAACGGTTTTGATGTTTCAACTTCTTTATATCTTCAAATATTTATTCATGATGTTTGGTTTGGTTGTTTTCTAGAGGAAAATTATTTTTGTTTTTGACTTTAAAAAACTTGATTGGGTTTTGCAAAGGGAAAAGAAAACAAGGAAACAATAACATCCAAATATTTGATGAATTTTAGGTCAAGAAGCCAGTATCTTTAGACCAGCAGAACCTTACAGCTAGATGTTAGGTGGCTCACATTCTCTACTTCTGTGTGGCAGAATCTGCACTTGCTTCATTGCTGAGACCACTCATCTTAAGAGAATTAATCACCAAACCTTTATATTAAGCAGTCATTATTATCCTCTCCTGATTATAGAGGGGCGATCCTCATTTTAGCCAATCTATGGAGCCTTCCTTATGTATATAGTCCTCAGTGAATTTATCTATAAAATATTTGGCATGTTATTGACTGGCCCATTCTTGGCATTTTTTTGCAATAAAAGATTTTAGTGTATTTTGGGTGACTCTTCTGGGCTATCTATATAGCAGGTTTGTCTCTGATTCTGTCTTATTTGTAAGATAGTCTTATCCAAAATATTTGATCGGTTTTATGATGGATGGAGGTTGTTCTGCTAGCTCTTGTTTTATGATGCTGATGTACGATCATAAGGTTTGGATTCTTGGAACTCATCACATATTGCCCTGTACTCACAATAATGGCACGATGTTGATAGTCACTGTCTGAGAGACACACACATGCTGTGCCTCTGGGCAGACACAGCCCAGACAGACACTAGTTTCTGTATGTTATTCAGTCCATCTGATATTTTCCTTGTTGTAATCATAGTTTCTCCCTTTGTTTTGTTTTACTTGAGTCGAAGTTCTCAGAAATCAAAGGGCTCCCTTCCTATGGCTAACACTTAATCTCTATATGAGATGCATAGATATTGGAATAGTCTGCTAAAATTCTCTTTTACATCTCACATACTGAGTTAGTAAAGAAGTTGAGAACATGATTTTATTCTCCCCAATTAACCATTTAAATATGTTATAGCATAGTATGCTCTTGGTTTTACCGGATTCCAGAACAAGAATTCATCTGGTCTGGTGACGTATCCAGCTTTGTGCTTTTACTTGAGGCAAAAATAAAACAAAACAATAGAAGTAGAAGTTGTACAATTCCTCATAAAAGCCATTGAAGGTTATTGATACTGAGAAGATCTTATTTGTGCTTTTTTTTTTACATGGGGGTCACCACTTATCAAGGCCCGAAGGCCACTCAGGGATAAGGGTTATTGCGTGTACAGTAATCAATGAGATAGTATTGTAGTAATCATTAGTATTGGGGGTTTAGATAGTGTCCTACTTAAGGGGGCCGTTTGTCAGGAGTTTGTTTATGTTGGACTTGAAGACGTCCAAGTTGTAGTCAGGTGGGAAACAGGCAAGCGGCAGAGAGTTTCACTGGCGTGCAGTTCTAAGAAAGAAGCTTTGCTCATGGAACCTACGTTTGGATTTAGGCACAGATAAAGAGTGGGGAAAATTATTGAGAGTAGTTTCAGCCAGACGGGTGTTTCTCGTGAAAGATTGGTGAGGAGGGACGAGGGATTGGAGCTAAGACGAGCACCTGCCATGGAAATAACGATATACGAAATTTTGAATATTTAGTAAGGGTTTACTTCTAGGGAAAAGTATCCTCATGCTAAGTTGACAAATTTCTGTAGAGAAAGACCTTAAACACTCGAGGATAGTGTCTTGTAGAGATTCAAGTTCTCCCTAGTAGGCATTCAAATCCTTTCCATAGTCAGACTAATGTCCAATATGAACAAGGACATGATCCTAGCTATTCATACCTCACAAATAAAAAATCCGTTACCAAATTGAAAAAGACTTTAGCAGATTAAATGCCAAAACAATATATTTATTCTTATTCTCAAAACGTTTATCAACAAAAATTATCCATTTTTTTCGTGCATATATAAATCTGTCCTCAAATACGATACACGCCATCGTATATCATCATCATCATCATCATCATCATCATAATAATAATAATAATAATAATAATAATAATATGAATAATAATAATGATAATATCTGGTCTAATGTCTTTTTTACATGCTGGCATGTGTTATAAATACATATAAATAATAAATAATAATAAATTTTATTAAAATAAATACATATAGATAATAAATAATAATAAAATATATTAAGATTTACACTTTAATGCAGTTTTACGACATTACCAATCATTACAAGTGTTTCTGACTGATTCTGACGTCTGGCATTAACAGAAAAGTAGACCTGAACAATTAACAGTATTTATACATGTGACGTCACATTTTAATCATTATGTGCGAGTGTAAGTCAGCCATTATCTGAATTCGCTTCTGTTTTGGTCACAATACATAATATAACTGATGCAATTTTTTAAGTTTTGATTCACTGCACAAGTGTAACATTACATTAGGTTTCATGCAATCATGCAATCGTCAGATATTGCTTCTGTTGTAGTACACTTCCTATTGCAGTTGTTTGAACATAATTATTTGAACCTAACATCTCATGATTGCCTATATTAAGCATAAAAGTCACTGTTATCTATGAGACGAGTAGCCATGCCAGTACATAGAAATTTCCTGGTATCTGGGGATGCATTTAATCCATTGAGAGAGATGCATTCGCTAGTCTTCATTAAGACAGTGTATCAAGGAAAAGGGAAAACTGATGTAAAACCTGAGGTCTACTGTCTGTTCTGTCTTGTGGCAGCCATTGCACCGACTGAGATTAACAGTTTTAACAAAAAGTGTGGCCAAATGACAGTCGGTGCTTCTGTGTCTGCTATGTCGAGCAGTGAATTAACAATGTTTTGACATTTTTCAAACGTCTAAGCTCAATTTCTTTACACAAAGAGCATCACTTAATACGCTAATGTCAGTTTGTATATCACTTCTCAATATGCTCAACCCAAGATAGGGAGCAATATATATATATATATATATATATATATATATATATATATATATATATATATATATATATATATATATGTGTGTGTGTGTGTGTGTGTGTGTGTGTGTTAATACGCTGCAACATTAGTTGATATGCATGCTGTTTCTAATATATAAGTGAAATGATATAAATAAGAAAAAATAAAAAACTTACACGGATTAATCTACACTTAGTCTGTAACCTCAGAGGGGGCAATTAATATACTTGAAACGTAGATTAATCTGTGTTAGTTTTTTTCTGGTGTTTATATAATTTCACTTATATTAGCTCTACATATATATTGAGCACTTTTGAAAAAGATTTTTTTACTTCAATACATTTGAACATATTCAATTATACACACACGAACACATATTTCTGTTTTACAAATATTTATGCAAGAATCTCTGTTATAGTACATTATATATATATATATATATATATATATATATATATATATATATATATATATATATACACACAAATATATGTGTGTGTGTCATCGTGATTACCCTGAGGAAATCTCTAACCTAAAATGTTTCTCTCTTCCCATTACGTTCGCCATAATCTTGTTAGTGCAAAAGGAAAAAAAAAAAAGTCATAATGGGTTTTGCTAAAGAACTTTAAGGCAATCCTATATAACTCATCCTTGTTGTAATCCAAAACTCATATAACTATAAATCCCCTAAGAGGATAAATATCATATTGAAAAATTTGTTGTGTCTCTCATTACCGCGGATGAACTTCTTTTGAATTAAAATGGTTTCTGTCTGTACGGAGGTGTGCATACACGTGCAAATGCGCAACATTGTGAGCGATTATGCCCGATTGTATTTGCCTTTTGTTTCTAGGTATTTTCATTTAATTCATTCATTCATTATACCATTTTGTGTATGTTTTCTTTCAATCAATCATTACATATCAGCTTTTAATAAAATATACGAGTGAACAATAGCATGTAAAATTCCAACCGAATTTCAAAATAATTCAATGTAGCATGACAATTGTTTTACGCATGGACAAACAACTACGAGTGAAGATGGATTAGAATTTACTTTCGGTAGCTTCATACCTCTCACTAACCGTATTTTGTCCTTTAGTCCTCAGATTCCATGAGCGATGTTTCTGATAAAGGGAGAACATGTAGGTTTTGTGAATACTTTCAAGAGACCTACAAAACTTAATACACTTGGTTTTTATCTGTTCAGATACTCCTTTATACTAGAAGGATGGTAGAAGTTGATCAGGTTCTTTCTTCAAGTTCACCAGGATCAGGAAAGGACCATAACACACTTCGGCACTTATGGAACAACGGTTTTATGTAGAAATCCATTCTTTATTGTTCTGTATCTTCATCGTTAATAAACTAATGCACCACAAAAATGGGATCCAACTTGAAAAATTAAATCCAAAAAAATGTAGGATATAACGGACCAACTTACCAGAGTACAGCTGCCCGGGGGTGGGGGGTGACGATGTTCTTCTAATTTCCAAAACGAACGATTGCTTTCTAGCTATGCTAACAAATGGCAGTTCTTTTATTTCTTTTTTATGGCGGCTTCAAATAACCAAAAGTTTTAGACCAATCAGAAAAAAGTTTAATTATTCTTTTTTTTTATTCTTTAAAGTTTATTATCATTTATATATAGATACATTTTTATTTTTAGTTTATATTTAATAAAAATATCAGAAATACAACACCCACAAACAATTGCTACTTTTCTGCGTTTCTATCCATATCACATATATTGTCCACTATTTTAGTTTTTGACCTTGAAGAAGTCTTCTTTTTTTTTTTTAGCTCTTTACATAAAGTGAATTCATGCCTTATTTGGGGCAAATTTCATTTTATTTTTAAATAAACATATAATTACCAGGATCTTCCGTTCATGCTGCTCATCAGAAGACCAATAGATCACGCACAAAAAAATTTTTTTACAAGCATTTGACATAAAAAGCAGTTCCTTAAAGAAAGCAATAAATACTTCATAAAGAATTGGCTATTTTACATTTTGAAAATTCCAAATAATCGATTGAATAAGCCCCCTTATCACTCGAAATAATTTCGTCTGTGAGCTAGATAAAGCTTCGCTTTTTACTTAATAACATTTTTGTAATTGGATGCAATTATATTTATTAGTCCACAAATAATTACACATTGGCATACATTATAGAGTACTAATATTCCTGGTGAACCAAGTGCAAAAGAGATCCAGACAATTGCACATAAGGGAACAACGAGGATACTAAAAAGAGCTCTCGGTTGGTTTCAATAAAAAGCAGGGCAATGTTGGCAGCTGGTTTGACTGCCCCGTATCCAGCATTACAATCTTCAAAAGAAGAAAATTTAAAAACAAAAAGAGTACTACTACTACTGTACTGTGCTGAAGTGGTACTCGCCCTAGGCAGGTTGAATCAGCTTCCTCCAAAGGATGAAGTTTCATGGGAGCATGAAATTCACAAGTGGTCTTCAGTTGCAACTTTTGCAGGGAAGTGCCAACCTCCTGCTAGATGCAGCACTTGCTATTTCTAAATGGTCACTTATCTGGTATTGATTAGGGTCAACGTTGTTTAAATTTGAAAGTATTTTCATGTGGAAAAGACCTTGATTCAGATAACGTTTCTGTATATTTTATGCCTTCTTCAGATATGTAAAAGCCAGCAGTAATAAAACGCTTTCAAATCGGAAACAGCATTAGAACATCTTTATTAATAACTTTTACATATCACAAAAAGGTATAAATTTTATTGAAATTTCATCTGCAAAAATCCAGCTTATTTCAAAGTCATTACCTTCACTATTCTCTCGGATATTATCCACATTTATACACAGGCTTTCCAAATGCAATGGCTCCTATTTTTTTTATTCCACCTGGATAGATAAGAGATGATTTTAAATTGCATTGTTATGATGACTCAATTTATGCATTCATGACCTGAAAGTTTAATTTCTCTGTTGCAGGATGATGTGAGACTCTAAGAAAGCAACCCTTGTCATGGACGTGCATCAGCAGCAGAGATGCATCATTAAATTCCTGTAAAAAGTGTATTGAGAAGATCGATGTCCTCTTACATACAGCGCTTAGTATTCCTAAATTGTCACCCATATGATACTGACCAGGCTCAACTTTGCTTAACTTCGGAGATCTATTGAGAACTGGTGTATCAAGGTGATTATGCCGTATGGAATATATAATACGAATATACAAATCAAATTTTCTTAAATATTATATTAAACCGACTCAAAAGATGTCCATTTAAATGAATTATTTTAGAAATATTTCTTAATTCATCAAAGTTTTTTAGATCAAAGCAATTTTTCTAAAAATATATTGCTCTATTTAAAAAATCTAATTGTATGGTAGATTTAGTTTTTAAAATCTTTTTAGCAAATAAATTACTTGAAAGATATTGAAAATCGTTTTGTATTTAGAAGTCTTATTAATTATAATTGAGATGAAAACTATCTACCCAATAATCTTCTCTCAAGTAAAACAGTTAAACCTTAGGATTCCAATTTCTCTTTTAAATTGAAATCTTTTATCCTTTTTTTATTAATTTCATCTCTTACTTGCCATTTCTTATAGTTGTACGTCTTCCAATTTGAATATTATATTTAAATTCCCATGTCTAGCCACGAGTGGCGAAGATTGAGTACAATATATTCTATACAATGCTTGTTAAAGTCATATATATTCTTACAATAATATTTGCATCCCTTGAAACACAAGTTTGATTTTCAATTAAGAAGCGCTAACGCAGACAAGGTTATTATCAGAGCTAGAAATGTTCCATTCTTAGCTGTTCACTTTCAGCATCTATTTTTATGTTCCGGTAACAATTGTTGGTCTTTGTGAAATTGAATTTTCACTGTTTTTCCCCAGACAGAATGATACGGAAAATTTCAGTTTGAGTTAAGCTAACATTTGAACACAAACTGCTGACACCAAAGACAAACTGGTAAGTGATTGATTCTGCCCCCCGACCTGACACGAAAGACTTTCTGTGAAAGTTTTATGAGGAGGAAGAAATAGAGATTGGAGCTAAGTCTGGTGCCTTCCATGAAATAACGATAGAGTAGAGAAAGACTAGCAATGCAAAAAAATGGTTGAAGAGAATAAAAGAGATCATTACCGACTAGATGGTGAATTCGAGTTTGAACCGTTAAAGTAAGAAAACAAAGTTCTGAGCAGTAGCACCTCTCCAGACATCGGAGCTGTACTTCAATTTAGTATGCCATTTAATTTTTATATGAGTATAAAGATTGCACCAGGAATCAAATCCGAAAATGGTAGAACGATTCGACCATTTTTGCAGCCACATTAGCAACAACTTGGTTGAGTATTCCATTTTAGATAGAGAAACAAACGTCTTGCTCAAGATGAGAACTATTTGAATACAAGCAAAACAAGGATCAGCACAATAAGTCATCCACCAGCCACTATGCGATTCCTACAGCTATGTGTGACGAGCATGCGCAAAAGTACACAAGAATGGTATGTTAATGCCTTAGTTGGGCCTACCTACAGTGAAAATAAGTTTGTCTAAGGGCTATAAAAAAGCCGACGCCAAAGTAGTTCAGCGAGTAACTACCGAGATTGCTCTGGTACCGTGTCGTTTTGACAGAGTTGTTCAGTATCCTGTCGGATCGTTTCAACATAGGTGTTCGAGATCATATCAATGGAGCTGTTCATGATCATATCGATGGAATTGTTGGCGCTTGTACCGGATTGTGTTGACAGAAGTATTTGGTACTGTGTCGGGTTATAGCGACGGTATTTTCCGTGGTGAGTTCTATAGTCAGAAGTACTCGATTTACGTTTATTGTCCAGTTAATGGTTGTCGCAGTCGTACTACAACGTGTGAGATAATGTTTTTTTCGTCCCTCTTTCGTCATAAAAAAACAAAGCTGTTTAACCTGACATAGTGATATAGAACAAGAAGGAGAAAGAAGCAACCTTAGTAGAAGTTTGTGTCCTCAATGATGCTGGATAAAACAGAGCTGAGAGAAAAAAGATAAGAAAATTCCAAGCTCTTATGTATGACATGAAAAGAAACTGGAATCGTAAAAAGATCCCCATCATTCCAGTAGTTATAAGAGTTATTCGACTCATGAAAAAGAATTTCAAAAAATACCTGACAAATATACCCGGTGAACCAAGTGCAAGAGAGATACAAACACTTACACTTAAAGGAGCGATTAAACTCTTAAAAAGGTCTCTGTTGGAATGTATGAGATAGCATGTGAATGTCTGGCCCCATCCCTAGCTAGAACAAAATAAGAAAATTTAAAAAAAAACATAGTGAATGGAGAGAAATTCGTTTTTAGATGTGTTACAAGTAAGTTTGTCTCACTAACGAGTTACATTCTCTAGATCAGAAGAGAGAGTCAGTAAGATTTTGATCACTAATGTTCTTTGGAGTGTAGCCAGAGACAATTGTGCCGTCTGCTTAGATATCCACAATTGACCTTAGAATATGATTTGAAAGATCATTAATGAAAAATAGGAAGAAGCATTGGATCCAGAATAATTCTCATGCAATTCTATGAAACAACACGTGTATCATTGTTTGTTCTTTTTGTGCAATAGCTCTACTTCTTTCTTGAATGACAGTATAACAATATCATTTTACTTGATGTAGAAATTTTATAGTTGATTGATGTCTTGGAAAACCATTTGGTTTCATTCATTTTTGAGGGAACGGCTATTCTAGTTGATAAATAAATGTCATAATATTCTGCAGAACAACTGTAATCACATTCAGTTTATTGCAATAAAATTGCTTCAAATTAGAACAAAATCACTAATATGATACAGCATGACTATGATGCGACGATTAGAATTATAAGAAATAAAAAAATATCTATCTATCTATATATCTATAAAAACAGAGATGTGTGTGCCACAGACGATTTCTGATTGGTTAATCCAATAATCACATCTCCTAAAAAACTATGGTTCCTACGCTCTTACCTTTACCATAAAATATTATGGCTTTATTTATTGTCCATCTTGGAAGGGTTTAATTTTTTCATAACTTGTTATTTACAAATTAAAAAAATACGAAACTTACACAATCTAACAATCCAACCTACGACATCACGGCCGCCATTCTGGTGCTAGCCGCAGACACTTACACACAACACGAAAACAATGTTTTGAAAATCTAGCAAAAATTAATTTTCCTGAAATTTTTCAATATTTAAAAATAAATTATGCCGGCTGATAAAATTTTAAAACTTTTTTTTAAAGCTAGAAAGATAAAATTTAAAAATACTTATTTTTATATAAAACGCGCGTTCACTCGTGGTCTTTTCATTTCGGGTTTATATTACTGTACACATAGATTCGAAAAAGTTGTCAAAAAACAAATATATAACAAATAAATGTTATTAAAGGCAAGATAAGTTACTTTTCTACCAAACTGGATATATTTTTCGTGTTTTTATTCAATGTAACATATTTATTCAGCTCGAAAAACGGGTTTGTATTACTGTACACATAGATTCGAAAAAGTTGATAAGATACGAAACAATATGCATAATATAAACACAGCACGAAAACATGCGCACACACGCACACACACTCACGTCCACTACCGTCCTTGGCTACGTCACGTTGTTATGGCAACACGATAAACACACAGTAAATTTGATTTCCTTCATTTCTACGCAAATATTACGCAAATATAAATCATATAGAATATCTGTATGAATGTAATTACACGTAATAGTTATATTAAGATGATCATCGTATAAGAGAACCGAAAAAAAAAACTAATAGGGAATTAATTAAAAACGATAAAAAATATGCACATTAGCTAGATCTTTTGTAGATGAATGCAATTCCACAACTCATAAATAACAAAGTTGTATTTTCTTTTTAAATAAATAGAAAAAAGGGGTGTTGATAAGACTATCAATACACACAAAAAAATATAGATTTATTTTTGGGTAAAGTTTCCCCGGGTTTTCCTTTCACTTCAGTAAATAATGGTCTTTTGTTATATATATGGCGTACTATTATCCTTATATATATGATGTTTATGTTTATATATATATATAAGTGATAGTGTCTGTGTGTGTCTGTGCGTCTGTGTGCATTTCCCTACGCTAAAACTCTGTCAATTTTAAGCCTACAGATTCGAAATTTGATATACAGGGTACTGAGATTTGGGAAAATCGATGTGATAGGTTTTCGACAGAAATTTGGCGATTAAGTGGTCAATATTCAACAATTTGACCTTTGAGAACTCTACCAAACTCCTCCTACAATTTAGGATCTAAACACGTGATATTTTATATATAGATTCCTTGGACATGGATCTAACTTATTAACTTTACTTGATCCCTAAACAATAAATGTTAAGAGGTCATAATAGGGGTCAAAGTTTAAAAAAATTGACGTTTTTTTTCCTCAGCATACACTTCAAAACACCTGGGCAACGCCGGGCACCGATTGCTAGTTTATTCATAAGAATCTCATTCCCATAAAATTTGCCAAAAAAAGCTTTTGAGTTATCAGCCATTTTAGTTTCAGAAGAGAAGATAAATGTTGCTCCAAACAAAATGGAACTATTAACCCAGAGAAGCTTTGAGTTATAAACGCTTGTAGACACAGAGTTTCCAGTAGATAGCCAATCCGAAGACGTCTTGAAATGTAAAAACTTGCAGAGAGAGAGCAGAGTTCAGCAGAGTTCTTTTCGCATGTGAAGACGAACAGTTATGTGTAGTCATTCTAAACGCAGCATATTTTATAGAATGATTCCGGTTTCTGATTGGTTGGTAGCAGAGTATGGTTCTTTTCTGATTGGTCAGTTCTTATCAGCTCTCTCTATAAATATAACCTTATAATTTGTTGTAACCATAACCTCATAGAAATACCAAAAATTATTGCAACAAAAGCCAATGTTATTCATCAATTTATTTGCCATTTTAGTCGAATGTATGTTTAACAATAATTACAAGAAAACGACGTCTAACATTTGTATCATTAGCTGAGGAATATTTACTTTACATATGTCTGACATTAGTTCCGGTTTCTTAACACTTACAATAATAACTGATCCACTTTTCTATGTAGACACGTGTTCTGCGAATAAAAGTATTACAAGTATCAAAAATTCTAGAAATATCTATTATATAAATGGCAAATGTCTGTGTGTATGTTTGTATCTCCGCTAAAAAACTCTATTAAGGAAAGTATAAAGTGGATCCTAATTTTACTTTTGACAATCTCGTATTTCTCGCTTCCCTTATTTTGTTCTTGTTGTGGTCTGAAAGGGTCAACAAGAAAGATCAGGACACGGATATGGTTTAGAAAAAGATAGTTGTATTTACAACAAGTCAAAATACAAAGCACGACGTATGATGGGTTATGCTACACACACACACACACACACACACACACACACACACACACACACACACACACACACACACACACACACACAGGGGTGGTACCTCTCGATAATTTATACAGTTAAAAAAAATCATATCTTGTGTATGGCTAAATCCCCACAACACTTCTTTAGTACTCACATTTCATGAGTAATGTTTCTGACAAAGGAGTGATAATTTCTGTTTTCAGAATCTATCCATCTAACACTTGTCATTGGACAATTTTTTTATTTTGAAATTTGCTTCTAGCATCAAGTGGCTTCATGCCTTGTTTGGAGCAACTTCCATAAAAAAAGACATTTCTTCTGGTGGAAAAACCAAACCGGCTCAGAATAGGTAATAAAACGTTAAAAAAATATCTTTTAAGTTTTCAAACTCTAAATGATATTATTATTATTATTATTATTATTATTATTATCATTATTATCATTATTATTATTTAAACTTCTTACGATTGTTTAGTCATCAATTCTAAAGTCGAATCGAATAAAAACAACGGAGATTTGTACGTATAAAAGCCTCAATATCGTTTTACATAGAGCTTTATAACAATAATAAATATTTTAGTTGACATCTGAACACCTACATTTAAATGTAAGCCCCCCACACACACATACATATATATGTTTATGGGAAAATATGTTTATTCAATTATATTTCACCTTTTATTTACACCAATCCTTTAATTTATGAAGCTCGATGTAACTACAGAGCATTTACAAATAAATGACAAAAAGCCTAGATTGCAAATTCCAAGATGTTGTCCATTTGACAGTTTATTTCTTTAAGTATGTTAAAATGTTCAATTCTTGACAGCACCTGTTTTGCAGTGCAGAATCATTCATGTAATTATTACGTAAAATTTTTGAATTTATTCTACGTAACTAAAAGAAAACACAATGGCAACTTCTTTTCGGAATTTGTAATCATGCCCATATTCCTTTATTTTCTTTTAAAGTTGATGAATTCCTTTTCTTCTGATGAATTAAGATCTGTTTCCTTCACGAGGAACAACCAATATTTGTATGTCAATATTGAATATCTCCTTCTGTAGACTCGTCAGAACCCCCCCCCCCGAAATTTCTTAAAAAAAACATGCATATGAAGCAGAAAAAAATTACATCGCCTATTTACCGTGCATGGCCATCATATATATATAATCACTGACTTAAAAAACCATAAAGCGGGAGACCAGTACCCGCACTAAGCTGGTCTGCAGTTTAACTTGTTGCTGGCTATCTTGCTCTTACTTGTTGGTGGATCTCAACATTTTGAACCGAGAGAGAGACTTAGCTGTCGTACAAAGCTAAGACTCTGTAACATCATCTGTGTATAGATACTCCCTCAGGCATTTGTCTATAAAAATGGTCCTGTGGCGATGGAAAAGTTGTGACGCGTGGAGGCTTGAAATGCTGGAAGTATGTAATAATTGATCTCAATGACCGTCTTGAGCGCGTGAATTCACCAGTAGGACTAAAAAAAAAAAAAAAAAGAAAGTCATTTTTGGGCTCATAGACATTAAGTGTCTGAGGGAGTGGCACTCGTCTGACAAGACGTTGCAATCATCATATATATATGTATATAACTAGCTGCGCTAAACCGTCATTGTCTAAAAGTATTTATACTTAAAAGTGTGCATTGCTTGAGCAAATTTAGTAATTAAAGAGTATTATCAATTCTAAGTAATTTTGTTTTACGAAACGTGAAATTTAAATTACCTAACTACCTAATTCATTATTTTTAACTCTTAAATTCATCTTCTCTTCTTCTTCTATCTATCTATATAAATAAAATGAACTCATTTTTCCCGTCTGATTTTGACATTAATAGGATTAAAAATCAAGATATTTCATGCAAATATAATATGCACAAACGGCAGAACAATATCTGAGGTGTGTTATAGGCTTATTATTTCTCAAATTCCTCGATAATCTTAGATTTCTATACTTTAGTCTGCTGAGAAGCACGGCCAAAATCGGTTAAGATCAATGGAAGTGGTAAAATATTTTCTCTCTAATTAATTCCTCCTCCCCCTGCCACTACTTAACACCGTTTGGGGATCGTTCACAAGGAACAGTTGAGAAGAGAACACCGGTTTGGCTTCGTAGTTCTTTCATGTGAAGTTATTTAAAATCACTAAACTAAGCTGCAGTGCTCTGTGGCGTAGTGGTTAGCGTGCTGGACAATTCACATTATATTTTCACGTTCGCGCTGACCTACCGTAGTCGTTTTTTTTTTTTTTTTTCACACTTTATTTTCCTACTTTTACTCATGACTCCGGGTTTGATCCTTCCTACTTACCTACCATAACATTTTTTAAAACTCCCCCCCCCGTCCCGGAAACAAACACTCGGGCAACGCCGGGTACCCCCGCTAGTAATAAATAAGAGGCTAAGTGGTGATTGATTAAGGCTTGCCAGGAAACTATGTAGAATATAAAAGACAAAAAGAGTGTAAAAGTAAAAACGTCGCTTTATATTGTAATTCTATATAAGTTAAAATAAGGAAAAACATAACTAAGGCATTGCTAAGTTTTAACTTTCGATTTCTGTTAGTTGAAAATTTTCGAAATCGTTTTAAAATGTCAATTGCTCATCTTTTTTTTCCGTTTCCGTATTCGAATATTCCATTAAAGTTCTCTCTCATCTCTCAAAAGTTAGTAAAGAAGTCGAGAACATAATTTTCCTCTCCCCAACTGACCATTTAAATATGTTATAATATACCTGTCTTGGTCTTAATGGGTTTGAGGACAAAAAGATAATCTAGTCTGCGAGCGTATCCAGCTTATTGTTGTTACTTGAAGCAACATCACTTGGAGAAGGTGCATCAATTCTCGTATAAGCCAGTGTGTAGTCATACTGAGGTGGTCTTATTTTGACATTAAATACTATGCTATTTTGAATATGTGGTCACTGTAAGGAGAACTATCCTCATGCCAGGTTATTCTGACAAGCCCTTGAACAGAGAGATCTTAGATACTCTAGTATAGTGCCCAGTCGATAGTTGTGCCCATATCTCTATGTATTCCATAACTCGGTGTGTGTGTGTGTGTGTGTGTGTGTGTGTATGTTAATTGTCTTATTATTTTATTCTAACTGAGACGGGGCATTCTAACCAATGCCAGGCATTCATTCACTATCTCATACATTTTAACCAAGAGATCTTTTAAAAATTCTAACCGGTTCTTAAAGTTCAATTGTTTGTATCTCTCTTGTACTTGATTCACCGGGTATATTTATCAGGCAGTTTTTAAAATTCATTTTCATGAATCCGGTTGGTCCTATAATTATTGGAATGATGGAGATATTCCTAAGATTCCAGTTTCTTTTCACGTCATATATAAGATCTTGGCATTTCGTTATCTTTTCCCTCTCAGATCTGTTTAACCGTTGGGTTAGGGACAGTAACTTCTACTAAGGTTGCTTCTTTCTTCTTCTTCTTGTCGCATATCATTATGTCAGGTTTAATAGCTCAATTTTCCAGGTACTCAGCTATATGAATTGCATAGTCATAGTGGATAGTGCATGGTTTATTTCCAACTGTTCTTTCTGATATATGTGTCTATGTGTATAAAAGTGTTACCACTGTACATAGTGTCTATAATGATCTTTACATTAATGCGTGTCTTTATGTGCTCAAACATGAGGGTATTGTGTATACATCTGCTTTTGTTATTAAAGTGTACATATATATGCAGGGTTCCAATGTTTTCCGAATGTGTCTTTTTATATATGTGTGTGTGTATGTGCTTATAAGTTGGGTTACTTTCCTTGCACGTATGTGCGCCACTGGCCCTTTGTGAAGTGTGTCCATATCACACAACTTGCCATAGATTGCCGTTCTGTAAGATAATCATGTTATTTGCATTTGAGCAAAGGAGGGCTGGCAGGGCAGAGCGAAACAGTTATATTAAAATTATCATACTGTTGCCATAAGGAACAAAGTTAATATTTATTTAATGAAACCCTGGCAAGACCTTCATTTACATTGACATAAAATGGGAAAATAAATGTCCATTGCCATTTCTGTGTGAAGCGTACCGACCAATCAGTGACTAGAGATGCCATTGGACAGCATCTCCCCTCCACCACCTCAACTCAACAACAACCTCCTTGCTCTCCAACGCATACACACTGCACGCAAATAAAACACAATATTTGTACTATCAAACGCATATGCGCAGACACGGAATCAGTTTTGTTAGTCTTAGAATCGCATATAACACACACACACATATAGTCATACACATAGACACAGACATACACGCAGAGACATACACACGTACACGATACGCTCGGCGTAAAGTCTATTACGACACTTAGTTAGCCATTCAACTCGTGCGTACACACATACACAGGCACGTGCGCGCACGGAACATACACACGCCGCCCTCACTCCTGTTAAAAGCCGGCACACTTACACGCACATTTCGCTTGCGCGCTTCTTCATCTTTTCCTCATCTCTCTCTGTCTCTCTCTGTCTGTCTGTCTGTCTCTCTCTCTCTCTCTCTTTCTCTCTCTCCCCGCTCAACTCCTTTGCTCACGGGGTTTGGGATGTGCGCGTTCGAACACACACACACTGGCATCGCGATGTTGACAAAATAGCAGCAGGAGCAGGCGAAACGCTCTATGTAAAGACTTCTATCATTATTGCTACTTCGACTCCGGAGATACAACAGTCCAGGTGAGTTGATAACGACTTTTTCCAGTTCGCTATTTATTCAACCATTTTAATATATATATATATACATACATATATATATATATATATATATATATATATATATATATATATATATATATATATATATATATATACACACACATACATACATACACTCCCCCAAACTGACTTTTCTTTTTACAGCCAGAACGTGCAAAACGTATCCAAAAATTGAAGAAAAACAATAGATAATAGTTTTTTTTTTCTCGTGAAAAAGAAATACAGGAAAACTTTTTTTTATTGTCTCAACTTTTTTTCCTTTTCGCCTTACGTATAAATTAAATTATTATTTTTCTTTTTTACTTTCAAACTCGATGATTGACTCTCCATACAGATGCACATGTTACGGAGTTGGTGGGATATATATATATATATATATATATATATATATATATATATATATATATATATATATATAGGGTACGCTTTTCAGGTGTCAGGTTATAACTTTAATTTACTTTCTAACCTGTAACATTTATGAATGTTGTTGACATTTCAATATATTGCATTTCTTTTCTTTTACTTATCTGTTAATGTCATTTAATGCTTGTGCTTGGCTTCTTATTTTCTTTTCTTATCATTTCTTATCGTTTTGTTTATATGTTTGCAAAGGAAAGTGATGAATTTTTATGCGAGTTTTTTCACTTTTCAAAATTGTTGCTAATACTTGAAAGCGACAACGTTCTATTGCGAAGTTTTTTTTATTCTTATCTTTGGTAAAACTTTATTTAAAGAAAAAAATGAAATATCACAATTGTTTTTTCATTAATAACTAATAACCATTTTTTAAAGTGAATCTTTATCATATTTTGCGCAAACAAAAAGTGTTTGCAAGTTATGAAACAGTTATAAAAATCGCTAAATATATCGCCACAGTTTTATCCGGTTAAACATAACTTCTATGAAAACTATTTTGTATTCAGGAACATTTGCTCACCTTAACCCCTCTAATATCATCACACAAATTTACAATGTTTACATGTTTGTATAGCATTATGTTTTTGTTTTATATAGAAAAAATGATCAGAGTGCTCAATTATATATATGGAAGACATAATATTTTTATTTCGAATAACACTATACACTTTCAAATCACCAGCTGACGTGTGATCATGCTTGGTATTCAATGGGGAAGATTTCAAGTCTTTCTGTGAAACCGCAGGTATCGATGGACTACCGAACTAATGTATAGGGTTATTTTGAATAATAGTAAAACTTAAACTCTTAATAATGGCTGTTCACATATGAATTCTGAAAACGAGCTGCATTCAGACAGCACAATTTGAATATATAAAGTGCTCAAGACCTTTCCAGAGAGAGCTTTATAACAATAATTTATAAATTCTCCAGATAAGCCAAATTTATTATTGTTATATATTCACACACACACACACACACACACACAAAACATATATATATATATATATACATATATATATATATATACTCTTGTGTTGTCTTTGTCACGATATATATTTACTATATATATAAATTATATTTACTATATATATATATATATATATATATATATTTACTATATATCTATCTATCTATATATATATATAAATTATATTTACTATATCAATGAACAGAGTGCTCAATATTGGTAACAGAATATATTTAGATCAGATTGAAGAGTGCTGATACGGAATCAGTAACACATGGATAATATCAGTTTTTGCTTTGCATTCATGATAATGACATAAGGTGAGAAATTCACAATAACCATGTGCTGTGGATTCTACGTGTACGCACTTTGAACTCCCTCTGTCTAATATATATATATATATATATATATATATATATATATATATATATATATATATATATATATATATATATATATATATAAATATATATATATATATATATATGAAAATCAACTTTCCTAAATCGGAATCGAATACAAACAGCAGACATAGCATATACAAGGAGGCTCAAAATCTTTTCCATGCAGTATAACTCTAATAAGATATAAAGGTAACTTAACTTAAAACTTTACTGCAGTTTCAGAGACCGTTCCTGTATGAACGTTTTTATACATTTAAATATCAATTTGTAACCAAATGTAAGAACATGTCCAGATTTTTATTACTACAATTCTAATGATTTATCGTGCATCAAAATGTTAATTTTCTGTCGGTGTTATTTCTCTTTCTCTCTGTATCTACATATATAGAATTAAATCATATATATCTTATCTATACAAACATTGTTGGCAACATATGAGCATATATGTTTCTGCTGTGACTGTTAAGAGAAACAGAGTCGGACCAAATTAAAAAAACAGTTTGATTTTGGTCTTAAGGAAACCGAGGCTTAATGACACTGTTTCCCTGAAAAGAGTCGCAGCAGAAGCATGTGTGCACATATGGAGCCACTAATACTTGTATAAATAAATATACTACGATTATGCACTATTTGTTCATCAAGCACGTTTTGATAAACACAGGAGATTCAATGGATTTATATCTAGGAAACTAAAACAGCTATTATATATATATATATATATATATATATATATATATATATATATATATATATCCTCTATTTATAGGTTGAGTAGTCTGATAGAGGAGTTGATAGTTTTCAGTTAGCGTAAAGGAATACTCTTCTGTGGAAAAATAGATTTCTTTTGGTTACTGATGATATTTATAAAAGTATGTAAACTAAGAAAGCGCATCTATAACGATGTAATTTACCGTTAGTATCAAATCTGATAGCGCAATGGATAAGGTACTTAACTTCTCATCACATTTGGATATGAACGATTATTCTGATTTTGTATCTTGGCATGGCTACACTGGCTACATCTAGCCACACTGATGAGTCATAAACGATGAAACAGCTGTCTGAGGATGCCTATATATACATATACATACAAGAGAGAGAAACAAATACCTCAAAACCGGAACAAAACCGAAATGTGACAGCATGTCATCAATTAAAGGTTCACTATATTATAAGGTAGAGCTATATCAATAATAAATTATGATAAAATATACTTTCCTTTAACACTTTACTGCAGTTTCATGTTATCACCAATTATCAGAGGTCTTCTTAACTAACAGCAATCACTTTTTCTTTTTGATTGATGCCAGTCGGGGAGACATTTCAAATGATTGGTGATGTTGCGACGTTCTAATGTTAAGTGTTAAAGCTAAGTGCATTATATATATATATATATATATATATATATATATATATATATATATATATATATATATATATATATATATATGCGTGGTGTGTATATATATATATATATATATATATATATATATACATATATATAGTTTTAAGGTAAACAGATTTATGACATTCATTTATATATGTTCTAAGAATTCAACATAAACAATAGTTTCGTGTACGATCGTTTCTGAAGCGATATGCATTTTATTGATATCAAGCATCAAGACATAGACATGCTGTAATTACACACACACACATACACACACACACACATATAGAATTTATGCATACACACACCCTAGATGAATTACATAGTACAGCACACTCTCCTATGAAAGTATTTCACGAATTGAGAAAAATTGCTAGAGCCTTGACAACGTCTATGAAAAGATGTAATCGATATCAAGTGTCTATTAGTCTCAAAACATTCACACACACACACACACACACATATATATATATATATATATATATATATATATATATATATATATATATATATATATATATACACGGCTTTATTGAAAGGAACTAGTTCGTTTTGCTGCAGGAGCGAAAGGTTCACTTTTAACCAGCAGTGGCGGGGTAAGTAAATAAGGACTTATTTGAAAATAATTTATATTTATATACAAAAACAATTACACGTTGATGTTCATTATATAATGGAGATATATCTATATGTTACCATATAATTATTGAAATCCTAGCTAATCCTACACATCCCAACATTACATTGAGAATTTAAGCACATCACAATGTGATTTTTTTCACGGCATGAAACCTGGTATAATTTCGGGATTTGTGGAGGTGGGTTGAGTTTGCCCTTTTTTTTTTTTTTTTTTTTTTTAGAAATCCAAAGCACTCTATAAAGCTTTAGACGAATTCCATTCGTTTTTATGAATTTACTTGTATTATTTGAGTGAATCATAACTATTATACGGCATAATCACGTTGACACACTGGTTCCTGTCAGATCACCGAAGTTAAGCAACGTTGAGCCTGGTCATTACTAAAATGGGTGACCGATTTAGGAAGTCCAGGTGCTGTATGTAGGAGGACGTCGACACCTCCCCTAACGGGGATATACATGCGACTGGGGACCGCTTGGAATTTCATACTCCCATGAAACTTCGTCCTTTGGAGGAAGCCGGTTAAACCCTGAATAGGGTTGGTGCTGACTGTACACAATCATACTTTTATTTACATCTTGGGTGTTATTCTCACAACATTTCGGCCAATGTAACCTTCGACCTTCTTCATGTGCGTCTTATCATACTGATAAATCTTTATGTCGACCTTCAGTAATCTGAACAGAATTTCGAATGGAACCCTTTATTTAATTCATGAGGGTTTATCCACGAGGGTGTGAATCTTGATTCCTTTCATTACATCAGCCATGACCGGGTAGGAGTAATTTGTAATTGTAAGATTAGTATCTCTCGTACTGGTTGACGATTTAACTTCCAGAAGATTGTTACTCAGAACGGATCATATTTAGCACTTTTATCCGTTGCGCCACGTGTCTTTGCGTTTGGATAAATAACACTTCAAATGAGAACAGTAGTCCGAATAATCCAAATAATACAAATCAATCCTCATCTAAAAAATTCCAAAAGCAATTGTGTTTTTTTTGTTTTTTTTTTCTTATTGTGAACTTTTGAAAGAAATTATAATTGTTGCGCATACTTTATCGTATTTTTTCGACTTGTTTTATACAATTAAAAAACAAATGTGAATATTACAGTTCTGAAATTCGGACATGAAATGTTTGTATTGTTTAAGTGTAAAAGTCGCCATATTTTGGCCTGACGAAGATCGGAAATTACATCGATCGAAACGTTTTGCAGATAACACTTAAGATGACAACAATTGTCCGATGAATCTAAACAATACAAATTTGAATATGTTTTTGCGTTATGCTGTTTTTTTTAAAGCGTTTCATTTTGTAAAAATATTTGATACATTGATCTTTAATATATTGATCTTTAATATATTGATCTTTGATATATTGCAACAAATGACCAAACTAAGAAGTGAACAAGGTTTGTATTTGAAAGCTTTAACCAACTAATTTATAGCCTTTAATTGATTAATTTGTATTCTAACATGTTATAAAAAAACTCTTTTCTTCGTGTAAAGTTGTTGCATTTCTGTTGTAAACAAGAGAAAAACTGCGAAAAATTGATTTCTTCTAAATCATCTCGATTGAAACAAAGATTTGTGTGAATAAACCTCGTAACATTTGACCAACTTCAATCGCTTGTTTGCATTAGTTTCCCTACATTCTTCCTAGAATCATGTACCTACAGGAGGAACCACGTGAAGGTTGCCAACATCCATAAATTAAAGCGGATTAGAACGCGCCATAAAAAGTCATCAATCCACATATCTATTTCACTACAATCAACTTCCTGTCAAAAGTTACAAAGGTGTTTGATTGATAAATAACATGACCATGCATAGTGCTTTATTAAAAGAATCGAGCTTTCTTGTCAGTCGGTATTGTGAACATTATAATTTTCCTTTCTTTCGAGGTGCGCTTAATGATGTATGAGTCAAATGCCTGGCTGCTCATCACAGTTTATTGATCAAGTGATCGAGTTCAAATCTCTGCAAAAAACACGTCACTTCTAGTCACACTAAATGCTCATAATATAATGAATATGACCACACACACACACACATGTATATATATATATATATATATATATATATATATATATATATATATATATATATATATCCCTTAACCCTAATATATATATATATATATATATATATATATATATATATATATATATATATATATATATATATCCTTTGCTGATGAAAAGACTTGATATCAATAAAAACCCATATCGTCTCAGAAACGATCGTACACGGAATTTGTTTATATTAAATTTTTGTAACGTATGTAAATAAATATGTTAAATTTATTTACCTGGGATCAATATATATATATATATATATATATATATATATATATATACACATAAATGTAAATATAAATAAATATATATATATATATACATAAATATATATATATTTCTGTAGAAATATATTTTCTCATAATATATATCAATCCTTATTTAAGAAGTTCAATGTAATTACAGAGCAATATAGAGAATAAATGACAAAAAGTTATATTTCAAAATTCATGATGTTGACCATTCAGTTGATTTATACAATTCTACGATACGAAACAGATACTGTCAAGAATTGTATAATCAACTGAATTAAAGGATTAAATTATAAGATGGTCAACATCATGAATTTTGGAATATAACTTTTTTTTTCATTTTCATCTCTCTCTCTCTCTCTCTCTCTCTCTCTCTCTCTCTCTCTATATATATATATATATATATATATATATATATATATATATATATATATATATATATATATATATTGAGAAAAAAAGTTTTACAATAATCTTGAATCTATGTAGTTATCGGATATATCTACATATTTATAAAGTTGGGCCATTTCTCGTTGTAACTAAGATTAAAACGCTAAATTCCTATTCACACTAGAATAATCATATCGTTCTAATATAGTGTTCATGTGTATGCAATCAAAGATATTGCTTTGAAAAAAGGCTATTAATTAACTATTTCGTTTTGTAAGTCACTTTGTGTATGTGAGTTCCTTCCTTATAGGTTCCAAAACGGCTGAGCCTATCTTTTGCAAATTCCACAGAAATTTAATTTATATTTCTGGCAGTGTTCTTAGATATGTTTTATACAGAAATTCACCCGATAAGTATCAAAAATCGAAAACATCCGATTGTATAAGTAGTTTTTCTTTCTTATAGATAAAAAATAATTATTATAGGGAAATATTTTAGGTTGCACCGGTAATAAAATCTAAACAAATAATTTCTTCTTAGAAAAAATACATTTGTTGACATCTGAAAACATAGCTCAGTGGTAGAGCATTCGACTACAGATCGAATGATCCCGGGTGTACCTCACCATTTTATTTTAATTTTTTCTAATTAATAAATTCAATTTAAGATAAAAGAAGAAATGCTATTTAAAATCGCCGCAAATCATTTATTCATTTGCATATTTTAAAACTAAACGTTAATCAGAAGTGAGTTTCCAGGACCTTCATCGTCAATCCCAAATATCAGCTGACGTGATATCGTAAACAAACACAGACGGAATTTGATGAATAACATTATCATTATTATTTATTCCATTTTTTTTTTTTTTTTTTGTGAATTAGTCTATCGGACAAATTATTTGTGATTTTCAATAGAGGATTGATTCTAT